>NW_028234424.1:6289836-6294836 GCF_977035675.1 Penaeus japonicus
TTCACTTTTGTATAATTTTCTACCATCTAACTTTTCGTTTGTATCGGACGACTTTGTAAATCATATTTTGAAGAAAATATAATTTTAGTTTTTATAATTATGCGCTCCTACGTCTGTATTATGCTTTTTGTGTGTGTATACTGATGTACCGATATTATGGAAGAAAGAGAGATAAATACATCTTAAAGTAATGAAGAAGATGTCTATCTACCTACCTGCAAACATATATACATACATGAATTTCATGTTCTCTCTCTCTCTCTCTCTCTCTCTTTCTCTCTCTCAGTGTATCAATAGCTACTGCTCTTCTCGACTTCATTGGAGCTCTAAGATGATCATGTACTACGAAATAAATTTTCTTTATTTTACATAATCTTTCTCCATTATCTATGAAATATCACTAGGTTTGAAAATCTAAGGAAAGTCTCTTTACAAATAAGATAGTGAGGGATTGGTCTGTATTTCTGTTCTCCAGTTGTATTAAACGATGCATTTCGTTTCTAATATGCTCTGTTTGCACTCCTGCAGTTGCTATAGTAAAATTATGATCCTTGCCTCGACAGGGAAAAAAAAACAAGAATTTTACCAAGAGCAACAGGGGTATGGTTAAGAATACCGTTATTCTTGTTATTCCCTGGTTAGCGATGCCTGTGTTTTAATAAGTCCAGAATCACTGACTAGAAACTGTCGCTGTTGAGAGCTAATGAGCGAAGCGCGACAATCGAAGCGAGACAGAGGAAGAGAAAGTCCCAACTGGTGTCTCTCTCTCTCGGCTCCTTCGATAGCTCAGTTGGTAGAGCGGTGGACTGTAGTTGGTCGCGAAGCAGACATCCATAGGTCACTGGTTCAAATCCGGTTCGAAGGATATTTTTGTCGCAATTGAGGTCAATACCACCATCACCACCGACAGTATAAACCTAGTCCCGTATTTGAGTCAGCGTCTATTATTCATATGATTATCAATACCATATCGATTATCAATACTGCTGGCATTATTGTCACTATTATCACCATAATCATTGTTGATATCATTATTGTCAATATTAGCATTATCCCCATTAACAATGCTTGTAAGTTTCATGTTTTCCGTAATCCAAATCTAGCAAATTACGTCGATATCCTCAAATAAAATTCAGTCATAGTAAGAAGAGAGAGAGTAGATAGCTACATCAGGAACATAATTAAAGTTTTTAAAATGTCGCTGAGAAGTATATAATGAGATCATAAGAGCCATTTCGTCGACAGTTTAGGCCATATGATCTTTTGGAGAAACCGAATGGGCATAGAAGGTAGGCGGTGATAAAGTATAACTTTACTATGTCTAAGTGGGCAGTCTTCAAAAAGGTTCGAGTGCCCCTTAGTGCAAACGATTCTCTAGAACGCATACAGACTGTATAGTGTCAATATCTAAAATCATGTGTATTCATCTATCTGTCCATATACAATGTACATTTAGAGACTCCAAATACAGGAAAAATGATGATTTTCGGGTAATTACATAGCTCCTTTCCTAAGAAAATAAACACATTCCAAAACACGTTGTGAAGCTTATCAGCCAGATTATGTGTACTGGATAAGATATGAAACTGGAAAATTCCGTCAACGGAGGTATATAAGCCAGACGTCGCAGAAGGAGACATCCTCTTCGTCAGCGATCCCAACACCATGAAGGTCCTCGGCGCTTCTCTTGGCCTCCCTCGCCGCCGTCAGGTAGCTCCTCCTCTCGTGCTGTCCATTGGAGGAACCTCCGTCCATAACGCAAAGCTTTCTGGGCTAATATGGAAGTCACTTTATACGTAATTGATAAGTGTCTATCATTTCCCGCTTCTCCTTGTGCAGCGCCCAGTCCGAGCCCTGGTGCCGCTGCGCCGCCTTCGTCACCTACGAGCACTCGGAGATCATGGTGTTTGAAGCCCCCGAAGTCACCATCGACTCCTGCGTAGACGACGCCAAGCAGTGCAAGAACTCCTGCACTAAAGAGGTCAGTCAGTCTTCACAATCGGACATCCACTCTTTGCCGTCTTCTCACAGATGCAAGTGAAAAGGCAAGGGGATCCTTTCGGATAACATCAGAACGATATTAAGGATGGCCTTCTATTACAGCTCAACAACCTCAGCAACAACGGTGACCTGTGGATGAATCAAGAAAACGGCTTGACTGTTGGCCAGAGCATCTGCACTTACATGGCCGATCATTTCTTCTACTTCATCCACAACCACAGGGTAAGTAAACTTGATATACCTGAGCAATAAGTCAAGAGAATAGAAAAAAGACAGATGTAAAAAATATGATTAAACCGATTACTCCCATTCAGTATTGCAGAAAGTAACCAAGATCTAGCTGTTGCACACTCTCTTTCTTCCGTTAATTGGCATCATGGGACCTCCAGCAAAATGATTTCTAAGGAAAAGGACAGAGGTCGATAGCTAACCCTCACCTTCTCCCACAGGTCTACGGCTACTTCGAGGTGTGCGGCGGTGCCTGGGAGTATAGCGGAGTTGCATCCCAGCAGCTGTTGTGTTGCAACGGAGGCAAGCACGAGCATTGCATCGCTAAGTAACTGCAAGAACAGGACCGATGAAAGTGATCCATATTGCCTTAAACAGCATGGCATGAAAATAGACTAAAATACCTACCTAACACAGTCGTTTTATTCATCTAAGTATTTACCGTTACCGAGTTTTCCGTAGCCCTTGGTAAACTTATAAAACCTAAAGAAACGTGGACAAGAAGACTGGTCTTCTGAATACAGATGGGACGATCAGACACATGTAAATAACTAGGAGCGTAGGAGGACTTCAGATAAATCAGAAGTTGAAGGAGACAATTCATGAATATTCTTCCATTCTGCTACGAGCCAAATCGCTAAGAGTCAGCAAAGATAACTGTGGCAAGATCGGCTATGATAAATATGTTTTAAACTGAGACACCACTAAAAGGGCAATGAATGGTTCGTTCCCAGCTTAAAATGACTCAGCCAGCAACAAGCACTTCCATCTTGTAAAATGAGAACACGGAGTAACAAACCTACCTGTCCTGAGATATGCTTTTGGAGTGAATATTTCACACCAAATCTACTGGAAAAATTACCTATGGAGGATATTCACAATGTTAACTTTATTTGATTTTGAAGGATTGCATTATTCCTTTGAACTGAGTGGCGCTCGAGGATCGAGGCGAGACCGAGAAATTTCCACTTTATTTCTCTCCCTTCAGCTCCTTCGATAGGTCAGTTGGTAGAGCGGTGGACTGTAGTTGGTTGGAAAGCAGACATCCATAGGTCACTGGTTGGAATCCGGTTCGAAGGATATTTTTGTCGCCATTATGATCAATACCATCATCGCCATCAACATCTATCATTTCAGTACATGTTAATTACTCTTTAAGTAAACCTAGCCTAGCATATGGCCGTCAATAAGTAGATAGATAATACCGATATAACAAAAGACAACTTTAACACCAGTAGTAGTAATCCTTTGAATGTTTCCAAAGCATAATGAGAACTAGGATTTTTTCGCCTTAAGCGTAATCCACCTTGCTCTCTTACAATCGTTTACACACGTGCACGAATAGACGCACATATATGAACACACACACACACACAAACAAACGTCCTCGCTCTCCCTTGCCAAGCAGGCGTTGCATTTCAGCGGAGGTTAGCACGCATTGCATCTGGAATTGATTGCAAACACAGAGAATAGATGTTGCCGCCTATACTATCATGGAATCATATGTTCATTATTTCAAACAGATCTGTGATACACGCTGTATATCATTTAAATCTGTATTCGTTTCATTTGTCTAAGCATTAAGTTTTACTAAAGAAACATAAATCCTCTTCCGACAGTCGTGCCGCAATAAGATCGCATCGGGAATGAATCCCTTCTGATGAATGAGAATCTAGTTCGCTCGAAACATCACGGATTTTATTCCCTTCTCACTGTGGCTGTGCTTGCCTTTCGTTTTTCATTGTGTATATTTATGTTTGTTGCACAGCACACACAAATTTACATATATGCGATGTACGTTCCTATCATGATTCGTACACCATAAAGTACCAGGGCTGATAGGTGACAATGGTGGTAGTGGTGGTGGTGGTATGTGTGTGTGTAAATGTAAATATCTGTTCTTATGTTCTAATTGTACTGATATACTGATCTTGCCACACTCTTAAAAATCAAGAAATTATGATATAGCGTACCATATGACCAGTGACTCAAAAATAAAGGTGGAGAAGTGAATCTATAATCATTCTCATGCATATCAGGTTCTGACAATGATTATGCTGTTGTCGCACTCCGCTCACTTGCTCCCAACGGCGATGGTTTCCAATCCGGGATTTTTCTTAGTTATTTTGCGAAGGAAAACCATAGAATGCCTCATCATCAAGATCATTCCTAACTAGCGAGCTGACCAATAGGGTCATGGATAACCTTATCTCAACATGAGTTGGTATAGCTCTCCCTGGAATACTCGAACACACGCACAAACAAACAAGCAAACTCATATATGTGAATGTAACTTGCGAGGTGACTAGGATTATGGAGTCCCCCAATAATGATTAATAATCCAATAAATAAAACAACCATATAGAATAGAATTATTATTTTTAAATTCATAGATCATGTAAATAATCTACTTGCAATGGCAGCATAGTAGCTAACTTTCTTGTCCGTGCTGTTGCAATTACTTAAAGATGTAGTGCTCGTGCTTGCCTCCGTTGCAACAAAACAATTTCTGTGATGCAACACCCGAGTACTCCCAGGAGCCGCCGCACACCTCGAAGTAGCCGTAAACCTGCGGGCAGAAGGCGCGGGTTACCTCCAGAGTGTTTACAAGAAATGATTTAGTGGGAGGTTCCATAAAGGTGATTAACAGAAGAGAAAGAGAGTAGGCGAAACGTATTTGATTTTGGATGAATACCATTGAAGGGAGCCAATCTTATTCACATTATATTACAGATTTTTGAGTTCTGATGGTCCAACATGTTTCAAGCCGT
>NW_028234424.1:6307336-6317336 GCF_977035675.1 Penaeus japonicus
ATCTCACATTAACATAAAACAAACGAATAGGCCAATGTCTGTATCAAACTCATTAGTAAGTAATTAAGACTATAAGCAGATACTAATCATAATAATAAAGCAGCTATATAAGCACCAATTATTTTTTGGTTGCATATATCCTCCAACAGAAGTAAACCTTTGATTTTGAGGTAAAAAACTACAAGCAATTCATCATAAAGGATGTTTGTCTAATGCATATTATCTTAAGATAGTTTAGGTCTCCCGTAGGAAATCTTAGGGATAATGAGGATGATCACAGTCATAAAGATGGTAATGATAATAATGATGATAATGATCATGATAATGACAAACTAATGATAAAACAATGATGATAATAATAACAACAATCAAGTTAATGATAATAATGATAAGGAGAAAGATAATAATGATGATGGTTATAAAAACAATAATGATAATGATGATAATAATAATAATAACAACAGCAGAGACAACGCAATAACAATAGTAATAATGATTATCATTATAATATTAATAGTAATCATGATAATGATAGTGATGATTAAGAGATGAAAACATTTATTTTCTAAATGATAGCAATAGTAATTATAATGATAATAACAGCAGCAACAACGATGATAATCATAATTATAAGAATAAGAATGATAATTATGAATATGACAATAACAGAAGCAATGACTAATATAGCAATAAATACAAAATCATAATGATAATGCTTATTATAATAATATCAATTTTAACGATAACAATGACAATGATAAGAATTTCACGTTAATAGTAAGTAAAAAGAAGAGTATCAGTAAGCGCAATTATCCGGTAAGAAGTGGCAACGTCGCATTTGCGGTTCGACGAGGGAAAAAAAGGAAAGTAAAATTCATAATATCTTTCACACTCTCGGGGATCTTCTTGAGGCACAATTCACAGGTTCGAATCCTCTCGGGATAAATAGTTTTAGCGAGTTATTCATCAAATTGCTGATTTTAGTAACTCAGTGATTTACGGGTTCTGTGTTATATTTCCTCCAGGGGCTTTGGGATATTGAAAATATTGAAAAGATTCTTGTTTTATGTATTCTTGGAAAGATTCAAGGAAAATGCGATGATATATTTTGATTGAAAAAAAATAAAATTATAGTTTGTGGTAGAAATGGTCTGTCCACAATTCCAAGACCATCGCGATATTAGTTTTGACAGTAAGTTAAAATTTGACTCTACAGATGCTGAGATAGAACAATACATAAGAAGGATTTTAAACCGTGAACAATACTGAATGCTGGAGAAATTCGATTTTTTTTTTTTTTTTTTTTTTTTTTTTTTGTCTGTGTGTGAATGTGATCAAGATGTGTAACTATGTGTAAATATATACAGTATGCGAAATGACGTGACCACATGAACAATATCATTATAAAAATCATAAAATCATATAGTACTTCAAATTTACAAGATTAAAAAAATATTTGAGAACTGCGACTTGGAAATAATTCCAAAGGATGGGATGATCGACGCAGAAGTGTTTCCATTTTTATCATCATCCTATAATATCATTAGTATTAGTGTTTTCATTATCACAGCATTATCATCACTATCATTATCTTTATCATTCGTTGTTATCATCTTTATCAGTCAACATCATTATTATTTTCTTCATTATAATCATTATTATATCATCATGTTATTGATATCATTTTAATGAATGTTGCACTCATCATTGTGTAAATAAGGAATTATCCATCTATTAGTGACATTGAAATTGATATCATTAGAGAGAAAAAAAACATTCATCGCAAATCTACGTGCAGAATTGATTCATAATCTTGCAATGATCTGTTGCTTCAGTGTGAGGCAATAAAAGTCATGGTTATGGTGACAGTGATTGTGATGAACCAAGATGAAGATCACGATGATAAAAAATATCCTTCGAACCGGATTTGAACCAGTGACCTATGGATGTCTGCTTCGCAACCAACTACAGTCCACCGCTCTACCAACTGAGCTATCGAAGGAGCTGACAACGAGAGACACCAGGTGGAACTTTCTCTTCCTCTGCCTCGCCTCGCCCGTCGCGTTCCGCTCACTCGCTCCCAATGGCGATAGTTTGGAATCCATAGGCATCAGGTATACTAGAAGAGTTATATATATATATATATATATATATATATATATATATATATATATATATATGTATGTATATATATATAATCCCAATTTTAACAATATAAGGATCGGTAACTAAAGGGAAATGTAACCTATAATTTGAGGGATCATTATTTTTTCTCCATCTGATTTGGTACAATTAAAAGATTATTGATAAGATTCTTGATGCGATTCAGAATTCAATCATTATAGCTTGTGGCAGAAATACTTATTTCCATAATTCTAAGAACATCACTGTATTTTTTTAATAGAGGATGAAAAGTTGACTGTATATGTTGAAATTGAACAATGCTCAGGGAGGATTTCAAACCGTGATCACACTATATGGAGAAAATAGAAAGCTGTTGCATAAAGGAAAATAAAATACTCTTAGTTTGAGTGTAATCATTATATATCATTATTATGAATAGCTATCCAAGGTAAGTGTGAACAATATCATAATAGCAATCATACAGTATCTCAAGATTATAAGATAAATGCAAAAAATCGGTAGGCATGTACAAGCACTTAGGACACTTGAATTAACTAAGTGTTAATAAGAGTATTTGTTCAAATCATTGAGAACACTGACTAGGATATAATTGGAAATATGAACAAAATGGCAGAGCAATTGACTCACAAGTATTTCTTTCACATCATCATTATCATATAATAAATCACCATATCTGACGTTATAATAATTATCATTATCATCGTCATATCTATCATTACTGCAATCGTCATCATCATTATTATTATCATTAGTATTATGATTACCATTGTCACGATTATCATAACTACTGTTTTCATTATCACTATCATTATTATTGTTGTTATCATTTTGTTGTTACTGTCATTATTGTGATCTTAACGAATGCTACAGAACTAGTAGAATTAATTATAAGTATATGGCAAGACAGATCGTTATCTTTTGGCAGATACCCATGTTACATACAACATGTATAAATAAGTAAATTGGAGACCTTCCATCTATCATTGAGATTTATGTTGTTAGAAAATAAACATCCCCGCATACATATCAGGACCAGAAACATATCAAGAGATGAATAAAAACGATTCGTAATCTTGAAATGACCTGTTGATCCAACGTGAGGCAATGAAAAGGAGTTTATACAATTTCTAAAGTGATGATAATATTATCGTTACTTTCATCTTCATTATCATCATTCCTCAACAATATTCTTATCATTGCTATCATCATAATTATCAATGTCTTCATAAGTAATGTCATTATCATGACCAAACTGATTTTCATTGTGATCATAATGAGTTTGATCATGATATATTACTATGTATAAATATCTACGGTGAGTGAAATGACGTGATCATATGAACATGATTATACTAATTATATAATTATAACTATTAGGCTAAGACTATAAAAATGGATAGGACGTTTGAACTGTCTCGATATTTATATGATTATTTGAACAAATTACTAAGTTAAGTGACTAGGAATTGAGTAACTGACACAGGATTTTTTTCATCATCTTTAATTTTTTATCACTATCACCATTTTTGTTATTGTTATCATTATAATCATTATCATCCTTATGATTGTAATGAGGATAATTATCTTTTTTGTCATCGGTGATATCTCTATCATGATTATACTGATTACCATTTCATTATTACCCTCATTATTGTGTTGCTATTGCTATTACCGCTATCATCTTCATGGTCGTTGTAAAATACTCTATTAATATTGATTATAACTGTCTAGCAAGACACTAACATATACAAATTTTATATATAACATATATGTTCCATCTACCAATGACATTAAAAAGGACACCATTAGAAAAAAGAACATGCATTGCATACGTGTGTCGAACAGAAAAATATGAAAAAAATGAATAGAAACTCGAAATGATCTGTTGCTCCTGTGTGAGGCAATAAAAGCCATGGGGATGCTGACGATCGCGATAGATGAAGTCGTGTTCATGATAATCAAAATATCCTTCGAACCGGATTTGAACCAGTGACCTATGGATGTCTGCTTCGCAACCAACTACAGTCCACCGCTCTACCAACTGAGCTATCGAAGGAGCTGAGAAAAGGTGCCAACTAACTTCGCTTCGTCTGTCTGGTCGCGCGCAGCTCAGTCGCTCCCAAAAGTGATGGTTTGGAGTCCAGTTGATAGCCACTGTTGAGTGTTCATCGCCACCATGTACACTGTCAGTGAAGGAATTACAGCATGCATGGGGCATAAATGATGTAGATGGCAATGTGATGTCCAAGGAGGCGACTGCGCTAAGGTGGAAAGAATTTTTCAGAGAGTTAATGAATGTGGAGAATGCAAAAGGGGAAAAAATGTACGTACAGTAAGTATAGCTGAAGTGGAAGGCTTTGAAGAGGAAAAAGCATGAGTGGATCCAAATGGTATTCTAGAGGAGGTATGGAGATGCTTAGGGGATATAGCAGTGATATAAAGCTACTGTCACAATCTGAAGATCTGGGAAAGAGTGATAGAAGCTAGACAGGTAACAATCACTGGGCAGCAGTATGGAATCATGCCAGATAGGAGTATGTTAGATGACATGTTTTGCGAATGTTGATATAAAGGTATATAGGACAGAAAGATATGCATTGTGTATTTGTGAAGCTAGAGAGGGCGTATGATAGGGTGCCAAGAGATGAATTGTATGTGAGTGCAATGCAGGATATGTACAAGAACAATCTAACAGCAGCGAAGTGTGAGGTCGGAACAAAGCCCTGTTATGAAGACCGCCCTGTTGTGAAGACCGCCCTCTTATGAAGACCGCCCTCTTATGAAGACCGCCCTGTTATGAAGACCGCCCTGTTATGAAGACCGCCCTCTTATGAAGACCGCCCTGTTACGAAGACCGCCCTGTTACGAAGACCGCCCTGTTATGAAGATCGCCCTGTTATGAAGACCGCCCTCTTATGAAGACCGCCCTGTTATGAAGACCGCCCTGTTATGAAGACCGCCCTCTTATGAAGACCGCCCCGTTATGAAGACCGCCCTGTTACGAACACCGTCCTCTTATGAAGACCGCCCTGTTACGAAGACCGTCCTCTTATGAAGACCGCCCTGTTACGAAGACCGTCCTCTTATGAAGACCGACCTGTTATGAAGACCGCCCTGTTACGAAGACCGCCCTCTTATGAAGACCGCCCTGTTACGAAGACCGTCCTGTTATGAAGACCGCCCTGTTACGAAGACCGTCCTCTTATGAAGACCGCCCTGTTACGAAGACCGTCCTCTTATGAAGACCGCCCTGTTACGAAGACCGTCCTCTTATGAAGACCGACCTGTTATGAAGACCGCCCTGTTGTGAAGACCGCCCTCTTATGAAGACCGCCCTGTTATGAAGACCGCCCTGTTATGAAGACCGCCCTCTTATGAATACCGCCCCGTTATGAAGACCGCCCTGTTACGAAGACCGTCCTCTTATGAAGACCGCCCTGTTACGAAGACCGTCCTCTTATGAAGACCGCCCTGTTACGAAGACCGTCCTCTTATGAAGACCGACCTGTTATGAAGACCGCCCTGTTACGAAGACCGTCCTCTTATGAAGACCGCCCTGTTACGAAGACCGTCCTCTTATGAAGACCGACCTGTTATGAAGACCGCCCTGTTATGAAGACCGCCCTCTTATGAAGACCGCCCTGTTATGAAGACCGCCCTGTTATGAAGACCGCCCTCTTATGAAGACCGCCCTGTTATGAAGACCGCCCTGTTACGAAGACCGCCCTCTTATGAAGACCGCCCTGTTACGAAGACCGTCCTCTTATGAAGACCGCCCTGTTATGAAGACCGCCCTGTTATGAAGACCGCCCTCTTATGAAGACCGCCCTGTTATGAAGACCGCCCTGTTATGAAGACCGCCCTCTTATGAAGACCGCCCTGTTATGAAGACCGCCCTGTTATGAAGACCGCCCTCTTATGAAGACCGCCCCGTTATGAAGACCGCCCTGTTACGAAGACCGTCCTCTTATGAAGACCGCCCTGTTACGAAGACCGTCCTCTTATGAAGACCGCCCTGTTACGAAGACCGTCCTCTTATGAAGACCGACCTGTTATGAAGACCGCCCTGTTACGAAGACCGTCCTCTTATGAAGACCGCCCTGTTACGAAGACCGTCCTCTTATGAAGACCGACCTGTTATGAAGACCGCCCTGTTACGAAGACCGTCCTCTTATGAAGACCGCCCTGTTGTGAAGACCGCCCTGTTATGAAGACCGCCCTCTTATGAAGACCGCCCTGTTATGAAGACCGCCCTGTTACGAAGACCGCCCTCTTATGAAGACCGCCCTGTTACGAAGACCGCCCTGTTATGAAGACCGACCTGTTATGAAGACCGCCCTGTTACGAAGACCGTCCTCTTATGAAGACCGCCCTGTTACGAAGACCGTCCTCTTATGAAGACCGCCCTGTTATGAAGACCGCCCTGTTATGAAGACCGCCCTCTTATGAAGACCGCCCTGTTATGAAGACCGCCCTGTTATGAAGACCGCCCTCTTATGAAGACCGCCCTGTTACGAAGACCGCCCTGTTATGAAGATCGCCCTGTTATGAAGATCGCCCTGTTGTGAAGACCGCCCTCTTATGAAGACCGCCCTGTTATGAAGACCGCCCTGTTGTGAAGACCGCCCTCTTATGAAGACCGCCCTGTTATGAAGACCGCCCTGTTATGAAGACCGCCCTCTTATGAAGACCGCCCTGTTATGAAGACCGCCCTGTTCCGAAGACCGTCCTCTTATGAAGACCGCCCTGTTACGAAGACCGCCCTCTTATGAAGACCGCCCTGTTATGAAGACCGCCCTGTTACGAAGACCGCCCTCTTATGAAGACCGCCCTGTTACGAAGACCGTCCTCTTATGAAGACCGCCCTGTTATGAAGACCGCCCTGTTGTGAAGACCGCCCTCTTATGAAGACCGCCCTCTTATGAAGACCGCCCTGTTATGAAGACCGCCCTCTTATGAAGACCGCCCTGTTATGAAGACCGCCCTGTTGTGAAGACCGCCCTCTTATGAAGACCGCCCTGTTATGAAGACCGCCCTGTTATGAAGACCGCCCTCTTATGAAGACCGCCCCGTTATGAAGACCGCCCTGTTACGAAGACCGTCCTCTTATGAAGACCGCCCTGTTACGAAGACCGTCCTCTTATGAAGACCGCCCTGTTACGAAGACCGTCCTCTTATGAAGACCGACCTGTTATGAAGACCGCCCTGTTATGAAGACCGCCCTCTTATGAAGACCGCCCCGTTATGAAGACCGCCCTGTTACGAAGACCGTCCTCTTATGAAGACCGCCCTGTTACGAAGACCGTCCTCTTATGAAGACCGCCCTGTTACGAAGACCGTCCTCTTATGAAGACCGACCTGTTATGAAGACCGCCCTGTTATAAATAAGTAGAAATAAGAATAAATAAGTAGAAATAAGCCTCGATCCTCGCGCGCCACTCACTCGCTCCTAGAGGCAATATTTCCAGTTAGTGATTTTGCTCTTATTTACAGCATTTTAAACAAAACTTTTATTCTTGAACCGAGATGTGCTCTCTTAACCACAGTTCTGCAGCATTTGGTAAATTTCTTATTTCCCGTGACGAGGCAAAAATCGTCCCGTTTCCATATCAACAGCGTCGCTCTCGTACCCCACTGTGGGAGTGTAATAAAGAATATTAGGAATGAAATGCATAAGTAGTACGACTGGGGAACAAAAATATACACCACCCCTTTCACACTGCTATGGTCAGTCTGTCATTCCGATAGGAGACTTATATTTCAAAACAGTTGAACTAAAGAAAATATAATTCAAAGGAATAATGCAATCCTTCAAAATCAAATACTTCTTCCAGTAGATTTGATGTGAAATATTCACTCCAAAAGCATATCTCAGGACAGGTAGGTTTGTTACTCCGTGTTCTCATTTTACAAGATGGAAGTGCTTGTTGCTGGCTTAGTCATTTTAAGCTGGGAACGAACCATTCATTGCCCTTTTAGTGGTGTCTCAGTTTAAAACATTTATCGTAGCCGATCTTACCACAGTTATCTGTGCTGACTCTTAGCGATTTGGCTCGTAGCAGAATGGAAGAATATTCATGAATTGCCTCCTTCAACTTCTCATTTATCTGAAGTCCTCCTACGCTCCTAGTTATTTACATGTGTCTGATCGTCCCATCTGTATTCAGAAGACCAGTCTTCTTGTCCACGTTTCTTTAGGTTTTATAAGTTTACCAAGGGCTACGGAAAACTCGGTAACGGTAAATACTTAGATGAATAAAACGACTGTGTTAGGTAGGTATTTTAGTCTATTTTCATGCCATGTTGTTTAAGACAATATGGATCACTTTCATCGGTCCTGTTCTTGCAGTTACTTAGCGATGCAATGCTCGTGCTTGCCTCCGTTGCAACACAACAGCTGCTGGGATGCAACTCCGCTATACTCCCAGGCACCGCCGCACACCTCGAAGTAGCCGTAGACCTGTGGGGAGAAGGTGAGGGTTAGCTATCGACCTCTGTCCTTTTCCTTAGAAATCATTTTGCTGGAGGTCCCATGATGCCAATTAACGGAAGAAAGAGAGTGTGCAACAGCTAGATCTTGGTTACTTTCTGCAATACTGAATGGGAGTAATCTGTTTAATCATATTTTTTTACATCTGTCTTTTTTCTATTCTCTTGACTTATTGCTCAGGTATATCAAGTTTATTTACCCTGTGGTTGTGGATGAAGTAGAAGAAATGATCGGCCATGTAAGTGCAGATGTCCTGGCCAACAGTCAAGCCGGTTTCCTGAATCATCCACAGGTCACCGTTGTTGCTGAGGCTGTTGAGCTGTAATAGAAGGCCATCCTTAATATCGTTCTGATGTTATCCGAAAGGATTCCCTTGCCTTTTCACTTGCATCTGTGAGAAGACGGCAAAGAGTGGATGTCCGATTGTGAAGACTGACTGACCTCTTTAGTGCAGGAGTTCTTGCACTGCTTGGCGTCGTCTACGCAGGAGTCGATGGTGACTTCGGGGGCTTCAAACACCATGATCTCCGAGTGCTCGTAGGTGACGAAGGCGGCGCAGCGGCACCAGGGCTCGGACTGGGCGCTGCACAAGGAGAAGCGAGAAATTAGCAGAGATGATAGACACTTACCATATGTAATGTAATGTAATGTAATGTAAAGTAATTATATGTAATGTATGTAATGTAATGTAATGTAATGTAATGTAATGTAATGTAATGTAATGTAATGTAATGTAATGTAATGTAATGTAATGTAATGTAATGTAATGTAATGTAATGTAATGTAATGTAATGTAATGTAATGTAATGTAATGTAATGTAATGTAATGTAATGTAATGTAATGTAATGTAATGTAATGTAATGTAATGTAGTGTAGTCTAGTGTAATGTAATGTAATGTAATGTAATGTAATGTAATGTAATGTAATGTAATGTAATGTAATGTAATGTAATGTAATGTAATGTAATGTAATGTAATATAGTGTAATGTAGTGCAATGTAATGTAATGTAATGTAATGTAATGTAATGTAATGTAATGTAATGTAATGTAATGTAATGTAATGTAATGTAATGTAATGTAATGCAATGTAATACAAAGTAATGTAATACAATGTAAGTTAATGCAATGCAACTGTAATGTAATGTAATTTAATGTAATGTAATGTAATGTAATGTAATGTAATGTAATTTAATTTAATGTAATGTAATGTAATGTAATGTAATGTAATGTAATGTAATGTAATGTAATGTAATGTAATGTAATGTAATGTAATGTAATGTAATGTAATTTAATTTAATGTAATGTAATGTAATGTAATGTAATGTAATGTAATGTAATGTAATGTAATGTAATGTAATGTAATG
>NW_028234424.1:6322336-6342336 GCF_977035675.1 Penaeus japonicus
TAATCACAATTCTTGTCATTGTTATTATCGTCATAATTAAAATTGTTATTATTATTACTATATTGTCATCGTTATCATTATCATTATTGTCATCGTTATCATTATTATTATTATCATCGTTATCATTATCATTATTATCATCGTTATCATTATCACTATTATTGTCATCGTTATCATTACCATTTATAATCACAATTCTTATCATTGTTATTATCGTCATAATTAAAATTGTTATTATTATTACTATATTGTCATCGTTATCATTATCATTATTGTCATCGTTATCATTATCATTATCATTGTTTTTATTATTATTAGTATCATCATTATCATTATCATTATTATTGTTATCATTATTATCATTATCACTATTATTGTCATCGTTATCATTACCATTTATAATCACAATTCTTGTCATTGTTATTATCGTCATAATTAAAATTGTTATTATTATTACTATATTGTCATCGTTATCATTATCACTATTATTGTCATCGTTATCATTACCATTCATAATCACAATTCTTATCATTGTTATTATCGTAATAATTAAAATTGTTATTATTATTACTATATTGTCATCGTTATCATTACCATTTATAATCACAATTCTTGTCATTGTTATTATCGTCATAATTAAAATTGTTATTATTATTACTATATTGTCATCGTTATCATTACCATTTATAATCACAATTCTTATCATTGTTATTATCGTCATAATTAAAATTGTTATTATTATTACTATATTGTCATCGTTATCATTACCATTTATAATCACAATTCTTATCATTGTTATTATCGTCATAATTAAAATTGTTATTATTATTACTATATTGTCATCGTTATCATTACCATTTATAATCACAATTCTTATCATTGTTATTATCGTCATAATTAAAATTGTTATTATTATTACTATATTGTCATCGTTATCATTACCATTTATAATCACAATTCTTATCATTGTTATTATCGTCATAATTAAAATTGTTATTATTATTACTATTATTGTCATCGTTATCATTACCATTTATAATCACAATTCTTGTCATTGTTATTATCGTTATAATTAAAATTGTTATTATTATTACTATATTGTCATCGTTATTATTATTACTATATTGTCATCGTTATCATTATCACTATTATTGTCATCGTTATCATTACCATTCATAATCACAATTCTTATCATTGTTATTATCGTAATAATTATCTTTATCATCATCAATTATATCAGTATCATGATTATACTTCTTACCATTTTCATTACTATCATTCAGTTATTATCACCATTAATAATATTCACCATCATCATCATGTGACTATCTTCATTCTTATATTATCATTGTTGTTGTTATTGGTCTTTACAAACCCTTTGATGAGCTGTCTGTTAGTAAAATTGATTTGGCATGGACGTTATTTATTGTTTGGCCACGATACTCTATTATATGCAATACATATCAATATGTAAAACAGAAGCTTTCCATCTGTTAATGTCATTAATGTTAACACCATTAAAAAAGAAAACCATTGCATATCATTGGGAAATAGAAATGTCTATGATTAATTAAAAACGATTATTTAATACCGATTCTTAAATCCAAAGCTGAGGTATTTATGGAAAGTACTTGGGCGTGATGACTGTGATGAATTCAGATGATAAATGTATCAATTCGAACAGCGAGGTTTGTGGATCCAGTGACCTATGGATGTCTGCTTCGCAACCAACTACAGTCCACCGCTCTACCAACTGAGCTATCGAAGGAGCTGACAACGAGAGACACCAGTTGGAACTTTCTCTTCTGTGTCTCCTTCGTCATCGCGTGCAGCTTACTCGCTTATGATGAATTGGAGTGGAGTGTTCATCGCTATCCTGTATACTAGCAGAGTGAAATATGATAAGAAAGATTAACATCAGCATTGCAGTAGTAATGGGATCGATATCTAAATGAAACTGTAAACTGTTATTTAAGGATCGGTATGATATTTCCTCAAGGTGATTTGATATAATGAAAGGATTATTAGTGTATTCTCTTGATAAGATCCAACGGAAATGCGATGTCGTATTTTGATAAAGAATCATTGTAGCTTGTGATTGAAATACCTATTGTCAAAATTCCAAAAAATATCACTACATTAGTGTTAATAGTGGATGAAAGTTTGTTACGGAATAATGCTTAGGGATAATTTCAAACCGGGCAAATTTAATTTATTATGAGAATGAGGGAAGAATGTGTGTGATATAGAGTAATTAATCATGTATATTATTTCGAAGGTATGATTAAAAGGAGGGTGCATTATGATCTATATGAGATAGTATGGTGAATTGTAGTCTGCCTCATAAGGAAAAATGAACATAAACATGTAAGATCATATATATTTAGGGTACATGTTAATTGCTAGGGGTTTATGAGAGTTTTGGAACAGTAGTAGTAAAAGTGATTGTTTTCGGGCAGTACGTAATTTGTTGATTTGAGTTAGGTTCTGCAGCTAGTGTTTTCAGGAGATAGGGTATTTTAGGGTTGAAGTTGATCAGGTTTAATGACTGTGGATAATTATTATAATAGGATGGTATAGGACTGCCGGTTCGAGCTGGATCAATATTCACTTTGAGAATCATTCTGTTGATTAAAATTGGAAGTGATGTTGTGTTTTAATAATAGGGCGAGAAACTGTGGAGTGGATTATTTCGATTGTGGTTAGAGTCGGTGGAGTGTATGTAGTGGTTCCTGTGTATCAGAATAATATATAATTATTATATGTCTACAAAGTAGTTTCATCTATATATCTATCATTCATCATCATTATAAGTGCTATTGTCATGTGTTGGATATGTTATTATAGTAGGTTGCATGTTATATCAAAAAGGAACCATAAATATAAGAAGTGATTGTAAAATTGTATATGTTGGTGACATAGACACATTATTTCTTATAGCTAATTTCGGTTATAAGAGAAAAAAATAATTTGGGTACTTTGATAGTGACCATTCATAGAAAAAAGAGGACTTAAATCGCATTCATGAGGGCTAACCACCCGACCCCCCTATTTCCACCCCATCCCCGCCACATCATAATCTTGCAATGATCTGTTGTTTCAGTGTGAGGCAATAAAAGTCATGGTTATAGTGACAGTGATTGTGATGAACCAAGATGAAGATCACGATGATAAAAAATATCCTTCGAACCGGATTTGAAAACCATGGCCTATGGATAGTCTGCCTTCGCAACCTAACTACATGTCCAACGCTTATACCAAACTGTAGCGATTCGAAAGGAGATGAAAACGAGGAGAAACCCGTGTGGAACGTTTCTCTTTCCTACTGACTCGACTCGCCAGTCAGCGTGCACGCTCTCGTAGCGACCTATTGGCGGATGTGGATTTGACGTCCAGGTGATTGCCATTGTTGATAGCGTTCTTCGCCTTCATGTATACTAGCAGAGTATAATGTTATATAATGAAATGCCTCACTTGCAGCAATATGTAACCTAATAAGTCAATGGATCATCATTTTCCCTCCATGGAATTTGGTCTATTCAAGAAAGAGTGCGCAGTTTGATGAAGAATACCGCCCCGTTATGAAGACCGCCCTGTTACGAAGACCGTCCTCTTATGAAGACCGCCCTGTTACGAAGACCGTCCTCTTATGAAGACCGACCTGTTATGAAGACCGCCCTGTTATAAATAAGTAGAAATAAGAATAAATAAGTAGAAATAAGCCTCGATCCTCGCGCACCACTCAATTCGCTCTAGAGGCATATTTCCAGTTAGTTGATTTAGCTCTTATTTACAGAATTTATACAAAACTTTTATTCTTGAACCGAGATGTGCTCTTCTTAACCACAGTTCTGCAGCAATTGCTCATTTTTTTTCTTTCCGTGACGAGCAAAAATCGCCCCGTTTCCATTCAAACAGGTTGCTCTGTACCCCACTGTGGAAGTGTAATAAAGAATATTAGAATGAAATGCATAAGTAGTACGACTGGGGAACAAAATAATACTACACCACCCCTTTCCACACTGCTTGGTCAGTCTGTCATTCCGATAGGAGACTTCTATTTCATAACAGCTTGAACTAAAGAAAATATAATTCAAAGGGAATAATGCAATCCTTCCAAAATAATATTACTAATTCTTCCAGTAGTTTGGTGTGTGAGTCTTTTTTAGCTGTGGAACGAACCATTCATGCCTTTTAGTGGTTTTGTCTCAGTCTTAAATCAGTTATCGTAGCCGATCTCTGCCACATCTATCTTTTGCTGACTCTTAGCATTGGCTCGTAGCGAATGGGAAGAAAATATTCATGAATTGCTTTTCTTGACATCCGTAACTTGGCTCTTCAAACTTCTCATTATCTGAAGTCCTCCATACGTCTAGTTTATTTACATGTGTCTGATCGTCCCATCTGTATTCAGATGACCTGTCTTTTGTCAACGTTTCTTTAGGTTTTATAAGTTTACCAAGGGCTACGGTAAAACTCGGTATACGTGTAAATACTTGATGAATAAAAAAACGGACTGTGTTAGGTAGGTTATTTTAGTGTATTTTATGACATGTTGTATAAGACAATATGGGATCACATTCCATCGGTCTGTTTCTTGCAGGGTTAATTAGCGATGCAATGCTCTGCTTGCCTCCGTTGCAACACACACTGCTGGGATGCATCTCCGCTCTATACTCCCAGGCAACGCCCGCACTACTCGAGATAGCCGTAGACCTGTGGGGAGGAGAAGGTGAGGGTAGAGCTATCGACCTTGTCCTTTCCTTAGAAATCATTTTGCTGGAGGTCCCATGATGCAATTTAAGGAAGAACAGGAGTGTGCAACAGCTGCTAGATCTTGGTTACTTTCTGCAATACTGAATGGGAGTATTCTGTTTAATCTTATTTTTTTTACATCTGTCTTGTTTCTATTCTCTTGACTTAATGACTCAGGTTTATCAAGTTTATTTTCCCTGTGGTTGTGGATGAAGTAGATGAAAGATCGGCATGTAAGTGCCAGAGGTCCTGGCCCAGCAGTCAGCCGCGTTTCCTGAATCTTCCACAGGTCACGTTGTTGCTGAGACTGTTGAAGATGTATAGAAGGCCATCTTAATATCGTTCTGTGGTTATCCGAAAGGATTCCCTTTGCCTTTTCACTTGCATCTTTGAGGAAGAAGACAAAGAGTGCATGGACCGATTGTGAGGTCTGAATTACTCTTTTAGTGCAGAGTTTTCATTGACAATGACTTTGGCGTGTCAACGCAGAGTCGATGGTGGACTTCGGGGGGCTTCAAAACACCAGGATCTCCGAGTGCTCGACGGTGACGAAGGCGGCGCAGCGGCACCAGGGCTCGGACTGGGCGACGCACAAGGAGAATCAGAATTAATTAGCGGAGATGATAGACACTTTCTGTTATAGTGATGTGACTCTATATATCCGTCGAGCAAGCAATCACTGTTCTTTCAGAAAGCTTTGAGGTTATGGGACGGAGGTTCCTCCAATGGACAAGCACTGAGAGGAGGAGCTACCGAGGCGGCGAGGGAGGCCAAGAGAAGCACGAGGACCTTCATGGTGTTGGGATCGCTGTCGAAGTGGATGTCTCCTTCTGCGGGAAGTCTGGCTTATATACCTCCGTTGACGGAATTGTCAGTTTATATCTTATTCCAGTACACATAATCTGGTGATAAGAATCACAACGTGTTTTGAATGGAGCTATATTATCACCTGAAAATCTTCATTTTTCGCTGATAATTGGAGAGGTAGATGATAAAAGGTAGTATGTAATAAAAAGACTGTGTTAGGTAGGTATTTTAGTCTATTTCATGCCATGATGTTTAAGGCAATATGGATCACTTTCATCGGTCCTGTTCTTGCAGTTACTTAGCGATGCAATGCTCGTGCTTGCCTTCCGTAGCAACACTACAGCTGATGGGATGCAACTCCGCTATACTACCAGGGCACCGCCGCACACCTCGAAGTAGCGTAGGACCTGTGGGAGAATTTGAGGGTTATCTATCGACCTCTGTCCTTTTCCTTAGAAATCATTTTGCTGGAGGTCCCATGATACCAATTAACGGAAGAAAGAGAGTGTGCAACAGCTAGATCTTGGTTACTTTCTGCAATACTGAATGGGAGTAATCTGTTTAATCATATTTTTTTACATCTGTCTTTTTTCTATTCTCTTGACTTATTGCTCAGGTATATCAAGTTTATTTACCCTGTGGTTGTGGATGAAGTAGAAGAAATGATCGGCCATGTAAGTGCAGATGTCCTGGCCAACAGTCAAGCCGTTTTCCTGAATCATCCACAGGTCACCGTTGTTGCTGAGGCTGTTGAGCTGTAATAGAAGGCCATCCTTAATATCGTTCTGATGTTATCCGAAAGGATTCCCTTGCCTTTTCACTTGCATCTGTGAGAAGACGGCAAAGAGTGGATGTCCGATTGTGAAGACTGACTGACCTCTTTAGTGCAGGAGTTCTTGCACTGCTTGGCGTCGTCTACGCAGGAGTCGATGGTGACTTCGGGGGCTTCAAACACCATGATCTCCGAGTGCTCGTAGGTGACGAAGGCGGCGCAGCGGCACCAGGGCTCGGACTGGGCGCTGCACAAGGAGAAACAGATAATTAGCGGAGATGATAGACACTTACCAGTTATATGTGATGTGACTCTATCATATCCGTCGAGCAGCAATCACAGTTCTTTCAGAAAGCTTTGCGTTATGGACGGAGGTTCCTCCAATGGACAGCACGAGAGGAGGAGCTACCTGACGGCGGCGAGGGAGGCCAAGAGAAGCACGAGGACCTTCATGGTGTTGGGATCGCTGACGAAGAGGATGTCTCCTTCTGCGACGTCTGGCTTATATACCTCCGTTGACGGAATTGTCCAGTTTCATATCTTATCCAGTACACATAATCTGGCTGATAAGCATCACAACGTGTTTTGGAAAGGAGCTATATAATCACCTGAAAATCATCATTTTTCCTGTATTTGGAGAGGTAGATGAATAACAGGTAGATGAATAAAAAGACTGTGTTAGGTAGGTATTTTAGTCTATTTCATGCCATGATGTTTAAGGCAATATGGATCACTTTCATCGGTCCTGTTCTTGCAGTTACTTAGCGATGCAATGCTCGTGTTTGCCTCCGTTGCAAAACATTCAGCTGATGGGATGCAACTCCGCTATACTACCAGGGCACCGCCGCACACCTCGAAGTAGCGTAGGACCTGTGGGAGAATTTGAGGGTTAGCTATCGACCTCTGTCCTTTTCCTTAGAAATCATTTTTGCTGGAGGTCCCATGATACCAATTAACGGAAGAAAGAGAGTGTGCAACAGCTAGATCTTGGTTACTTTCTGCAATACTGAATGGGAGTAATCTGTTTAATCATATTTTTTTACATCTGTCTTTTTTCTATTCTCTTGACTTATTGCTCAGGTATATCAAGTTTATTACCCTTGTGGATGTGGTGAAGTAGAAGAAATGATCGGCCATGTTAAGTTCAGATGCTCTGGCCAACAGACAAGCCGTTTTTCCTTGAATCATCCATGTTCACAGTTTGTTGCTGAGGCTGTTGAAGCTGTAATAGAAAGGGCCCATCCTAATATCGTTTGATGTTTTATCCGAAAGGATCCCTTGCCTTTTCCACTTGCTCTTTGTGTGAGGAAGAGAAGACGGCAAGAGTGGATAATATGTCGGATTGTTGAAGGACTGACTGCCTCTTTAGTGCAGGTAGGTCTACGCAGGAGTCGTGGTGACTTCGGGGGCTTCAAACACATGATCTCCAGTGTACGTAGAGTGTGACGAAGGCGGCCGCATCGGCACCTGGGCTCGGACTGGGCGTCCCCCGCTATCTTCCCCTCCCACTGCCCTTGCAGTGCACAAGGAGAAGATGCGGGGAAACAAATTAGCAGAGATTATGATTAGACACATATTCCATTACGTATATAAAGTGACATTCATTATTAGCCCAGGAAAGCTTTGCCGTATGGAGGAGGTTTCCTCAAATGCGAACAGCAGAACGAGAGGAGGAGGCAAGGAAGTACCTGACGGCGTCGAGGAGCGGCGAAGGGAGGGTCAAAAGAAGCGGCCGAGGACCTTCTTGGTGTTGGGATCGATGACGAAAAGAGGATGTTCCTTCTGCGAACGTAGGCTTTATATACTTCCGTTGACTTCGCATTCCTTCACCGTTTCCATATCTAATTAGTACACATACTGGTTGATGAGCATCACACCGTGTTTTGGAAAGGAGCTATGTAATTACCCGAAAATCATCATTTTTCCTGTATTTGGAGAGGTAGATAAATAACAGATCGATGAATAAAAAGACTGTGTTAGGTAGGTATTTTAGTCTATTTCATGCCATGATGTTTAAGGCAATATGGATCACTTTCATCGGTGCTGTTCTTGCAGTTACTTAACGATGCCATGCTCGTGTTTGCCTCCGTTGCAACACAACAGCTGCTGGGATGCAACTCCGCTATACTCCCAGGCACCGCCGCACACCTCGAAGTAGCCGTAGACCTGTGGGAGAATTTGAGGGTTATCTATCGACCTCTGTCCTTTTCCTTAGAAATCATTTTGCTGGAGGTCCCATGATACCAATTAACGGAAGAGAGTGTGCAACAGCTAGATCTTGGTTACTTTCTGCAATACTGAATGGGAGTAATCTGTTTAATCAGATTTTTTTACATCTGTCTTTTTTCTATTCTCTTGACTTATATCTCAGGTATATCAAGTTTATTTACCCTGTGGTTGTGGATGAAGTAGAAGAAATGATCGGCCATGTAAGTGCAGATGTCCTGGCCAACAGTCAAGCCGTTTTCCTGAATCATCCACAGGTCACCGTTGTTGCTGAGGCTGTTGAGCTGTAATAGAAGGCCATCCTTAATATCGTTCTGATGTTATCCGAAAGGATTCCCTTGCCTTTTCACTTGCATCTGTGAGAAGACGGCAAAGAGTGGATGTCCGATTGTGAAGACTGACTGACCTCTTTAGTGCAGGAGTTCTTGCACTGCTTGGCGTCGTCTACGCAGGAGTCGATGGTGACTTCGGGGGCTTCAAACACCATGATCTCCGAGTGCTCGTAGGTGACGAAGGCGGCGCAGCGGCACCAGGGCTCGGACTGGGCGCTGCACAAGGAGAAACAGATAATTAGCGGAGATGATAGACACTTACCAGTTATATGTGATGTGACTCTATCATATCCGTCGAGCAGCAATCACAGTTCTTTCAGAAAACTTTGCATTATGGACGGAGGTTCCTCCAATGGACAGCACGAGAGGAGGAGCTACCTGACGGCGGCGAGGGAGGCCAAGAGAAGCACGAGGACCTTCATGGTGTTGGGATCGCTGACGAAGAGGATGTCTCCTTCTGCGACGTCTGGCTTATATACCTCCGTTGACGGAATTGTCCAGTTTCATATCTTATCCAGTACACATAATCTGGCTGATAAGCATCACACCGTGTTTTGGAAAGGAGCTATATAATCACCTGCAAATCATCATTTTTCCTGTATTTGGAGAGGTAGATAAATAACAGGTAGATGAATAAAACGACTGTGTTAGGTAGGTATTTTAGTCTATTTTCATGCCATGATGTTTAAGGCAATATGGATCACTTTCATCGGTCCTGTTCTTGCAGTTACTTAGCGATGCAATGCTCGTGTTTGCCTCCGTTGCAACACAACAGCTGCTGGGATGCAACTCCGCTATACTCCCAGGCACCGCCGCACACCTCGAAGTAGCCGTAGACCTGTGGGAGAATTTGAGGGTTATCTATCGACCTCTGTCCTTTTCCTTAGAAATCATTTTGCTGGAGGTCCCATGATACCAATTAACGGAAGAGAGTGTGCAACAGCTAGATCTTGGTTACTTTCTGCAATACTGAATGGGAGTAATCTGTTTAATCAGATTTTTTTACATCTGTCTTTTTTCTATTCTCTTGACTTATATCTCAGGTATATCAAGTTTATTTACCCTGTGGTTGTGGATGAAGTAGAAGAAATGATCGGCCATGTAAGTGCAGATGTCCTGGCCAACAGTCAAGCGTTTTCTTGATTAATAACTAGGTCACGTTGTTGCTGAGGTTGTGGAGCTGTAATAGAAGGCATTCCTTAATATCGTTCTGATGTTATCCGAAAGGTCCCCTTGCCTTTTCACTTGATCTGTGAGAAGACGGCAAGAGGGATGTCCGATTGTGAAGACTGACTGACCTCTTTAGTGCAGGAGATTCTTGCACTTGCTTGGCATCGTCTACGCAGGAGGTTGAATTGGTGACTTCGGGGGCCTTCAAAACATGTTCGCCGAGTGCTCGTAGGGGACGAAGGCGGCGCAGCGGCCACCAGGGCTCGGATGGGCTCCCCCCCCCCCGGGCGCCTCCTCTGACAAGGAGAGAAGCGGGAAATTAGCAGAGATGATAGGACACTTACTCTATGTAATGTAATGTAATGTAATTGATAATGTATTTTTGGACTTCGAGAGGAGGAGCTAACCTGGAGGGGCGAGGGAGGCAAGAGAAGACACGAGGACCTTCATGGTGTTGGGATCGCTGATGAAGAGGTATGTCTCCTGCCGTGTCTAGCTTAGATATCACTCCGTTGACGGAATTTTCCGTTTCATATCTTATCAGTCACATAATTGGAAGATAAGATCACAAGTGTTCGATGTGTTTACTTTCATAGGAAAGGAGCTATGTAATTACCCGAAAATCATCATTTTTCCTGTATTTGGAGAGGTAGATGAATAACAGGTAGATGAATAAACATGATTTTAGATATTGACACCACACAGTCCGTTTGAGTTCTAGAGAATCGCGTGCACTAAGAGGCACTCGATCCTTTTTGATGACCGTCGCCGTTGGGAGCGAGTGAGCGGCGCGCGACGGTCGATGCGAGACAGATGAGAAAATCCGATCTCACTTCTCAATTCGTCAATCCTTCGACAGGTCGTTCGTAGCGTGTCGGGATTGTGCCGGTGGAGGTGGGGGGGGGGGGAGGCCGTGGGGGTAAGCTGAGGAAGTTAATAGGTGGGGGGGGGGGAGTAGAAGAATTGATTTCAGGATATTTGTCTACCTTATAAAAGTTAGTTCACAAACCACCCTCTATAGAACACACTACAAAGTGTAACCTTCGATAGGTCAGTTGGTAGAGCGGTGGTTCCGAAGCAGACATCCATAGGTCACTGGTTCAAATCCGGTTCGAAGGATATTTTGATTACCATGAACACGACTTCATCTATCGCGATCGTCAGCATCCCCATGGCTTTTATTGCCTCACACAGGAGGAACAGATCATTTCGAGTTTCTATTCATTTTTTCACATATTTCTGCTCTACACACGTATGCAATGTATGTTCTTTTATCTAATGGTGTCAGAATCAATGTCACTGGTAGATGGGAAGTCCCTACATTACATAATGATACATAGTATATGTAATATGAATACCTGCTAGTGTTTTGCTAGATTTATAATCAGTATTATTCTACAACGACTGTTAAGATGATAACAGCAATAGCAAAAGCAACATAATGATAATACTGAAAATGGTTATCAGTATATTCATGATAGAAATATCACTTATGATGATAGCAATAATTATGATAATAACAATGATAAGGATGATAATAACTTCATGATAACAATGATGAAAACACGTCTGAATCAATTACTCTATCAACTTTATCCACATATGGAATAATTTCCTTGTTACTTTTCTTACTAATTTGTTCAAATAATCTTATGAATACTAAGGCAGTTTAACTGCCCTAACTTATTTTTCATAAAGTCTTGAAGTGTATTTACTATAACCATACAGTACTATTCACACAATCATGTCATTTCGCTCACCGTAGATGTCTATACATAGTAATGTATCATGCTCACAGAATCTTAATTTCATTTTTCAACATCTTTCTATTTCCACAGCGGTCAGTATTGTTCACAGTGTGAAATCATCCCTAAGCATTATTCCATATCCAATTTTCATCCAGTATTAAAACTAATGTAGTGATGTTTTTGGAATTATGTCAGATTCTTTATCAAACTACAACATCGCATTTCCCTTGGATCTTATCAAGATAATACATAAACAATCGTTTCATTATATCATATCACCTGAAGGAAAAATGATACTGAATCTTGAACTACAGGTTACAATTTTCTTAAGATATCTTTATTATATTTCACTATGCAAGTATACATGATGGCGATGACTTTTTTTGACTTTGACAAGTTTATTGAGACAAGTGGTTACGTACATCTCAAAAGGATGAGGTAACATACGGTATCCTGACCCCAATCTTAGTCCCTCTTTGGGCTTACATATATTTTACAAAACCTTACATCTATGTCAACATGTTGAAATATATACAGAACAAAAGGCGGATTAATCACAAGCATACAGAGTTAAATGTTACATATCAGGAGAGCAATATAACAGTATAAATCATCACCCTCATCATGCTAAGTCCTCAGACCTTTAAGGTTTCCTTATATTTGGTAAATAGTTCCTGGATATTTCCCCACTCCTCCTGAACTAACTCCCACTTTCTCAGAAGCGTATCCTTTTCAGCGCCTTTGCACTTAAGTAACAATGACCTGAAGGTCGCTGAAGTTGTTCCTTCCACTACATTCCTTATTTTTCTTTCTTTGGCCTTAATCGTAATTTTGCTATCTGTGTTTTTCTTAACTACCATATCATTGTTATTTTTCAGTGAGGTTTCTTACGCGGGAGTTTCTTCCTCAACCTCCACTCCCTTTTTTGTTATCTTCTATACCACTATCCATCACTATAGTTTTTTTTCAATTGCATCCATCGTCTGCATTAATGTATGCGACATTCCAGCAATTGCAGATATCTATTTTACCGGAGAACCTGCATCACTGTCCCTCGTCGTTTCCTTGGCTGCAATATCCTCTCTCGTTTGGCTGTTGGTCTGTCCGTTCATGGTATTCACGTGTTTTTCCTGGAGTTGTAATGCTCGCGGTGGGTCTTATAACCAAGACGACCTGCTCAGGCCGCCTGGTGGTTCGTCCTCTTGCCTTTTCCTCGGTTTCTGTATGGGAATCCGAGGAATTAGGTTCCACCAATATCCTCGCCTTGCATGATAGAGCCCCAGCATTGTGCAAGCTCCCGCAATTGCAGCAGCAAGGTTTCATCCTGTCTCCTATGTCTATTTTTGCTCTGCAGATCCTGGAGTCATGCTTCCTGCCGCAGAATCTGCACCTGGCGTCCTGCTGACAGGTCCACGACTTGTGTCCCCATCTGCTGCACTTGAGGCACAGGACTGGCGGCTTCACATACGGCGCCACCCTCCTGTACCCCGCCCCAGATATGAAGACCTTCTCCGGAACTTCTCCTTTCATGAGGGCAACCAGCTGGTATCGCTCCTCGCCTCGTGACGAGTGCCTTTTCACCAAAACAATCCTCTAGTCGCAGAGCAGAAAGTCTGGGTCCAATTCTAAGGGGTACTGAAATATAATGACCTTCGTTATTTTTTCCCCTTTCTGTGGGGCAAACAGCACTGTTCCCTTATATCCCTGAGATGTCAGGAACTGCTCCGCTTCTTCATTCTTTACCGTAAGATACGGTCTTCCCTTCGCTACCTTTAGCGGCGGCTCAAAATGGTTATGTTCTTTTCCAAGTTGCATTGCCCACTCTAGCTTTTCCATGAAGGACATTTCGTTGGATTTTGGGAATAACCTCCTTCTCTTGCCCTTCATCCACGAGAGTTACCTTGTTGACTTCCATATCGTCGTCCTTGTTTTTTCCCTCTCTTTCAAAGTCACTTTCCGTGTCACTGGAGTTTTCACTCTTGGTGTCATTTCTTGGTCGCTTGATGTCCGTCCTATCATCATTCACTGGAGTTCCGTTTGTGCATTCCATTTTGTCAGTTGCCGGATCAGAATCCAGGGATATCGATGTGGCAACGGGAGCCTTGTTGACACCTGACGACCTGATGTCAGTCCGCGAAGCAATTTAGAGCTTCGTTGTGGTCGCCAGCGACTCACCCGCTCCCTGTCCAAGAACTAAGAAGGGGGAGGGGGGTAAACACAGGATTCGAGAAATCTTGCACGATTGAGGACAGCACAAGAAACACGTCCTACTTCTACGAGTGATACAACACGAAGGATGGCGATCACGTGGACGTCAAACCATCGCCTTTGGGAGTGATGGTCGAGGCCAGGCGAGGGAAGGGAAAGCTCCACCTGGTGTCTCTCCTTCTCAGCTCCTTCGATAGCTCAGTTGGTAGAGCGGTGGACTGTAGTTGGTTCCGAAGCAGACATCCATAGGTCACTGGTTCAAATCCGGTTCGAAGGATACTTTTATCATCGTGATCACTATTTTCATTTAGTACAGTCGTCACCATCCCAATGGTTTTATGTTTAAACTCGGTCTTAATTATCTCAGACTGGGGCAACAACTCAACAAATCAACTGAATAATTTCTATTCATATTATCATATATATTTGTTCCACCCAGGCATGGGTGGATGCTTCTTTTCTAATGATATCAATTTCAATGACAGATGGAACATCCCCAGTATACATATTGATACGTGTTATATGTAACATGGGTGGCTGCCAAAAGATAACGACCTGTCTTGCCATGTAGTTATGATCAATTTTATTAGAGTGTTTTGTACATTCTTTAAGATAATAACAATGATATCAGTAACAACAAAATGATAACGACATCAATAATGATAGTAATAATAAAAGTGATGAAAATTATGACAATGATAATAATGCTAACGATAATGATTATGACAGTAATGATTATAATAATGATAAACATAGTTATAATGATATACATGATAATGATAATGATAATTATGGTAATAATCATAATAATGATAATTATGATAATGAAAATACCGATTGAGACATGATTATGATAATGTGAATAGAACAATTACTTTGCCATCAGTTTTATTCACACTTCCAATTATTTCCCGGTCAATGTTCTCAATGATTTGTACAAATACTTTTAGTAATACAGTTTAAGTGACCTATCACACTGTACATGCCTACATATTTTTTACATTTATCTTATAAGCCTGAAATACTGTAAGATTGATATTATGATATTGTTCACGCGATGTTTATACATAGTAATATGTGATGATTACACTCAATATCTTTATATTTTCCCAGCAGTCAGTATTTTTCAAGGTCTGAAATCATCCCTGAGCATTATTTCATATCAATTTTTCTTTGATATTCTCTTAGATATTGATATATTCAAGATAATAAATCAATTATCCTTTTACTGGACCAAATCACGCGGACGAACACTAATAATGATGTCTTGAATTATATGGATCACATAGCCCTTTAATTGCCAATCCTTATATTGCTGCAACGGTGATGCATTTTTTATATATAATATTTCACTCTGCTAGCATATGTAATGGTGATGAAATATCAACATTGGTTATCACCTGGACTCGCCATTGGGAGCGAGTGAGCGGCGCGCGACGATTAAGTAGAGACAGAGGAAGGGAAAGTTCCACCTGGTGTCTCTCCTTCTCAGCTCCTTCGATAGCTCAGTTGGTAGAGCGGTGGACTGTAGTTGGTTGCGAAGCAGACATCCATAGGTCACTGGTTCAAATCCGGTTCGAAGGATACTTTTACCATCGTGATCTTCATCTTTATTCATCACAATCACTGTGACCATCTCCACGATAAAAGAAAAATCACATAGGTATTTGTTATCATCTTAATAGTTCTTTATTATCATTGTTATGATTGTTATACTCAAATGAAATTTATCATAACAACTTAGCAAGACAGAAAGTTTTTTTTGGACAGGTACTCATATTATATACAATACATATCAATGTGTAAATTAGGAGCTTTCCATCTGTCAGTGAAACTGAAGTTGACACAATTAGAAAACAAACATCCATGGAATACCTAAGTGATCTTTTTTATCGTAGAGATGGTCACAGTGATTGTGATGAATAAAGATGAAGATCACGATGGTAAAAAATATCCTTCGAACCGGATTTGAACCAGTGACCTATGGATGTCTGCTTCGCAACCAACTACAGTCCACCGCTCTACCAACTGAGCTATCGAAGGAGCTGAGAACGAGAGACACCACTTGGAACTTTCCCTTCCTCTGCCTCGCCTCGCCCGTCGCGTTCCGCTCACTCGCTCCCAATGGCGATGGTTTGACGTCCAGGTGATCGCCATTGTTGATAGTGTTCATCGCCATCATGTATATTGGCATAGTGAAATATTATAAAAGAAATAGTAATAAATCAGCATTGCAGCAATATTAGGATCGGTATCTTTAGGAAACTGTAACCTGAAATTAAAGGGTTCAGTATTATTTTTTCCTGAAGCTGATTTCATATAATTAAAGGATTATTAATGTATTCTTTTGATAAGATTCAAGGGAAATGCGATGTCGCATTTTGATAAAGAACCATTATAGTTTGTGGCAGAAATGTTTTTTTTTCGTAATTCCAAGAAAACTACGATGTTAGTTTGGATTGTGGATGAAAATTTGCATTAAACAATACTGAATGTTGAGGAAAATGAAAAGAAGTTGAATATAGAATATATATATGGTTATAATCGTACAGTACTTTAAGTTGGTAAGATGAATGTAAAAATGATTAGTATGCGCGTACGGTCAGTATGTCAGGACACTTGAACTGCCTTAATATCAAGAAGATTATATGAACAGATCATTAAGAACACTGATTAGGAAATTATTCGAGATCTGAACAAAGCTGATGGTAGAGTTATTGACTCAGAAGCGTTTTCTTTAATGTAATTATTACCATGTTATCATCATCATAATCAATGAAAATTATCGTCATTATGATTATCATTCATTGTCACAATATGATTATTATCATTATTTTTATTATCATCTTGTTATTGTTATCACCTTAATGACTAATAATGTTGTGGCATAGCACAGCGTTGTTTTATTATTATTATTATTATTATTTTGGCAGATACCCATTTTCCATATATTTTGAAACAATGTGCAGATCAGGAGCTTTACTTCAACAATGAAATTGAAGTTGACACCAATAGGAACAAAAATATACAGTCCACCGCTCTACCAACTGAGCTATCGAAGGAAGCGAAAGATATCTGCTGCTTCAGTGTGAGGCAATACAAGTCATGGTTATGGTGACAGTGATTGTGATGAATAAAGATGAAGATCACGATGGTAAAAAATATCCTTCGAACCGGATTTGAACCAGTGACCTATGGATGTCTGCTTCGCAACCAACTACAGTCCACCGCTCTACCAACTGAGCTATCGAAGGAGCTGAGAAGGAGGGACACCAGATGGAGCTTTCCCTTCCCTCGCCTGGCCTCGCCCGTCGCGCGCCGCTCACTCGCTCCCAATGGCGATGGTTTGACGTCCATGTAATAGCCACTGTTGATAGTGTTCATCGACATCAAGTATAATAGCAGAGTTAAATATAACAAAGATTTGCATTAGCATTGCAGCAATAACAGGATCGATATCTAAAGGAAACTTACACCTGTAATTCAAGAGTTCAGCATCATTTTTCCTCCAGGTGATTTGATATGATAAAACGATTATTAATGCAGTCTCTTTATAAGATCCAAGGGAAATGGAAGTGTTTTCTTTAATGTGATTATTACCATGTTATCATCATTATCAATGAAATTATAATTATCATTCATTGTCACAATATAATTATTATTATCGTCTTGTTATTCTTATCACCTTAATGACTAATCATGTTGTTATCATTATTATTATCATTATTATCATTATTATTATTATTATATTGGCAGATACCCATTTTCCATACAATTTGAAACAATTTGTAGATCAGGAGCTTTACTTCAACAATGAAATTGAAGTTGACACCATTAGGAACAAAAATATACCGTCCACCGCTCTACCAACTGAGCTATCGAAGGAAGCGAAAGATATCTGCTGCTTCAGTGTGAGGCAATAAAAGTAATGGTTATGTTGACAGTGATTGTGATGAATAAAGATGAAGATCACGATGATAAAAGTATCCTTCGAACCGGATTTGAACCAGTGACCTATGGATGTCTGCTTCGCAACCAACTACAGTCCACCGCTCTACCAACTGAGCTATCGAAGGAGCTGAGAAGAGAGACACCAGTTGGAGCTTTCCCTTCCCTCGCCTGGCCTCGACCGTCGCGCGCCGCTCACTCGCTCCCAATGGCGATGGTTTGACGTCCAGGTGATGCCCACTGCTGATAGTGTTCATCGACAACAAGTATAATAGCAGAGTTAAATATAACAAAGATTTGCATTAGCATTGCAGCAATAACAGGATCGATATCTAAAGGAAACTTACACCTGTAATTCAAGAGTTCAGTATCATTTTTCCTCCAGGTGATTTGATAGGATAAAACGATTATTAATGCAGTCTCTTTATAAGATCCAAGGGAAATGCGATGTTGTATTTTGATTCTAGAAAATAAGCACCAAAAAAACATCACTATATCAGTTTTATTAGTAAATGAAATTTTGAGATGGAATAATGCTTAGGTAGGATTTCAACCCGTGAACAATACTGATTGCTGAGAAAATATAAACATTAAAAAAGGGATGTCGAAATCTATAGGTATGAGATATCTTGATACTTTACTTTGTATAGATATCTGCGGTAAACAAAGTGTAATCGTGTGAACAATATGATTATAGTAATTATACTTTAAGGCTATAGGAAAAATAGGTAGGCCGGTGAGATCAAGTATGTTAGGATATTTGACCTACCTTGGATTTTATAAACACAGTGATAGAAATGATTCAATGTGTGAATGAAACTGATGATTGACTCAGAATGGTTTTCACTCTCATTATTATAATGAAGTTATTATGATTAAAAGTGTTATCTTTATCCCTATTAACGTCATCCTTATCATATTATTATCATTATCATTATAATTGCTATTATCAGCAGCATAATAATCCTTATCGTCATCAGTATCATCATCATGATTATAATGCTTCTCATTAACATGATTATAATGATTATCATTATTATGATTATAATGATTATCATTAACATGACTATATTGATTATCATTATCATGACTATATTGATTATCATTATCATGATTATAATAATTATCATTATCATGATTATAATGATTATTATCATCATGATTGTAATGATCATCATTAGTATGTTGCTATTTCTAGTATTGTTATCATCTTAATAGTCGTTGTAGAAGAATCTCTTCATATTGATCATTACTATCAAGACACTAACAGATGCTCATATTACATATGACTTGTAGACCAGGGACTTTCCACCGACCACTGATATTGAACTGATATCATCATTATTGTCATGATTATCATGATCATCTTTATTATCATTGTTATGATTGTTATTATTAGTGTAAACCACTCAAATGAAATTTATCATAACAACTTAGCAAGACAGAAAGTTATTTTTGGACAGGTACTCATATTATATACAATACATATCAATGTGTAAATTAGGAGCTTTCCATCTGTCGGTGAAACTGAAGTTGACACAATTAGAAAACAAACATCCATCAAATACCTATGTGATTTTTCTTTTAACGTAGAGATGGTCACAGTGATTGTGATTAGTAAAGATCAAGATCACGATGATAAAAGTATCCTTCGAACCGGATTTGAACCAGTGACCTATGGATGTCTGCTTCGCAACCAACTACAGTCCACCGCTCTACCAACTGAGCTATCGAAGGAGCTGAGAACGAGAGACACCAGGTGGAACTTTCTATTCCTCTGTTTGTCCTCGACCATAGCCAGAGTTGATAGTGTTCATTGCCTTCATGTATATTAACAAAATGAATTAAGATGAAAAAACAAGAAAAAAAGATATATTTCATCATTACAACGATAATAAAATATATAGGTATCTAAAGGTAAAATGTAAACTCTAATTAAAGGAATCAGTTTTTTTTCTCTGGTGAGTTGGTACAATGAAAGGTTTAGTACTGTTTCTCTTGTTAAGATTCAAGGAAATGCGATGCTGCATTTTG
>NW_028234424.1:6362336-6372336 GCF_977035675.1 Penaeus japonicus
AGGAAAAAAACGGGAAGCATTTATGAAAATATAAAGACAATTTAGTTATGAGTACAACAAAGTTAGGTTCATTTTTATATCAAATGGTAAAGAAAATAAAATCAAATTTGGTAAAGTTAAATCAAATTGAATGAATCTAAATTAAGTTAAATTGAATCATTAAGTTTGAAGGTAAGTTAAATGGTTAATCCGCCATTAAGTTAATCTTTAATTCTAGTTAAGCAAAAAAGCACAAAGAATTTTGAAAAAATAAATTAAAGATGATTAGAATAAAACATTTAATCAAAATATTTAATGGGAAACGGAAAGAAATTTAGAAAAAGTAGAGAGGATATTCATGAAAATCTGATAAAAATAGAAAAGGCTATCAAATTTAACATTAATTGTCCAGTAGTTATTCCTTCTTTCTTTTAATCTATTTCCTGTGATTAACATTAATATTATTATCACTTCATATGTATATATATGAATATATATATATATATATATATATATATATATATATATATATATATGTATATATATGTATGTATATATATATGTATGTATGTATATATGTATGTATATATACATATGTGTATATATATATATATATATATATATATATATATATATATATATATGTATGTATATATATATATATATACGCACGTATTACTTATCTATTTCTCCCCTCGCTCTTTCTTTATATATATATATATATATATATATATATATATATATATATATATATATATATATATACATATATATATATGTGTGTGTGTGTGTGTGTGTGTGTGTGTGTGTGTGTGTGTGTGTGGGTGGGTGGGTGTGTGTGCTTATGTGTGTATATATATAGATATATATAGATAGATCGAGAGATAGAGAGATATATATACATATATATATATATATATATATATATACATATATATATACATATATATATATATATATATGCATAAACAAATGTAGGCATATATGTATATATATACATAAATATGTACTTATATATATAAATAAATATATCAATATAAATATATATATATATATATATATATATATATATACATACTATATATACATATTTACATGAATATACATATATATACATATATATACGTATACACAATATATATATATATATATATATATATATATATATATATATATATATGTATGTATATATATATATATATATATATATATATGTATATATATATAAGCATGTATGCATGTATTTGTTGTGTGTACATGTTTCTGTGTGATAAATATGGCAGAAAAAGTCTAAAAAGCACTTCCAGTCATGACATGCAAGATATACAAAACGTGCTGCATCAACCAATGGGTCCCATATTTCTCCAGATCCATATCCACTGTAACATGCTATTCGATGCAGAATGAACAGAGATGACGTCGTCACCACAAACAGTTATGTCATTATTTTTTTTTTTTAACAGACACTACAGATATCAGGGATTGTTTTTGTGGCCGGTGTTGATAGGAGAGTCTGTTTAGGATATAAAAGAGGATGGACGTTTCTCGGAAGCAGTCATCTCGCCTCCTCCCTCCGCCATGAAGGTCCTCCTGCTTGTCTTCGCCCTCGTCGCCGCCGTCAGGTAGGTCCTCCTGTGCTGTCTCTGTGCGGAGGAACGAGCGCTACAGGACGACCCGGTTCCTGAGGGTGTTCTCTTCGGTGTGTCTTTGTTGTTGTGATCATAGGTTCCAGGAGAGACTCTTTGATCCCTATAGCAGCTTCCCCTTTCGACATATACATTAAACATATACTGTTTTTTTCGTTACGCAGCGCCCAGACGGAGCCCTGGTGCCGCTGCGCCGCCTTCGTCACCTACGAGCACTCGGAGATTATGGTGTATGAAGCCCCCGAGATCACCATCGACTCCTGCCAAGACGACGCCTGGCAGTGCAAGAAAGCATGCGCCAACGAGGTTAGCTAAGTCTTTGCATCACCGTCGTTTGACGTATTTGGGTGTTACTTGACAGGGGAAAACTTGATAACATGGGTTGTCCCCCTTTGCAGCTGAACACCATGAGCAACAACGGTGACCTTTGGCTGGTCTTGGACAACGGAATCACCGTCGGTCAGCACATCTGCACCTACTTGTCCGACCACTTCCATTTCTGGATGAGAAACCACAAGGTAAAGACTCCTCTCCTCCTATCGATGATCTAGACAGAATGTTCATACTAGGATGAGTCGCAGTATGAGTTGTGTCCTGTGAGGCAATGTGAGGAAGGACCTTTGTGTAATCAGGAAACCAGTGTTTAATAACGCTCCCGCTCCTTCCCGCAGGTGTATGGCTACTTCGAGGTGTGTGGCGGCGCCTGGGAGTACTCGGGAGTTGAGTCTCAGCAGCAGCTGTGTTGCGACGGAGGCAAGCACGAACACTGCATCGCCAAGAAGAAATAAGATGGATGTCTCTTGTTCATCGTCCTTCCTTGTCGTACACCTAAATAAAGACTCAAAAATAACATCTCGTACTTTAGTTTTGTATTAACATAGTCAACTGCGAATCGGTTAACTACTGTTGTCTCTCAACCAGTTGTGCTCATGCCCCGAGATTCTACAATTCATGGTGACCTTCACAGTTGTGATTTCAAAGACATGTGTGTGTCTACTTGCACACATACATACATATGAGTGTGTGTGTAATTTTTTATATTCATTTCTGATTTACTGTCAGTTGTTTATGATGCAGCTTTCTTTGTTGATTGCATAATCTGACAGACCTCTTGCTTTATTATTATTTTTTTTTTTATCTGAGTCTATTCTATACGGCACCTATCTCTATTCTTTGGTGTTTGTCTGTTTAGCCAGCTGATTCTGAGACGATCAGGTTCTTAAAAAAAGTTGAATTTAAGTTTAATCAACACCTACGTAGAATTGGCTTAAAGTTGAATTAAGTCACATTATGTTAAATCAAGACTAGTGAAATTCAGCTAAATCAAGCTCAATTGGCAATTCAAATTCATTTTATTCAAATATTACTCTTAGAAAAGTAAAAAAGAAAAGAAAAAAAAAATTAAACTATGAGATGGAATCCAAGCCAATCAGATTATTTGTTCAAATTGAATCCAATAAGATATCTAATGAAAATGATACGAAAAATAGAGAACATATATGGTGAAAATGCGAAAAAGGTGAAAATATGAGATCGTCAAATACGCTGAACAAATTCGACATTAGTAATCAATTTAGTTCCTTCTTATTATATTCAATCTCCTTTTTGGATCCCCTTTAACGTTATAGCTGATTCTTGGAAACTACTCATGGTAATAAGTACAAGTTGCTCATGTATTTCATCAGGACACGTATATGTATATAAAGATTATATATGAATATATTAACATATATATATATATATATATATATATATATATATATATATATATATATATTATGTATATATATATATATATATATATATATATATATATATATATATAAAACATATATATATATATATATATACAAATACATACATGTGTGTATATATGTATATATATTTATATATATATATATATATATATATATATATATATATATATTATATATATATATATAATATATATATATATATATTATATATATATATATATATATATATATATATATATATATATTAATATTATATATATATATATAATATATATATATATATATATATATATATATATATATATATAATATATATATATATATATATATATATTATATATAATTATGTATATATATATATATATATATATTAATATATATATATATATATATATATATATATTATATATATATAATAATATGTATATATATATATATAAATATATATATATATATATATATATATATATATTATATATATATATATATATATATATATATATATATATATATATATATATATATATATATATATATTATAATATATATATATAATATATATTATATATATATATATATATATATATATATATTATATATATATATATATATATATATATATATATATACTATATATATATAATATATATATATAATTATATATATATATATATATATATATATATATATATATATATATATATATATTATATATATATATATATATATATATAATATATATATATATATATATATATATATATATATATATATATATATATATATATATAGCAAACAAGAATCAGGAGTAGGTTTCTTAGTTCACAAGCGACTTGAAACGAATGTTAGGGAATTCTACAGTGTGAGCAAAAGAGTATTGTCTGTAATACTGAAACTAAACAACAGATATAGCCTAAATACTATCCAAGTGTACCTTCCTACCAGCAGTCATAGTGAAGAGGAGATAGAGACCTTCTATGAAGATGTGCAAGCAGCTATCGATAGAGCAAAAACCCAACGCAGAGGCGACATACAATAAAAATTAAATTATCAAAGTAATAGAAGACTTCTTTCGCGACTTATACCACTCAAACAACTAACCACATACGGAGACAAACACAACAATTGGAGACGTTCCATACATCACAGTAGAGGAAGTAAATACAGTACTGGGAAAATTAATGGACAATTCTGGCCATTCAACTGATTTATTCATATTTTTATTGACAGAAGGAAATTTTTAGACAGTAAATATGTTTTATTGTTTTTCCTTTATACATATATCATCTCAGTATTTTGTGGGACCTCCTTTGGCTCTAATAACTGCTTCAACACGTCTTGGCATGCTTCTAATGTAGTCTTGTGCTTTGTTCCTGATATTTGGATTTCTGTGCCAAACCTCTATCAACCGCTGGATGAGCTGTACTCTGTTGTACTCTGGTACATTCAATTTTGCTGACTTCATCTTTTAAGTCTTTCCATAAACCTTCAATAGGATTCATATCTGGGCTATTTCCAGGCCAATCAAGCACTTTGATGTTAAGATCTTTTAGATGACTAGAAACTTTTCTGGCTGTGTGACATGGGGCCCCGTCATGCATGAATATTCCGTTATTGTCAGGAAACCATTCACGAAATTGGGGTACCAGGCGTTTATTTATTATCTTAAGGTATCCGTCTTGATTCAGAGCGCCATCCACGATCTTTAAACGACCTGTACCTTGTGCAGATATGATGGACCAAACCATGACTTTGGAAGGGAACTTGACTGCAGTCTTCTGACAGTCAGGGTGGTCCTTAATTTTTGACGTCCTCCTCACGAATTTTCGCCTATCACTCAGTATTTCCATCACTGATTCATCAGAGAAACATACCTGGATGCAAACAAAACAAATTAATTGATTTGTTTTCACTCAAACTTAAACGACAGCTTTGTAAACCCCAGTCTTCAAGTGGGTTTCATCAAATTAAGCTTTTTTCTAACAGCTGAGGGTGTACATTGTACATCATAGTCCACTAAGTCAGCTGCTAGTTATCTTGACAACTTTGAATGGTCTTTTCTTACCATATCAACGAGAATTCTCTCCTGTCTTGGGGTGGTACAGGATTCCCTTCCACACTTTCCAACACGCTTTGGCTCGTAATTTTCGATATTTTCAATCTTCCTTTTCACTCTGTACACACTAGATATGGATACACCAACTTTATGAGCGATTTCTTTACAGTCGAGGGATGTTTCTTGTAGATAAATTTCAATTGCTGAAAAATCAGCCTGACTCAAGTCTTTTCCTCTGTCCATGATGCTTCAACAGGTTATCCTTAATGACTTCTATGACTAATTATGGGTCAATTGATACTGGGACATTGGCTCACACATTAGGTTATATAAACAATGATTACTAACCGGAAACCGGAATTCCGGGAACGTGGATATGTGTGGAAATGGTTTAAGAACACAAGGCTGAGGGACGAGGTAATTTTGGGTGGAGACGAGTAGCAATCCAAAAACAGGATTTTTATCATTTAAAAATAATATAATCATTATATAATTAATTATTTTATGTAGATTAAAGATTTCTCTGCATTATTACAAAAAATAGTCAATGGAAGTAACATATTTGTGAAGATATGAGGTGTTAAAGATAAAAAAGTGAAGAATCCCAAAAATTGTCTATTAATTTTCCCAGTACTGTAGGGCACTAAAAAGCATGAAAGGAGGAAAAACACCAGGAGAGGACGGCATTAGTGAAGATCTTATTCAAGATGCAGGAGAGATTGCGGCAGTAAAACTGGCCAGTCTTTATAACAGATGTCTATGCATCGGTAAAACTCCGAAGGCCTGGAAAAACGCAATAATAATTTTAATACACAAAAAGGGAGACACAAAAGACTTAAAGAATTACCGACCTATAAGCCTCCTTTCAGTAATCTATAAACTGTTCACAAAAATCATCATAGCCCGTATCACCGATACATTAGATTCAAAGCAACCCAGGGAACAGGCAAGGTTACGCAGCGGATTTTCAACTACAGACCATATCCACACACTAGCTCAAATAAGGGAGAAAACAAACGAATATAGGAAGCCCCTGTGTATGGCATTCGTAGATTATGAAAAAGCATTCGATTCGGTACAGATATCTGCAGTACTAGTTGCAATTCGTAAACAAGGAGTAGAGGAAATATACTGCAGATTATTAGAGGATATATATAAAGATGGTACATCGACCATCAAAATCCACGCAGAAACCAATAAAATACCAATAAAAAAGGGTGTTAGGCAGGGCGACACCATCTCACCGAAGCTGTTTACAGCTTGCTTAGAGGAAGTATTCAAGAAGTTAGATTGGAAGGAGAGAGGGATTAGAATAGGGAATGAGCACTTAAGCAATCTAAGATTTGCAGATTTAAATAGGGAAAGTCTGAATATTGGCCTTAAAATGAGCATGAAAAAGACTAGTCATGTTCAGCAGCCGAACCCCAGTTAAGCAAATACAAATACAGGGCGAGGTACTAGAAGCAGTGAACGAGTATGTATACTTAGGGCAACTCATCCAGTCGAGTACATCCTGCAAAGCCGAGATAAAACGGCGAATCAGGCTAGGTTGGAGTGCCTTCAGTACACATAGTAATATATTGCGAGGTCGTCTGCCACATGTCTAAAAAGAAAGATTTTTGACCAATGTGTCCTCCCCGTCATGACATATGGATCAGAGACATGGACTACGACCAAGGCACTCGAGAGGAAATTAGTAAACGCCCAAAGAGGAATGGAAAGGCTTATGTTAGGAGTTAGCTTAAGAGACAAGAAAAAAGCCATATGGATCAGGCAACAAATAAAAGTAGAGGATATACTCAAGAGCATCAAGAAGAAAAAGTGGCAGTGGGCTGGACATATATATCGGAGACAGGACAACAGGTGGACAAAGAAAACAACAGAATGGGTTATACACGACACAAAGAGACCCAGGGCAAGACCAATGACTAGATGGCGGGATGAAATAGCGAAATTCGCAGGAGTAAACTGGAATCAGAGGACACAAGACCGGAATGACTGAAAAAGATTGAGAGAGGCCTGACTCAGGCTGATGATGATGATGATGATGATGATATATATATATATATATATATATATATATATATATATATATATATATATATGTGTGTGTGTGTGTGTGTGTGTGTGTGTGTGTGTGTGTGTGGGTGTATATATATATAGAAGAAAGGTATGAATGAGACTGAATATCTAAACACACAAAGAGATGTATTTGACGCGTTTCGACGAAGGTCTTTCTCAAAAATACATGATATGTATTTTTTGAGAAAGACCTCCGTCGAAACGCGTCAAATACATCTCTTGCGCGTTTAGATATTCAGTCTCATTCATACCTTTCTTCTACATTTGTCGCTATGAACTCTGTTCATATGTATATATACATATGTGTGTGTGTGCATAAATGTATATGTGTGTACAACTGTACATATCCGTGTATGTATACTTGTGTGATGTGTGAATGTGTGTGCGTGTTTTGGTGTGTGTGTATGCTTTTGGTGTATGTACATGCGCCATGTACAGCATGGTGCAACTATGTCATATTTAAGATATATAAACTACTGTTGTAGATTCAGATTGTGAATGATTCATCAAAAGAAAATAATCATCCATGTCCCTTAGCTTGATATCAAAATTATTCGTTTTTTTCACAGAATATCCTAACCAAAATCACTGTTGCTTCACTGGAGCTTGTTCATTAAACTCTAAATGCAAATTCCTTCTGCGTCAAAATTATGTTTCGATTACTATATGATTGTTGCAGAAAGTTATCATAACACGATCGACACCCGCGCTTCGAATTCGTGTTTAAAACGAGTCAAGTTCAAAGGTCATACCTGGTCACCGTCGCCGTTGGAAGGTAGTGGGCGGTGTGCGACAGTCGAGGCGAAATGGAGGAAGAGAAAGTTCCAACTGGTGTCTCTCCCTCTCAGCTCCTTCGATAGCTCAGTTGGTAGAGCGGTGGACTGTAGTTGGTTGCGAAGCAGACATCCATAGGTCACTGGTTCAAATCCGGTTCGAAGGATACATTTTAAGTCCTTTTTTGTGTTTCTAGGTGCTTACCATATTTCAGTTTCATCTCCCAAGATGTTTATTCGTGTGATACAAACAATAAAAGTTATTAATGATAATGCTAATGTAACGTGTAATGAATTTTTGATATATATTTCACAGTCGTTCTGTAATGTTCAAGTGTCTAAGTTTTATGAGAGAATAAGAAACATTTTTGCCGGTTTGCCTTACTTAAAATGGATTATATACCTATGTATCTATCTACCACGAGGGTACTGTCTCTCCGTCATATCTATCTTCCTATGGAAACTGTTTCTCCATACATAATACTTTTCTATGTATATATATATATATGTGTGTGTGTGTGTGTGTGTGTGTGTGTGTGTGTGTATATGTGTGTGTGTGCACATATATGTGTGTTTGTGTTTCTGTGCGTATGTATATATATATATATATATATATATATATATGCATATACATAATATATATAAATCTATAAGGTATATAAATTAGATATATTATAATATATATACCCATCTGTATATATATGTATATATATGTGTGTATGTATATAAAGATACATATATATATATATATATATATATATATATATATATATATATATATTATGCATATATATATTATATATATATATGAATGTATAGATAAATGTACATATATATACATATATATGTATACATATGTATATACATGTATATACATATGTATTAATGGATATATATATATACTTATATATATGCATATGTATACATATGCATATACATATGTATATGTCTGTGTGTATTTATACATATGTAAATATAAACAGAGAGAAATAGACAGAGGCAGAGATATGTATGTATACATATGCATACATATATATGAATATATATATATATATATATTTATATGAGTTAATTACATAAGATTACACGAAACAATAAGATCTAGTTTTGGAGGCCAACTTTACTGAACAAAAACATATTAGGAAAAAAAGTTATCCTTCGAACCGGATTTGAACCAGTGACCTATGGATGTCTGCTTCGCAACCAACTACAGTCCACCGCTCTACCAACTGAGCTATCGAAGGAGCTGAGAAGGAGAGACACCAGATGGAGCTTTCCCTTCCCTCGCCTGGCCTCGACCGTCGCGTGCCGCTCACTCGCTCCCAATGGCGATGGTTTGACGTCCAGGTGATCGCCATTGTTGAGTGTCCATCGCCATCATGTTTATTAGCAGAGTGAACATCTCTCCACGTTATCACTCGCCTCGATCGTCGCGCAGTCTTCCTTTTATCGTGAATGGACTATCGGCGGTGAATAGAGGTATGGAGGCATGGCTTGACCTTTAACAATGATAACATTCACACTGTATGTTGCAGGCAATTTTTAACTATACATTTTCGGTTCCTTTCCTTTATTCTTCTCACTTCTCTTTTCTGCAAACTATTTTTATTGTTGCAAATGCCCTTGATAACATTGATGGCATTCATATTTACATTTTCCATAAACACACACACACAGACGTTTATATATATATATATATATATATAT
>NW_028234424.1:6382336-6384836 GCF_977035675.1 Penaeus japonicus
CTTCTTAAACACAAAACGAAGAACAGCAACGTGCATTGCAAGCTGACATTAAGCATTGTTGCACCACGAAGACAAACAACAAATCGGGATATTTCGAGCCATACTGGACTCAGATGGTAAAACCAATATTTAATCCAATTTTATTTTTTTCGTCTGAAAGGGAATCTAGGTTGACGTAAAACGACACGATTTTGTTTTCCTTTACTATCATGATTCGTTTTTCCCCCTTCCTTCGTCAGTGAAGTTTACGACGGAAATTCACCATCTGGCAACAGAATATTTCTCATTGTGTATTCTCACGTATTCCATTTCTTACATTGAGAGAATTTAATGAACATACTTGTGTTCGTATATGTGTGTGCGTGCGTGTGTGTGAGTGGGTATGTGTGTATGTATGTGAGAGGGAGGATGAAATATGTAATAGATAATGAAGGTGAAGGGAGGTGATAAAGAGAGAAAGAGTTGGGGTGAGAAAAAGAGGGATTGAGAGAGGTTAGAATAAGCAAGAAAGAATGATATGGGTTTTCGAAATTGAAAGAGAAAGAGGAAGGGGGGGGGAGGTGAGAGAGAAAGAGTTGAAAGGCGAGCGTAAGAGACAGGTGAGAGAGAGAGTTTGTTGAAGAAAAGGAAGGACAGAGATAGGGTTGGGGATAAGAGAGAATTTGAAAGAGAGAGGAAGATTGAGATAGAAAAAAATAGGGAGATAGAAGAGAGAGAGAGAGAGTAAGAAAGAAATAGAAGAAGAAGACAAATATGGATAAAAGGATCTCTAAAAGAAAGGAATGATATAGAGAAGTGGGTAAGAAATGAGATAGAGAGAAGGTGAGAGAGAGAGAGAGAGTAAGAGAGAAGAAAAGAGAGAGAGATAGAGAAAGAAAGGAGGAGGTTAGAAAGAGGGCGAAATGAGTTAGAGAGAGGGAAAGATAATTTTCCAACTTATACTTCCCTAAGTAGCACCTTCGATAGCTCAGTTGGTAGAGCGGTGGACTGTAGTTGGTTCCGAAGCAGACATCCATAGGTCACTGGTTCAAATCCGGTTCGAAGGACATTATTTTTTTCTCTAAATTTTCTTTCGTTCTAAATACCGGTTGGACAAAATAGATAAATAAATAAATAAATAAACTTCAGAGGCTTTCGTGAAATTGTAAATTCAATAGGTATCATTTACATTTTCTTCCCTTTTGCTTTATACACTGGGGAAATGTTCTTAAAATTACATGTGAGAAAACATTAAGGGTATTCTTGCTAAGACTGAAGAAATATCATGATTAATATTATGTATGAGAGAAAACTACTGATAATAACGATAATAGATGAGATAAAAATAACATAGACGGTAATAATAATAATGATAGAAATAATAATGACGATGCAGATAATGATAATGATTGTTGACAACAACAACGAAAATAATGATGATAACAACAATGATGATGATGTAGATAGAGATAATGATAATAACGACAACAACAGGATATTGATAGTAATGATAATGATGATAATAACAATAATGATAACGATAATATTAGTAATGATGATAAAGATGATGATCAAGATAAATATGAAGATGAAGATAATGATGATGGTGATAAAAGAGAGTAATGGTAATTATGATTATGAATAACTAAATCATTTATTGAGCCGATATAATGGTAGAAAAAACTCACTTTATACAATAGGAGTCTTTCATAAATAAATATATTGTTTAACCCAGTTATAATTGTAATAACAACTATAACAACAGCAATAGTAATGATGATCATGATATTGATGATAATAATCTTTATTATTATCATTAGTATTGTTAATATGATAATGTTAATTATCATTATTATTATTATGATCACTATAATTATCATTATCATTAATATCATTATCATTATCATTACCATTATCAATATCATTATCATGAACATTATTATTATCATTACCATTATAACTATAATTACCATCATTAAACCAACAGCAATAACAACAATGATGTCAATAATGCCACCCAACATCGCCTCCCGTCGCGTTCTGGCTCGACAACACCGCCCGCGTCGCGCCGCCGGCGAGGGCGTGGCCGAGGGAGGAAGAGAGAAGATGAGAGAAAGTGAGGTCTTAATAACCTTCACGAGGGCTGATCCATATGGCCAGTCCGAGGCAACTATTTTGAGTATCTTTTAAAGCTATCGTTAAAATAGGACCCTCAACAAAACCAAATTAATAATAATAATAATGATAACAATAATGATAAATAAATGAATAAATAAAACGTTGGAAATGTTATAGATCTAAATCCAATCACGATCGACTAGAGACCGACTTCCTACGAAGATTTATTCACTCGCAGTTCGAATCCGACTCGAAACATTTTTTTATTATTTTTCCTTTGATCATTGCAATCAAACCTTTATCTGAATGTACCAAGCATGTTGCCAAACATCATACATACTTTTCTCTGACCTAATCTTGAGCAGTTAAAGAAAGGAGGGGAGTAAATTGCTCACCCGAAGAA
>NW_028234424.1:6417336-6422336 GCF_977035675.1 Penaeus japonicus
GTATCGTATAGGATATAGCCCTAACTAATCTATTTTGCAAATATTTGTTTTTTATTGATTAGAGGTATACTTAACTCACTTTTCTTTAAAGATGTTTAAAGATTAACCAAAAAAAAATCACAACAATAACCTAGAAAGATACAACAACGAAACCAAGCCCACCAAACCGCATACCTTGAATCCTGTAGGACACCAGTCCACAAACTGGATGGTCCTCTTGGTCTTGATGGCGGCAATGGCAGCGTTCACGTCCTTTGGCACAACATCACCTCGGTACAGGAGACAGCAGGCCATGTACTTGCCGTGGCGTGGGTCGCATTTCACCATCTAGGAAGAGGAACGAATGAAGCTCTTTGTTTTGTTTTCATCAGCTGTGAATGACGGAGAGATGGCGATTGCTTTACGTAAGTTATGGGAGAAGGGTTTCGTGGTTAGTCCGTTGGAGGGAATAGAATGCTGCTCCTTTCTATCCTTTTTATTGTTACTATTTTATTATTATTTTTATTATTACTTTTTTGAATAAAGGAAACTTTACTAAACGGTTGAAGGGCTTCCATGCATTTGTGCTGACAGGTGAGTGAGGATATTTACCATCCACTCCCTCTCCTTCTCCTTCTCCTTCCCCCTTCCAAATACCAATCTCACATTTTCTTTCCGCACCCAATCCCCTCACCCCCCGCCCTCCGCCCCTCCTCCTCCCTCACCCCACCACCCTACACCCTTCTCCCTCCCTCACCCCACCACCCTCCGCCCCTCCTCCTCCCTCACCCCACCACCCTACACCCTTCTCCCTCCCTCACCCCACCACCCTCCGCCCCTCCCCCTCCCTCACCTGATTAGCAGGCTCGAAGCAAGCGTTGGTGATCTCGGCGACGGAGAGCTGCTCATGGTAGGCCTTCTCGGCGGAGATCACAGGGGCGTAGGTGACCAGGGGGAAGTGGATCCTGGGGTAGGGCACCAGATTGGTCTGGAACTCCGTCAGGTCCACGTTAAGGGCGCCGTCGAACCTGTGCAAGGGGCGGGCGTGTGAGCAGAGTGGATTTCCTGGAGGAGGTTAGGTGTTTGGTCTTCGTTTGTACTGTTTGTTGATGTGTCTGTGTTTGTGTGTGTTTGTTTGTGTGTGTGTGTGTGTTGTGTGTGTGTGTGTGTGTGTGTTTGTGTGAGTATGTTTGTGTGTGTGACGTTGTGTTTTTGTGTTATGAGCTTATTTTTATATTGTTGTATTTGCCTTACATATATGAAATTCTTTTTTATATGATTATTTTTTTTTTTTTTTTATAAATTGTGTATAGCAAAACACAATGAGAAAAAAATAAGAGCAATGCGTAATTCAAACCTTTTCATTGAAATCTCAATATACTATCATTCTCAGCAATTAAAAAGTAAAATAGCGGGAATACGTTTTAGAAATAAGAAAATGAAAGGTTGTTGAGTATGAGTATAATGTAACAGATAGTATGTGGAAATTATTGAAGTGGAAACGGTTTTAAGAATAAGTAAAACATAAGTGAAATATTAAGAATAAAGTTAAAGAATGATTAGAAAGAGATGAAGGAGAAACAATTGAGAAAAAGGTAGGAGAGATCCAGATCAATATAGCAAGCAAGAGAAAGTCTATCCGACAAACAGGGAAGAATTCGCTGCCATATTGTAGAAGAAACGACGAAAAGAAAAAAAAGGGGAAGGAAAGTGAAGGAAAAAAAAAACAGGGAAACCGGGTAGGGAAGAAAAGATCTGATTAGAATGGAACGGAACATCCCGACCAGTTATGTTATCAGCCACCTTTGGAGGAATGGAAGGCTGCGGTGGATATGTAGGACAACCGATCTGGACCAATTCAGTCGGTTTCAGCGTTGGTTGGTTAGGTTGGCGGGTCTGGTTCGATGGTCCAGGTTGCCATGCAGGCAGATACAGATGTTCGCCGTTAGATGGCTTTCTTGGTTGTCGCTCGCGCTGACGCCAATGAGTAGGGCGCGGGCAAGTCTAGGTTGGTTTCACTCCTATTTGTAAGTCGGGATGTTGCTCGTTAGGTGTGGTTGTCTGGTTTTGTGTTGTTGTGGTAGTGGTGGGTCGTTCAGGATAGAGTTGTAGGGCCTCCACGGTCGGCGGGGTGGGCGACCTAGGGTGTATGCGTTGTGGAAGGGGGTGAGAGATTTGATCAGTTAATGAATGTCCGTGGGGTCCAGGTTGTGGGTACTGTTTGGGTTCGTCTTTATGTGGAAGGGGTGTTTCTTCCTGCTTAATGAATATTATCTTATGGGAACAAAACTACACTAAAAGGTGTAAGAGGGAAGAGGAAAAAGAAAGAAGTGTTATATATGTAAAGCGATTGAAATCTATAAATGAAAGAACAATTACGGTAAATAATATTAATATTGCAGTTGATTTCATGCATCTATTTCTAGTAGAATCAATTCCCTTGCCTAGCATTTGGTGTAAATATCTTGGACTAAAATAAGAAAATGAAATTGATTACGTGGCCTCAAATTGAGCAATGGCGTGTCCATTTCACGTCAAATTCCCAGAATTAATCTTGGTCCACCTCCTAACCCTCCTTTCCTCACACCTCCATCTTCTAAACCCATCCTCCTATCCCCTCCTTACTTTACCCTTCCTTCCCTCTCCTTCATCCCCTACCCTCCTCCCTATCCTTTCCTTCCTGTCCCTTTTCTCTCCTCCTACTATCCATCCCTCTTCCCCTACCCTCCCTTCCCCTTCGTTCCCTCTCCCTATTCCCCCTCCCCCCTCCTCCTATACCCTTCCTTCCTTTTCACCCTTCCTTTACCCTCCTCCCTACCCCTTCCTTCCTCTCCCCTTTCCCTTCTTCCTCTATCCTTCCTCCCTCCTCCCTCCATCCTTCTAACTCACTCTACCCCTTCCCTCCACCCCTTCCCCTCCCCTTTCCCTCCTCCCTCTATCCCTCCTCCCTCCATCCTTCTAACTCACTCTACCCCTTCCCTCCACCTCTTCCTCTCCCCTTTCCCTCCTCCCTCTATCTCTCTTCCCTCCACTCCTTCCCCTCCCCTTTCCCCGCCCTCCACCCCTAACCCTCCCCTTTCCCTCTCGCCTTCCTTCATTCCTTCCCCTCCCCTTTCCCCGCCCTCCACCCCTTACCCTCGCCTTTCCCTCCTTCCCTCCCTCTCGCCTTCCTTTCCTCCTTCCTTCCCTCCCTCCCTCCCTCCCTCCTCCCTCCCTCCCCCACCTTACCTGAGGTGCAGGGTAGATGGCGAACTCCAGCTTGCTCTTCTTACCGTAGTCGACCGAGAGCCTCTCCATGAGCAGGGAGGTGAAGCCAGAACCGGTACCGCCGCCGAAGGAGTGGAAGATCAGGAACCCTTGGAGGCCTGTGAGGCATGAGGAGGCAAGGGCGTGAGTGGGTGTGTGCGTAGGAGGGAGTGGGTGGATTGTGGAAAGGGCTCGTGAGTGGGGTTTTATTGATGTAATTGGGAGGCTGCTAGTGAGTTGGAAGGGTATGGGGAGATGGGAGAGAAAGGAGAAGGACTGTGGCGTGGATGTGTGAGTGGAAATGGGGCTGGGAGTGAATTTGTTGTGGAAAGGGGTAGGTAGGGAGGAGAGGGCCTGTCGTGGAGTGAGTGAGTGTGTGGGTAGGGGAGAGGGAGGGAGGGAAGGAGAGGGAGAGGAAGAGAGCGAGAGAGAAAGAGAGAGAGAGAGAGAGAGAGAGAGAGTGAAAGTAAGGGTGGAGGGAAGGAGAGAGAGAGAGAGAGGGTGGAGAGAGGGAGGGAGAGAGGGTGTATGGGATTGATGGAGGGAGAGAAAGAAAGAGAGAGAGGGAGAAGGAAAAGGAAACATAAAGGGAGAAGAGAGAATGGGTGTCAGAAGATATGTGAGTCAGGAATCAGAAATAAGGGTTCACAAATTATGAGTTAGGTAGTGATGAATTTTTAAAAAGGTGATTCATAAACCCGAACGAGAGAGACTCGAGTTGTGAGTCACAAATCATGAGTCATGGGTAATGTGTCATGAGTAAGAGCGAAGCGAGGATCGAATCTACCAAGGGAACTGCAACACCGGAAGAGGATCGAAAGGGGCTTAATTGCAGAAAATTGCAAAGGGAAACGAAATAAATGCAAGGGCCGGTTGATTGGTCGGAGAACGCCCTTGTGTTTACGAGTTATTAAGAAAACCACTCTGGGAATTCCGGCGTTTCTGGAAAATTAGGTTATAGGACGGAGAAACATTAGCGTGTGATAAATTTGAGACGGAGAGAGGGGGAAGGAGAGAGACAGAGACAGAGACAGACGGAGAGATAGAGAGAGGGGGAAGGAGAGATAGAGAGAGGGGGAAGGAGAGATAGAGAGAGAAGGGGAAGGAGAGAGACAGAGACAGACGGAGAGATAGAGAGAGGGGGGAAGGAAAAGAGATCAGAGTTCAGAGACAGGACGGATGACAGAGAGAGAGAAGAGGGGGGTTTGAGGTATCGGTTTTTGTGATGAAGATGTCACTTTATTCTGGATGATGACGGTGGGGTAATGTGGGGAGCTGTGGGATGAAGAGATGAGAGAGATTCGGAATGAGAGGGGGAGGAAGGATGAGAGGAGAAAGAAGAGAGAGACAGAGATCAGAGTGGTGTGAGAGAGAGAGAGGCGGGGGGGGGGGGATCATGGAGAGAGATTAGGATAGATTAGAGGGGGGGAGAGGGGGAAGAAAGTGTTAGAGAGAGGGGGAGGGAGAGACGAGATACATAGAGGGGGAGGAAAGGGAAGGAGAGATAGAGAGAGGGGGAGGAGAGATAGAGAGAGGGGGAAGGAGAGATAGAGACGAAGAGGGGAGAGGTAGTGAGATGAGAGAGGGCGGAAGGAGGTGAGGCGAGATGAGAGGAAGAGGGGGGGGGGGGAGGGAGAGATTAATAAATGGGGTGATGTAGAGAGAAAGAAAGAAAGATAAAGAGAGAGAGAGAGAAAATGGGGGAGGGGAGAAGTTAGGAAGAATAGACGGAGAGGAGAAAAATTCAGACAGAGATAGAGACAGATAAACAGACG
>NW_028234424.1:6442336-6454836 GCF_977035675.1 Penaeus japonicus
AAATCATATTACATCCTGAATTCGTAATGCAATATCAGAAGATAATCGCAGTGCAGTTAGCCATAGTGATATATAAAGGACGAGAACAGATAATAATAATACTAATCTAGGCAGAATCCCGTTCCGCCTTACCCGTCTCTACATGAATTTGCTCAATTACCACTATGTTTTTTTTTTTTTCAGGTGACTAACTATATGCGGCAATATGTTGTTGTTCTTTTTATGCTTTTTACTTAATTCCTTTTTTATATATATGATGCTTATTTCATTTGTTGATATTTTTCCATCTAGCTGTCATACGTCTGTCGATTTATTTATTTATCAAGTCGTCTATCTATTTTTATGTCTATCTGTCTATTATCTGTCTGTGTATTCAATTTGTATTTATTTCTTTGCATAGTTATTTTCCTTATTCTCTGTTTAGTCATTTGTTTGTTTGTTTGTTGCTCTTATGTTTACTGATTATATAAATCAATCCATGTGTTGCACAAAAGCCTGTTAATCAAAATACAATCTTTATAATTACCAAATTTATAAAATGTGATTTTATATAGAATTTTTGAAGAAAAAAAAGTTTGTATCGCATTACAAAAATCTACGATAAAAGAAATAGTGAAAATGATGAAAAATGATAATGATGTGATTATATTCAGGATCAGTATGATGTCCAAACGACAGGTACTGTATTTATTGTAAACCAGCTCACTGGGTCATATCAGGTCATTCTTTGCAACAGCGCTTCTCCCCGTTATTTATTATGCTTGTTGGTCTTAAATTAACATTATCATTAGTAATAATAGTTAACTCACATTATACATTAGACGAACCGACGCGACGGGCCTTGACGGACATCATCAGCGATCGGCCGACATCGTGCTAAGGCTCTCTCTCTAGTCTTATTCTGAAAACTTTTGTTTAAACTCCGATCTACTATCTATCGTGTGATTAGAAGTGAGTCCAAAATATACAAAAACACTATTAATCAAGCTGCCTTTGGTAACCACTAACAAAAACAAAACTTGGTAGTGCTCCTTTCCCGTTAGTGAGGGTGCACTAAAATGATACTAATAATAAAGATCGTTATGGTCATACTAATAACAGCAATAGTAATAACGTTATTAATGATCTCTCTTTCGTTTGGTATATTAGATACAATGTCACAGCCAATTATAATGATATTAATGATATGAAAAATATCAACAACAGTAAGAACTTTAATAATCTTAATAACAATAATGATAAGGGTAATGATGAGTTGATGCTGAGTTAATTATACTAATTATTATAATAGTAATAATGATGATGATGATTCACCAATACCCCAAAATCCAGTTTTAGATCCATAAGTGTACCGCATTCTTTAAAAATGAACTTCCTAGCAGACCCATTTTCTGTAAAATATCGTACTGGTACTAAATCTATTGAATTTGGCATAATCTTAGTTTCAGCTGCATCATTTTTATGAGATGCTGAACCAGTAAGTATTCAAGATCAGTGCAAAGCTTCTCTGCAAGTGGTACCTTATGTGAATGCTTGTAGTAACTAACGACTCTTGGTACATTAAGTCTTCTCGTCATTTCCATTAGTATTGGTAATCATAAGAATGTCAATTGAATAATCCAATTCTGGTTACTTATATTCGTCTTAAGGTTTCCCATGAGATTATCTTCCATATACTAATGTGCAGAGGGCTTCTGATACAGGTTATGGTGACAGTTCTTTCGGTACCAAGCTCTGAAGCATACATTAGGATCTTTATTATTCGTAGCATAGCTATTGATTTGAAAACTATCACTCTGCCTCTCGTATCAGAATATCAATCTTTTTCTCCCTTTCTTTGCCAAGTTAGGTTTTGCTTGTGCCAAGAGCATTATAATTTGATACATATAACTTACCTTAAATAAAACCTTGATGAGAAGTTAATGTGGAGATGGTACAGGGTACTGCAGCTATTCTCATCAATCACTCTTTTTACTTTCTTTAGAAGCGTGAACTTCCATCCTCTTCAGCAGACAGCGCTTCACCTTAAGGACTTCCTTGATTTCTTACACGAAGCTCGTTGCAGCCATAAGTGGAGTTCTGTCTAAGCATTGGCACCAGTGCTTTCCCCCTGTCCCTGCCTGTCCAAGCTGAATTGAGAGCTTTATCAAGTCCTGGGCCTGTTCCTAATCCCAAACTTTTTATTGAGATTGTCTTAGAGTACTGCACTTCATCCAACAGGTCATTGCTAGAATGAGAAGGTACAATCCAAATTATGAAGTAATTTAAGCCTCCTTCTGATACTTTTGTTATGTCAATTCAATAATTCCATTCTTTATTTGAATCAATTATTTCATTTAATAGATCTTTGGCAATTTTTTCATCAGTAATTTCTATGCATTTTGCTGAGAGTTGTTGATTGACATTACTTGCACTGATGCTAAGGCTGTATTCAGCAGACTAATGGGAATTTTTACAGTTTGCACACATTAGAGGATTTGTAGTGTATGTAGTAGTCTCATGAGTTGTTATATATTTACCACAAGTAAATTTGTCCATGAAATGTCAATTTTTTTAGCTTTTGAATACAAGGCATCACTTGGACAAGCTCATATCCAAGTTTTGTACTTGCAAGATTATTTACAGGATGAGAAAGTTAGAAAAAACATAATCTGGCATTTGTTTGTAGATTCCAATGCTTCTGGTCATGCAGTGCTTGTCCACTACATTTTGTTTTTTCATGGCCTCAAGAATTTTACTTTCTTCTCGAACTGCACTTTCACAAGGTTTTCATCTCATAATATTCATAGATTAAAATCTCCGTCCATTAGACCATCATGAACCTTCTTGATGAGAGAGAGAGAGAGAGAGACAGGCACAAATAGATGGTGACCAACAGAAACAGAGGCAAACAGCCAAAATAAAGAGAGACATACAGAAAAAAGAGACTGACAGACAGGCAGACAGAGACAGACATAAAATAAATAGACAGAAACAGAGAAACAGACAGACAGACTTTAATTATAACTGGAAGTAAGCAGTGATCTTCCATTTCAACAACAGCTTTCTAGTTTCAGTTTCTTGAAAATTGTTTATGGTAAAATTTAGACTGTTATTATTGAGCTATTCCATGGTTCTATAAACAAAATCCTCTGAATCTACAATAGGATAGATATGTTGGAAACAATCTATCATTGGTTTTAGATACTCAAACAAGATGAGAAATAACAATATAAAACTTTTTTGAAGTTGCCTACTTTGGTCGCTTGTTACTGTCAGTCTACCAAATTTCACATTTTTTTCTATTTTCAGCAAAAAAGGTCAATTTAAAAAATATTACTTTATTGTTTATTAGATATCTAAATTATCAAAATAAAATCATTTCATACCAGTATCCAACCACAGTGGATATAATAATTACCAGTTTTAAATTACAATATTCATCACTTATAAATCACATATTTCATAAAAAAATAAAAATTCCATACAATAATTCATACAATACATTCAACTAATTTTCCTTACACTAAGCACATTTATATATCTAATCACAGTACAAGAAAGAAAAAAAAGATTGTAATAAAAAAGGTAAATATCACAGTTTATCAATGAGTTTACTGATTGCTTTATCTTTGCATTTCTTTTTGATCCTCTCTGCTAATGATAAGCCAGTGACCATAGGTGAAAATGTGGTATTAGCAAGTTCCTCTTTCCTCTGCAAAAGATGGTTGTTTTTTCCATTAGTTACAATCTTTTCACTGACTGAATCTTTAGTGCTCTCAAACTGTAGATTTTCCTTTTCTTGTTTAAACATTCTATGAGATGTTCCAGCTTTATCTGTTTCCTCTTCAGAACAGGAATATTTACCTGTTCTTGTAACTAATTTGTCATGACCATCATTATGGAGAGAAATATCACTATTACAGTTTTTAAGAGTACTAATTTTTTTCTGATCATAGGTATCTCCTCTAGGACTGTCGTGGAGTAGATTCAGTGAATTTTCCATCAACTTACTGACCTCAGTCCAGGCAGAAATTTCTTCAACTGCACTGCAGCTGAATGACTCACCAGTCTCCGAACAACTAAAACTGTCAAGAAGTTTGAAGCACAGCCCATAAGAGTTGTCTTTACTTCTACCCTTTGGAGTGTTGACTAAGGGAGTCGAGTTACAACCTCCTCGAGGCATGTGAATAAACCTCCTCCCTTTCCCCCGTGAATATTGTAACTGATGAAGAGTTTTTGCTGACAATGGTTCCACAGGTGACACTGTATAATCAAGAGATCCTTCAGTTCTTCCTGCAGGAGTCTGCCAGGTAACTGGACTTGCTGTATGAATATTCACTAATGGTTTGGGTTCATGTAAATTATTACAAGTTGTGATGCTGTCAAGAGCCTTGCTGTCACATTCTCGCCCTCTTAAAATTCCTTTTCTATTTAGCAAGAGAGGGGTAGAGTTGAGATCAGGCAGTGACGAATGAGATAACCCTTGAACTTCACCTGTATCATCAAACATATCTCTTGATACCTGATTCTTGCACACAGAAGGCTCAGAGAAGAGGCTAGAGTCATGAAGCGTAAAGTGAGGCTTCTCTTCAATCAAGCTGCTTTGCGACTCATCATTGCCTTTCTTGTTTTCTTTTGGTAACTTATCTATCACTTGACTTTCATGGTTTATTTGTATGGATTTATCTTCCTTGGAATCTAACACATTTTCAGAAATTTTATCAAACATGTGGCAGTCATTCTCAGCAGTTTTACTTTGAAAGGCACCTAAATTTTCTGTAGCTTTAATATCAAATGCTTTATAATCCATTGGAGCTTTAAAGTCTAGACTGTCCTCTTGAATTTTCTCCAATTCAGTGCTATCTTTTTTCATTTTCTCCTCAAAATTTAAAATATCTCCTACAGCTTTATTATCAGAGTCAAAGCTATTCTCTGGTACTTCATCCTCAAAGTTCTGATCGTATTCCAAAGCTTTATTGCTAAAGTTGAAACTATTCTCTGGGATTTTATTTCCAAAGTCTGCACTATCATTGGGAATATCATTGTGAGAACCATTGGATAAACTATGCAATATAGATTTTACTTGAGAACTGTCAGTACCTTTCCTAAAACTTGCACAAGCAATTTCCAAATGGTCTTCTTGTCTTTTTTTATTTTCCTTTTCAATGATATTGGGAGAATCACTCTTACCTGTGTCACTTTTTGCTTCAAGGTCACTCTTTCTTGTAGGCAGTGCTCCTAAAAGTCTATTAGATGTCTTTAACTTTGACATAATGTCTTTCTTGCCAACTCTCTGTGATATGCGATCCATCAGACTCAGAGGTTGATTCTCTTTATCCTCCTCATCGCTATTATCTAATGAAGAATCAAGGACCGGATTCCCCTCATGAATCTTGGTCATAAGTGCCTGATTTCTCTTACCATTATCCACCTCATCTGCATATTTCCAATGCATCTGTCCTCTCTTGCCTGCATCTACCTCATTTGTACGTTTTCTTTCTTGATCTTTAGCAGAAGTTGATTCCTTCAAGTTCCTCTTCTTAAAATCAGTGTCTTTGCAACCGTTTGCTCTATCATCTGTGGCTGAGGCCACCTTACACTCACTGTCCTTATTCCTTCCTGTCAAGTCAATGCCGATAATGCGATCTATGATGAGCGAGATGTCCTCATCTTCCTCTTCAAGTGAGGTATTTTCTTCCTCTTTCATCTTACTGACTTGGGTCTTCTTCTCTTCACAAACAGCTTTGGCCTTGGTCTTCTTCACATCACTGGTTGCTCTGGCCTTTGTCTTATTCTGCTTCTGCTCGTTCTTTTTAGGCTTTTTGGATCCTTTGCCTGTGAAAAAGATGGGTCTTGATGGTGAATATAATAATCACAAATAGAGAAGAGAGAAAGGAGAAAGGAGAAGAAAGGAAAAAAAAAATGAAAGAGATAATACAGATGAAGGGATGGTAAGGAATAGGGAGGGGGACAAAAGGGAAGGTTGAAAAGAAAGTGGAAAAAGAACAAGTGGAAGTACCTTTTCACACACTGCCAGTCATACATATAAAAAAGATATATCAACACTAAAATATACAAAAGAAAAGAGAAGAAGAGAAAATTGTAAACAACAACCTTTCTTCGTAGCCTTAGCCTCCTCAAATTCCTGAAGGAGGGCTGGTACTGCAGCCTGAAGCAGGTGAAGAGGCTCATCTGTGGTGAGCTCATCTGGAGAACCTTCAGGTAGGTTTCTGCTCAAGACCCTCCATTTCACCTGACAGGCAGCCACCCCTCGCCGCACGCACCGCTTCACAATGCCCACTGGCTGTTTGTTGGATAATCATAGTTGTAAAGGCAAGCAGGAGGAATGTCATTTGGATGTGAAAAGGAAGTCCGGAATGATGAACAATGAAATGAAACATAAATCAGAATGAAATAAAGTAAAACCCACAAGGATTAAACTATCAATCAGAATCTTAAGATAAGATTAAAGAATTGAAGGTCAAATCTTAATGAAATATAATATTCAAGGTGAAAAAAAATGGATTCTGATATTAATTCTCAATTACAATATAAGATTCTGAATTAATTGCTTCAGTTAAATATACACATCAGTTTCCTGGGCCTTTAAGAAATCCATGTTAAAAACTTTGTTCATTGCAATTTTGATACTGCAATTATAAATTTTGCTTCAATCCCTGAACTGTCCAATTAAGAAATCTGGCAATCCCCATGGCACATAATTTCGAAACATACACTGTTTCCCGATCACCCTAGACTAAAGCTAGGGATGAATATTGTACTCTTCCCATAAAACTACCATAAATTTCTCATCAATCTTTACTAAACATTCAGTATATAATACAATTTAAATAAGAAAACAAACAATACCAATGAATGAAGCACAGACTCAAGTTACCATGAGGCCCAAATCCGGGTATGAGGCCCGTCCCCCATACCAGCCGCAAGTGACCATCCATCGTGTCACGACGGGGGAAATCTTCTCGACAGCATAACTCCCTTCCCATTCTAGCTTGATGATGCACCACCTCTGTGAACAATGGAAAGGAGAGTTAATGTATGTAAACATGTATGGTTTCTTTGACTTACTTATGCTAAACAAATCTACAATGACAAAGAGCAAAGCCAAGTTTAACAACCATGGTGGAGAGCAGGACTGATTAACCAAATGCACGTACAACAAGGTTTGAGAACTGAGGTTGACCCCATTTGACCTTCAGGGCGGGGGGGTCAAGTCTGCGTTGGAATTCATGGATGATGTCAGTGAAGGGAAAGCCGTCTGTCGCCAGCATCCTATCCCGCACGCCAGCCTCTAATTCCTCTTCACTCCTAAAAGTAACAAGCTTTGTGATAAACCTTTTGCTTTATTTTCCTCTTAGAGTTTCCGATATTGTTGAGAGGAATTAAAAAAAGGCAACCTGAAGTCTCATATATACAAGGTAAGCAACATTCTCTTTCCTAACATGTTCACTATTCACAAAGCATAAAAAGGGATTTCATAACCAGAAGTCTCCAGTGTACAAGGTGACATTTTCCTCTTTATAATAATGATCATTACTCCTGAAGCATAAAAAGGGGTTTCATAGTCTAAAATGTATGGCATTACGAAAGACCAATGAAGGAAAAAAACAATGTAAAATAATCTCACCCATTTTTCCACTTCCTTGAATTTAGATTAGACTGTTGTGAGGATTGTCCATAGCATTCTGCCCAGGATTGCATTCTGTTAAAGTTGGGTAAGATGGCATTACATTAAAAATAAATAAATAAACAGATACTGCATATTCATCAATACAGCACTATGCACATCTATTAGAACAAAATTACAAGTCTAATTCATATATATATATAATTCTTTTCTGTATTTCTTTCATTTTCAACAAACAAAATAACACCATTAGGAGTAACCCAAAAGATTACAGAGCCATTATATGGAGTTATAATATACAGAATCTACTTTAACAAGCATGAATATGATACCAAGAGCTAATACATTTATATTTACCAAATAGATTTGATAGACAGTACTGCATTCTGCATTCATTTTAAGCAAAAGAATTGGTTTTCATCACTAAACAGTCATCCTTTAAAAAAGGGGTAAATAACAATAATAATAGTTGAAAGAAAAATGAAAATTATGATACTCTCATCACTTAAACTGTAACAGACAGATAGACAGTTAGATAAACAGACAGATAGATAGACAGTTAGATAAACAGACAGATAAACAGACAGATAGAAAAACAGATATATAGGCACACAGACAGACAGACAGACAGACAGACAGACAGACAGACAGACAGACAGACAGACAGACAGACAGACAGACAGACAGACAGACAGACAGACAGACAGACAGACAGACAGACAGACAGACAGACAAAGACATACAGAAAAAGATAGACACAGACAGACAAAGCCAACTAGATAGCTAGCTTTTACCTCTTCACAGGATCCTTCACGCCTTTCTGGTACCATACTTTCAGGAGTCGAACAGCTGTGTCCTTTCCCACACCTTGCACCCCAGCCTGGAAGTAATCGCAGCCAAGCAAGAGGGCGAGCAAGATCAGGCCTCCGCGAGTCAGTTTCAGGTGTTCCTCTAGCAGGTCCATGCTGGGAAAGGTGTCTAGATTATTCATTTTATTAACATAACATCATAACATATTTCGTGTCATTTGTCTTACATAAAAATAATGTAAGTTTTATGTTTTATAGATATTCTATTATTTTGACAAGTATCTAGTGTAGTTTGATTTTGTGTTTTATTGATATATCTCTATTACAACATGTATTGTGTATTTTTTCGTGCTTATGAATAAAGTCATTTATAAATATAACTTCATTATGACATGTATTTTGCATAATTCATCCTGAACATGAATAAAAAGAGTTTATCATGTCTTTTTTCACTATACAAATTATCACATGTATTTTGTATATTTTGGGGTAATGGCAGTAAGGGTGGGTGGAAGTAAATCCTATTCGCTGACCTTTGCTCTAAACGAGGGGTCAGCACCCTCCGGACCACAGGCCAGATCCGGCCACAGAGTCCATACTCATGGCCTGTCACCCTGCTTGATATTTATATAACAATCCTGCCCACAACAGCTTAGCCAAATAAATGAGTAAGTCAGCGCCTCTCGACTTGATCACTGTGGGTAGCACGGGGTAAATTTACATGACTGAGATCTTTGCCATAGAAGCACCACGAAAAATCACAGGGGAAGAAAATGACAATATGGCAACACATTATCATGTTGAGAAGCACCGACATAGGACTGGCCACTATCGTGGCATCTGGCAACTCTGCATAATATTTGAAATCCCATATCTGAGATCCCATGAGCAGTCTTCCTTCACCAGACACCACCTAGGCAATTGTTTGCCTGCTTTTCTATAAAATGTTTGTACACTATTACTTTTAGGTTCTCGGAAGCTTCTCCTAGAAGCTTTCTCCTGCCCCTGTACTGAAAAGAATGCCAACCCCTGCTCTAACCCATACTCCTCAGCTATGTGCATCTCAAATTGTGACTGACACAGAATGAAAATATGATAACAATATATGAATTACCACTAGTTTTTCTAATAAATCAGACAAAAAAAATCTTCCTATACTGTCAGAACATATGGCCAATGGTTTCAACTAGTGCTCTAATAATTGTGTACTATATGCACATAAAATATTATAAAACACAGAGAAAATCTCCAAATGCCTCTTGTCTCTAACCTAAACTTCTCCACTGTTGCTTTACTCTGATTTGCTGTAAAATTACGGAATACTGTCTGGCCTCCATAAAGGAATACATCACTATCCTGCGAGATAACTCCTTCAACCATCTGTAAAAAAATATGTGACTAAATAAATAAATAGACTGATTAATTAATTAATTAATCAATTTAAAAAAAATGAAAAAAATATGTACTTAAAGACATCACTAGATGTCAAGTAAAGGTTAGTCATATTTAATTATATTCTCCCTTTATCATAAAGTCAGGTAAAATGCATTGTAATTATCAATTATGTCAAATTTGGAAGAAAACTTCATAAGGTATGAAGAATAATCTTTGTATGATATAACATCCATAGTGTAAACATCTATAATGGCTAGATTATGAAGCTAACTATACATATCAACATATTCCATATTCACAGCATGACACAAGCACACTCACAAATACACACATTATAGTAATTCAAAGCAGCACAAGTGGCCTCAGCTTCCCCTTTTGCTTGCACCCATGGCACACCAAGCATGTCCAAGAGCTCTCTGCACTGAAAGAAAAATTGTGTATCATTTATTTTCAATTCCTGTAAAACAATAAGCACAAAAAACTCTCTTAATACAACACAGATCCTATTTACCTCTGTATACGTTTTAGGTAAGACAGCTATTGTTATCAAGACATTCCTCTGCTAAATCTACAAATTTCAAACAAAATATAAAATAGCCAATGTATGAAAATTATGAAGAAAAAAAAAGAAAAATAGATCACAGTACTAACATATCCCCTAATATTTCTTTGTTTTCTTTGTTTCTTTCTTTGTTTCAGTGTTACGAAAGATGAGAATAAAACTCACCTCTTTGAGAATAGATTTGAATCTTGACCGTTTTCCTGTCTTGAGAGACAAATTCTTTCCGGAAGGATTTGACGACAAATGGAAGTTTCTTTGGTTTCTGGAGTTGATTGTATTCCATTTCATACTGGGAGCATCACCTTCAAGTACAAACACTGGCAGCACTCCATTGTTTAGAAGCGCCATTGTACGGAAAAAGAGATTCCTGTTGAAACAAACTACAGTTATAAAAAAATAAAGAAAATCCAAATGATAAAACATAAAAAAAGCACAGGACAAATAGATCAATCTCTAAAAGAAAAAAATATATAGATATAAACAGAAAGAAAAATGAAAGCAAGTGAAAAATAAGCCATGTGAACATCATTCTTTTAAACCTTATAAAAATTGTTATGTGCACTTGCAACGATAACATAAAATGTACTTCAACATGTTCATTACCTGAGGTGGGGACGGGCCACATGCCCGAGTTGCAGAGCCTGGCAATCCACGACCCAACACGATAGGTCAATAGCCACTGCCTTCCCTTCAAGTGCCGTCAAAGGGAGTACCTCTCCAGTGGGAGATACGAGACTCCATAAATCCTTAACTCCCATTTTTGTGCAAAGTATCTCACTCTTGTATCATGGAATTAGCTACATCTGAAAATGGAAACTACTTATGCAGTATGTGTTCACTGTATATAAGTGGATTTTTTTTTTCTTTTTCTTTTTTTTTTTTCTTTTTTAGATCACAGGAAAGCATGGATTCCAAAACTGGTAAGAGTTGCCAATACTATGCTCATGGTATGCAAATTGAGGTTAGATCATTGTACTAGGAACAACTACTTCTGATAATGAATATTGACTTTAAAAATAATCTCTTTACTGGGTGGAAATGTCTTTAACAAATGGTCTTTACATATTATATAATTTTAGTTTCCACAGGGACCCCAAAATGTTCATAGTAGGTCCTTTATTCATTCCTATTTATATAGAAAGATGGCATAAAAGACAAGAAGAAAAGGAGGATCATTTTGCACAAATTCTAACTTTTAGAAGCTTATTCAAAATATAAAAATAGAAACTTTAAATAGAATAAATATAATTAAAACACTCTTTATCTTGAGGAGCTAGTAGATTGAGAATGATGTGTGTAGTAAATGAGTGTAGCAAAGGAAAAGGCTAGCTTTAAGTTTATATTTGCCCATATCACTTTCTTTTCAGGTGTGATCAGTGTTCATGATTACCCAAAATTAGTGTAATCATTTGGAAATAAATGTATAAAAAGTCAAGGACTTATATATGATCACACTGATGAACAACTGAATTGACTGACTGCTAGGCCATTAACATGCCAAAAGTAAAGTGCCCAATACCAAAATTGTGAGCACGAAACAGATGGTGCTGGCACTGTGATTGTGACTCTTCTCAACCTCCATGCCTCCAGCCACAGTGCTCCACCAGCCCCAACTCAGGTACCAGTGGCCTCGAAAGTCAAGAAGGTCAAGCCCTCCATAATTACCCGATTGCTGGTACTAGTAATGAATGGAACTACTCTTAACTCAGTGGCAGGAGTATGCTACAATCAATTGGATCACTGAAAAAAAAGTCCAACTCCTGGAATGCTGAGGAAAGATTTGACACAATCAGACAAAGGCAGTCTCACAAACAGTTATGAGCAAATTGTACTCACTGCCATGAAAAAGCTAGCTGTTTAACAGGAAAACCCCCATGATGGCTTGCATAACATCACACAGATGAGCAAGGACAGAGATGTAACTTTTGTGCTCATCTTTGCAGCCAAGTCAGTGTCTGCTAATTCTTCACAGAGTGCCCACAATGTCAAACCAAAGTGAACTATGTGTTAAAATTCTATAACATTTATATCAAGCCAAAAATAGAATATGGACTATCAATGTATATTGCCACAAATAATACAACTCTAAAAAAAATAATCCATT
>NW_028234424.1:6469836-6472336 GCF_977035675.1 Penaeus japonicus
AAGCAGTTGAATATTCTACAGATGGTCTGAAAAAATGTGTATTCATCTGAATGTAACTTTCAAACTTTCTCCAGTAATCTGTATTACAGGTCACAGATATTTTTCTTTCATATATTACAGCTGTACATGCAATGCCCACATGTTACTCAATACAAACCTCACTCAAGTTATATTCTTACAGTCACTCAGCCATTAGTATTAGTTAGCGATATATCTCAAAGAATTTTTTCTTATGAACCCGTGATATGTCTCAAGATTATGTGAAGAATTGAAACATCGCTGTATAAACTAATCACACATACACACTAAACACAAGTGTTTCTCGCCCTTTATTTTTATTTATTTATTGATGTATTTATTTATTTTGTGCTTTTCTATTACCCATTCTTTATTTATCGATTGTCATCGTTATCTGTATTGTAATTTTTATGTTCATATATATATATATATATATATATATATATATATATATATATATATATATATATTATTATTATTATTATTATTTTCTTTTCTTCTTTTATTTTTTAACAAGTATATCGCCAGTCCAATATAATTGTGTGCATATTAGCGACTGTAGTAGCCACCTCATAATTCTAAATGTTTCTTGAATATCAAGATTTGATCTATATGTTGATTATCTCTGTTTAGAAAGAATTTTAGCTGAGATATCAGAATATATATATATATATATATATATATATATATATATATATATATATATATATACGCATACATGTACATATACATATACGTATACATGCACATATATATTGATTTACACTATGTATATGAATGTTTATATATGCATATATATATATATATATATATATATATATATATATATATATATTGATTTTATACTATGTATATGAATGTATATATATGCATATATATATATATATATATATATATATATATATATATATATATATATATATACTTATTTATCTATTTATATACGCGCACGTAATTTGACATTTGAATGAACCACGTAGTGAACAGTCACATTCCTGTTAGTTTCCTGTTGTCAATGAGCAAGCATTTTGTCCCCAGCAGACTCTTATTACTAATTAAATAGTAAGAAGGAAAGAGTGGGTGAACGAAAGAAAAAGAAAGCGAGAGACAAACCGAAACGGAAAGAAAGAGAGAAGGAGGAAGGTAGACAAATTAACAGAGATAGAGGAAAGGAAAGCGTAGAGATAGAAGGAAGAACAGCATAAACAGAATAGGGCTTACAGAGACTTTTCACTCGGTCAAAACCTACTCAGTACTTCTCATCTTTCCTTCATTGTTTCCTTGGTCGGGAATCCCCATCTACTCTTCCCATGACTTCTAAACATTTAAAATCCTATTTCATCACCCTTGCTTTTCCTTTCCTTTCTAGCAACGCCAATAACTAAGAGTGTCTCGTGAGAGTGACTCGAGTGTCTGTCTGTCTGTCTGTCTGTCAAGATGAGCATTCTCAGAAATACTTACCGGTTTGCTATGAGTGTATACGCCTGCTCGTCTATTTCATTTTGTTTTGTATTGTTTTCTGCTCTTCACATTTTCCCCATTTATTATTCATGGCGTACGCTGTAGACACGCATGTGGGATGCTATTTTTTTATATGTATTATGTTTTATGTTTTTATTTTTTCGCCTCATTCTCCGATCATGGGAACAGAGTAAATTCCTCTCATTATTTAGACTTGGTAACACCTGAAACTTCCGGTGGAGTAGCGCTATCCTGTTTCTTCATTTCTATTGTTTTACTTCCAACTTTAAAGAGTTAACCCTGTTCGATACAAGTCTACATGAAGCATTTCTCAGTACAACCTCGTTCAGTGAAATATATGTGGGTTTTATTGCCAAGTTAGCAAGGTAAATACCCAAAGACCCGCACTTACAATAGCACTTACGCATTACCATAATCGTCTCAAGGAGATCTCAACGCTTGAAGAACCTCTATCGTTCAGAGAAGCATTTCGAGTACTTACAAGAGCCAAGAGTCCGATGACCATTCAGAGTTGAGAATCCTAAGAAACCCCAGAAGTGATTCCAGACTAAACAAAAGTAGGGAGGGATTTCCATATTTTCCAGGAGATCATCACGATTGCGCAACTTTGTTTTCATATTGTTTGCGCCTTTTTTTTCTCTACTTTTCGTCTACGATGGAGGTTAGATAATTCCTTCGATGTCTTCCTCATACATGAAGGAGTCTCATGTTCCCCCCGCAACCAGTGGCCCATCCGGTGTGTTCTTGCATTCACGGAATCTCGTTGTGCGTTGGGCTCTTCTGGGCAGGTGGGTGAGGACTGAGGAGGGTGCGGCACAAATCATGGTGGGGAAGTCTTCCATAATTTGTTATCTCGCAGCCTGGACGTTGAATGCAGAACCAGTTTTTGCTGTGCTCTGGTAATTTCCTTAGTTCTGTGGAATGTACAGACTTATACCTGCACATACAAACACGCGCACGTATATATCTATCTATCTATCTATCTATCTATATATATATA
>NW_028234424.1:6474836-6477336 GCF_977035675.1 Penaeus japonicus
AACGTTAGTAAGTAATAACTATACCTACCTATTGCGTAAAATATTTTTGAATATTTTCGCACATTCATCAATTCTCTGTGTCCCTAAGAACATCAATCACATCTGGGATTAAAAACAACAACAACAAACAATCCCCTTTTATCCGTTTCGTATCATCAAAAGAGTATTACCAGGAACTAATTTCAAGAACCGCATAGCCAAACGCATCGTGCATTCGAGAAACGTTACCGCAGGCTTCCTTATTGGGTATGTGTTAAAGCCGGGTTCCATTACCCAGACTCAGCACTGGGGTCCTTGAGCCATAACATCCACCCATCCATCCACCCGTCCAGCCTTACTGTTTTGGTTTCATTGCCGTTGTACTCCACTGATTTTGGTGGGATTGACTGCTTTTGAGACGTTGAAAAGGTGTTATAATTTCATAATGATGATTACTAAAGTTATAAAACTATCATAGACTTATATATCACTACTCTAGGCATTCATAGGCATCATAGCGTTCTTAGACCTAGCCGAAAGGGTGGTAACCCCCGAACTTGAGTGTGGTTACAGAATTAGACATGGCTACTAGAACCTCAGCTTCAGGGAACCGCAACACCCCATATTTGGTCACGTTAATTGCAACCATAGAGATATTGCACGCTGCACCACCTACCTCGCCTTGCAACAATGGGTTTTCGGCTACGGAAATTCTGCGTGTGGCAATGTGATCGGGAGATGATGTGAATGGTAATGAGGGGAAAGGGACAGTTGCTGAGGAAACAGCGTGGTAAAAGCGCATAGTGTATATTCTATACATGCATACATACATAGAGAGAGAGAGAAAGAGAGAGAGAGAGAGAGAGAAAAGAGAGAGAGAGAGAGAAAGAGAGAGAGAGAGAGAAAGAGAACAAGAGAGACACCAACACCTAATCACCAGCAGAGCGCAATCATCCGACTCCATCTTCTCCAACCATCACAAACCTCTGACCCAGCAAGTCACACAAGGAAAATGAAACACACGTGCGCCACCACACGAGCTCCCCCCACCCCACCCCCATCCCCTTCCCCTCCCTTCCCCAGCCCCCTCCTCCCAAATACTCAACCTCCTTTCCCCTTATACTCCCCTCCCCTCCCCCTCCCTGACCAGAAACTCAGCCTCATTTCCTCTTACCCCCCCTTAACCCTGACCCCCCCTCCCCCTGACCCCCCTCCCCCTCCTCCCCCTGACCCCTGCCAAGCCTACCGTCTTCTAGGAGCTCAACGCCGCGCTTTACTCTGCCTCCCCGTTAAGGAAGGACGAGGCGAGAGGGTTGTTCGCTGGAAGAGGAAAGGATGCTGGTTTTGTCACCCCGGGATTATTTCCTCTCTGAAGGGCGTGTGACAACTGTGGAAATGCGTAAGTGTGTGTGGAGGTGTGGGCGTAAGTGTGTGTGTGTGTGTGTGTGTGTGTGTGTGTGTGTGTGTGTTTGTTCTTTAATGATTTCCATCTTTGTGTCTCTCTCTCTCTCTCTCTCTCTCTCTCTCTCTCTCTCTCTCTCTCTCTCTCTCTCTCTCTCTGTCTCTCTCTCTCTCTCTCTCTCTCTCTCTCTTTCTCTCTCTCTCTCTCTCTCTCTCTCTCTCTCTCTCTCTCTCTCTCTCTCTCTCTCTCTCTCTCTCTCACTGTCTCTCTCTCTCTCCTTCTCTCTCTCAATCAAACACACGCATTGTACCACGTGAGACTCTGTTATTGCTCATCCGCCCACGTGTTCGATTATGCTTTCCGCCCACATAGGCCTCGGGTGTCTCGCTTCCCAGGCCTATCAAGTGATTCTTCTTCCAACTCTGCTCAGCCACTTCAAAATTAATTAAGGCGAACTTCTAAGCACTCCCGTTCCCACGCGCTTAACGAAGCCTTTGCTCTTCTTCTCTTGCCTATTTTTTTTTTTTTCCTTTTTTTTATTATATACCATCTTTATCCTTCCGACTTCCCCTTTCTCTTCCCCGCTTCCCTCCCAGAACGGTTCTTTACATTCAACTTTCACTCTCGCTCAGTTCCGTTCAGTCACACAGTATCGTAACAACTGGCTGGTCCCGCTAGACACACACTCTCGATCACACAAGTGTAACTGGGGGCGTTGATACAATACCCCGGTGCAAGGGTTTTTGCTCGGTTGGCCACCTACCCGAGACGATGACGTCATAAAACATGACACATATGTGGACACGCACACACACACATACATACATACACACACACACACACATAACACACACACACACTCTCTCTATCACAATCACAATCACACACACACACACATACACACACACTCACTCACATTCACAATCACACACACACACACACACACACTCACAATCACACACACACACACGCACACACACACACACACATTCACAATCACACACGCATACACACACACTCACAATCATATACACACACACACACACACACTCACAATCATACACACACACATACACACACACATACACACACACTCACTCACATTCACAATCACACACG
>NW_028234424.1:6489836-6492336 GCF_977035675.1 Penaeus japonicus
TGTTTATTTTAGGTTTAAAGTAAGGGAAGGTAATTCAAATTACAATTACACTTACTAGCAGAGTTATCAATGCTAAATTTTGGTATAGTCAAATTAAATAATAATATTAGTAATATCGTATGTGCAATTCAGAAGGATCCTGGCGATTTATAACGCAAGTATAATACATTTTAACGTTTAAAATAAATGTCCGATTTAGTCGATCCGGACATTATATATATATATATATATATATATATATATATATATATATATATATATATATATATATGTGTGTGTGTGTGTGTGTGTGTGTGTGTGTGTGTGTGTGTGTGTGTGTGTGTGTGTGTGTGTGTGTGCATTCCAATCAACCAAAACTCATCCAGACACATCCAGACACACACAAAACCCAATACACCAAACACATATCTGCGAATCCGTCAGCACCGTTTATAAGGTCATCGAATGCCTAGTGCAGCTGCATTTTCCCCGCTTCCCATATGTAAATGAGCCATGACCTTTTGCTCATCTATAAACTGCCTTTCTTTTATTTTCAGTTAACATAAATGTCAGCATATTTTGAGTCCAAGCCAATGGTCTAAAATTGGTAGCAGCATCACCCTTGTTCAGATCATGTGAGAGATGAAAGATGATGCACAGCAGCAAAATTAGACTTTGCGTAATTCTTAATTAATCCCAATGCAATGATCTTAATCAGATTTAATTAGGCTTAGAGAATATTCTGTCTCTTGTTTTATCTATCTCTACGTAAATGTGTGTTCAATTGCGCAGTGCCATCGGCTTTACCGAAACTGTTCAATTTATAACGAAACATTTTGCGAAAAGAGTGAAATAGATAATCAAGTGATCAATAACATGCAGAAAGAGAGAAAAATAAGAAGAGGAAGGAAAGGAGGAAGAGGCGGAAGAGGAGGAGGAATAGAGAGATAGAGCGATGGACAAAGAGAAAGAGAGAGGGAGGAGGAGAGAGAAACAGAAACAGGGTGAAATCTATAACTAATTAATCGACAACTTTTAACGAGAAGGAGAAGGAAAGAGACAGAAAGATAATCAGAGAGAAAGAGAAGGGGGAGGGAGGGCGAAAATGAGTGAGAGAGGGAAACCTATAACTAAATAATCGGTAACACACAGAAAGATTAAGAATGGGAAGAGGAGAAAGAGTAGAGAAGAGAGAGAGAGAGGAGAAAGAAAAATTATTATCATTATTATATATCCAACCACGAAAAGATATCTAAAGTCTCACATATATTAAATTAGAACATGATTTAACCCGCTGTGAATTTCAAAATCAATGTATTTGTATCACGCCAAGCGAATAATCCTTAACGGTTTAACAATGTATGCCTATTCCTAAAGCCTACCTCTTTAGTACAGTGTATTGCAAAAACAAGCGCAACCATTCGCCAGCGCTCATAAATCCTATTTTTTAGATCATGGTAAATAAAAGATTATTATTATTATTATTATTATTATTATTATTGCTATTACCATCATTGTTATAATGAGGGTCTTAATAATAGTGATGGAAATGACGTTAACAATGATGATAATGATGATAAGGATGGTAATAATTTCATAAAAATGTTAGTGATAATAATAATGATAATAATAATGATAATGATAATAATGAAAACATTAATAACATGATTTCAATGATAATGGTAATGATTATCATAACAATGATGATGATGATAATAATAATAATAAAATGATTATAATAATGATAACAATGGTAACGATATAGATAACAATACTGATAATGAGGATAATAATGATAAGAACAAGAAAATAAGGATAAAATCAATGATGATGACAGTAATGATAATTTTTATAACAGGAATAATGACAATGATAATTTTTATAACAGTAATAATGACAATAGTGATAATTATCATAATATTAATAATCATGATAGCAATGACAATGATAACTATGACAATGATGATAATAAAATGGCTATGATGATTAAAAAATCGACAGCAATGATGATAATGATAATGATAATAAAAAGTATTGATGATACTAATAATGATAATGATTATAACCATTATAGCAATAATGGTAATGATGAGGATGATAATAATGATAAAAATTTTGATGATAATGATAATGGTGATTATGATAATAGCAATAACAAAAGCAATATTAATGCTACTACTAAAAATGATAATAATGATGATAATAATAATAATTGTAATGATAATAATGACAATAATGATAGTGATGATAATAATGGTGATGATGATAACAATATTGATAGTGATGATAACTGTAATATAACTGTAATGACATTAACAATGATGATAATAACAGTAATAATAATGATAACTGCCATAATGATAGTGTTGATGATAATAATGATAATTATGATTACAACAACAATAATGATTAAGATAATAACCAATGCTAATAACAATAATAATTATGATGATGATAGCAATGACAACAATAAAATATAAAAACGATGATTATCATAATGCTGATAATGAGGATGACAATA
>NW_028234424.1:6497336-6499836 GCF_977035675.1 Penaeus japonicus
AGATGAAGATGAAGGTGAAGATGAAGATAATAATGATGATGATGACGATGAAGATGATGATGATACTTTTAAGCTAATGATAATGCTGACATAACAACAATGATAACGATGAAGAAATCAAAACAAAATGAAAAAGAATATAAACCCCCCCTCCCTGTCATGACGTGACACATCAGTCCCGAACCTCTGCTGAGTGACACGGCAGGAAGCAATCATGAAAAACAGGTCGTATTTTCCTACTCTGCTTAGCGAGGAGAGTTAAGAACGAGACGCGGACTCTTAACATTTTTCTTGGAATATCCTCAGTTTATATATGTAGAGTTATGCTATATATATATAGGGATGGATAATCCACGTGCGCGCGCGTGTGTGTGTGTGTGTGTGTTTGTTTGTGTGTGTGTGTGTGTGTTTGTCTGTGTGTGTGTTTGTTTGTGTGTGTGTGTGTGTTTGAGTTTGTGTGTGTGTGAGAGAGAGAGAGAGAGTAATATTAAACCCTACTATGTGTTGATTATGATATATTTATACTTTTGTTTTCATTGATTGAATTAGGAAAATAAACAAACAGATAAGCAAACAAACACCGTGGAAACGTCCACAGCTCCTTTTCTGTGTGAATTATAAATAACCATTCATTCCTTCTATCTTTCTCTCCCTCTTCTTCTTTTACCTTCTCTTTTTTTTTTCCTTCCTATTACAAAAAAAAAGACATTAGAAAGTCCATTGGGAATATATTTTTTTTCTTTTTGGGGGGAGGGGGAGTTGTACACTGTAATACTTTCACTATTTGCACTTGAACTTTGCGTACGTGCGTGTGTGTATGTGTGTGTGTGTGTGTGTGTGTGTGTGTGTGCGGGTGTGTGAGTATTGTGTAATATAAAAAAAAGCAGGAGAAAACAAACATGGACGAATTAAAGGAAAAAAACGAAAGATGAATACATGAATGGAAATAAAATGAATGAGCAAAAACAAGATGAAAAAAAAGCATGCAGACAAATCAAATGAATAAATGAACAAAGAATGAATGAATGAATGTAAACAGAAAGATGGATGAATGACTTCCTGTTCCTTTTACAACATCCTGTTTCCTTCTTTCTCTCTCTCTCTCTCTTAACTCCCTTTTTCTTGAAGTTACGATTGGCTTCATTATTCAAGACCGAAACGAAAATATTCTCGAACATAAAACCGCTGTGTCAGGATGTGCATTATTCAGCATCGTGTTTTTGATATCTTGTTTTTTTATGATAATGCATTCTTTGCTCGAGATATAAATAGATGACTATATCTTATGATTAGATAATCATGTCTAAACGACCCTTAAAAGCGTTATGGAAACAGTAGTAACAGACACACTCTAGACACTAAATTTGTTTGTTTGTTTCTTTCTTTCTCTCTATCCTCTTACTGTCCTTGTTTGTTTTATCTTGCAATCACGAACATTACGCAATCAAAAGGACACCAACGATAACAACAAATCCACAAATAATACAAATAATACAACTCACTCTTGAAAAAAAAAAAAAAAAAAAAAAAATACTTACTCATCATTCACAAGCCCATCAAACTCCTCACAGGAAACGGAGAATTGCCATTATCCTCCCAAATGATAATGATAAAAAAGGACCTTGAATAACATACAAGATCATGGATTTATGAATTCACGTCACTCTATGGCTGAAGCCGGATGTCCAAGCAATGGAGATGAGGATCCTACGTTTGGATTCCTCTCTGGTCTCTTTCTGTCTCTTTCTTTCTGTCTGTTTGGTTGTTGTCTGTCTATCTGCCTGTGTATATGTGTGTCTTTCTGTCTCTCTGTCTGTTTGGTTGTTGTCTGCCTTTCCGTCTGTGTGTGTGTCTTTCTGTCTCTCTGTCTGTTTGGCTGTTGTCTGTCTATCTGCCTGTGTGTATGTGTGTCTTTCTGTCTCTCTGTCTGTTTGGTTGTTGTCTGCCTTTCCGTCTGTGTCTTTCTGTCTCTCTGTCTGTTTGGCTGTTGTCTTCCTATCCTTCTGTGTATGTGTGTCTCTCTGTCTCTGTCTGTTTGGTTGTTGTCTGCCTTTCCGTCTGTGTCTTTCTGCCTCTCTGTCTGTTTGGCTATTGTCTTCCTATCCGTCTGTGTGTGTCTCTCTGTCTCGTCTGTTTGGTTGTTGTCTGCCTTTCTGTCTGTGTCTTTCTGTCTCTCTGTCTGTTTGGCTGTTGTCTTCCTATCCTTCTGTGTATGTGTGTCTCTCTGTCTCTGTCTGTTTGGTTGTTGTCTGCCTTTCTGTCTCTGTCTGTTTGGTTGTTGTCTGCCTTTCTGTCTGTGTCTTTCTGTCTCTCTGTCTGTTTGGCTATTGTCTGCCTATCCGTCTGTGTGTGTCTCTCTGTCTCGTCTGTTTGGTTGTTGTCTGCCTTTCTGTCTGTGTCTTTCTGTCTCTCTGTCTGTTTGGCTATTGTCTGCCTATCCGTCTATGTGTGTCTTTCTGTCTCTCTGTCTGTTTGGTTGTTGTCTGCCTTTCTGTCTGTG
>NW_028234424.1:6504836-6507336 GCF_977035675.1 Penaeus japonicus
TCTTAAAAAAAAAAATGGTGATTTTTTCTCTTGTTTTCCCAGTTTCGTTTTGTTTGAGTTTACGCTGCATTTTCATTTTCTTTTCTTTTTTCCTCGTTTTCTGTTTATGCATTTATTTAATTTATAGTGATGATATTGGTAATGATAACAATAATAGTGATACTGAAAATAACTATGATGACAGTGATAATAATGACAATTATAATTAAATCATGATAATTCTATTACTAATGAAATAGATAATAATACTGATACTAATGATTATTATGATGATGTTAAGAGCAATAGTAATGATGACAGTATGATAATAATAATATGGAAATTACACTAATAATAATGTTAATGATAATGATGACAATGTTGATCGTAATACTAATAAAGATAATTATCATCATCATTATTATCAGTATTATCATCAATATTGTCGTAATAACAATAACAATAATAGTAATGATAAAAATGATGGTAATAATGATGATAATGATAGCAGGAATATTGATAATAATTATACAAATAATAATGATTATAATGATAATAATAATAATAATAATGATAATGATAATAAAAATGGTAATGTGATTACTTATCACAGCAATGATGACAATAAGAATGATAAAAATGATAATGCTAGTAATGGTAATAATGATGATTATGATTATGACGATAATGATAATGATGTTAACGATAATAATATCAAAGACTACAACTTTAATGATGGTAATAATAGTCATAATGATAATTACATTGATAATATTAATGATAATAATGCTAGAATTTATGTTGATATTAATGATAATGATTATGATACTAGCAATGGTAACAATGATAATGATAATTCTGACAATTGCTATTATTATTCTTGTTATCAGTATTTTCATTATAATAATAATGAAATATATAATGATTACGATAAAGATGATGGTGATAATGATAATAGTGATGTTAATGATAACAATGATAACGATGATAATAACAATGAATTTAGTGATAAAGATGATAATAGTGATAAAGGTGATAATAGTGATAATAATGATAAAAGTGATAATGATGATAATAATGATAATGATGAATTTAGAGATAAAGATAATAATAGTGATAAAGGTGATAATAGTGATAATAATGATAAAAGTGATAACGATGATAATAGTGATAATGATACAGACAATATCAAAATAACCACTCCATCGGATATACCAAAAAAAGGAAACCAACATCCATAACAAATAACAATAACAACAACACCAAACACAAAAGAAGTGCCGGAAAAATAAAAATGAAAACAAAATCGTAAAAATAGTCACAGGATGTAAAATTCTAGCGGTGTCACCATGACTTTCAATCGCTATGAGTCACCGCTGTCAGCTCTCACGGGATCATGACAAGGAGGGGAGGAGGGAGGGAGGGAGGAAGGGGGGAGGTAGGGAGTGGAGGGAGGTAGGGAGTGGAGGGAGGGGAGGGGAGTAGGGAGTGGATGGAGGGAGGGAGGAAGGGGGGGAGGTAGGGAGTGGAGGTAGGGAGGGGAGGGGGGGGGAGTAGGGAGGGGAGGGAAGGAGGGGGGGAGTGAGGGAAGGAGGAGGGGAGGGATGGGAGGAGGTAGGGAGTGGAGGGAAGGAGGGGGGGAGTGAGGGAAGGAGGAGGGGAGGTAGGGGGAGGAGGAGGGGAGTGGAGGGAGGGAGGAAGGGAGGGAGGGAAGGAGGATGGGAGGGAAGGAGGAGGGAGGGAGGGAAGGAGGAGGGAGGAGGGCAGGGAGGGAGGGAGGGAGGAAGGGGGGGAGGTAGGGAGTGGAGGGATGGAGGGAGGGAGGGAGTGGATGGATGGATGGAGGGAGGGAGGGAAGGAGTGGAGATGGGAAGGAGGAAGAGGGAGGGAAGGAGGTAGGGAGTGGAGGAAGGGAGGAAGGGGAGGGGAGTAGGGAGTGGAGGGAAGGAGGAGGGGAGGGAGGGAAGGAGGAAGGGAGTGGATGGATGGAGGGAGGGAGGTAGGGAGTGGAGGGAAGGAGGTAGGGAGTGAGGGAAGGAGGAGGGGAGTGGAGGGATGGAAGAAGAGAGGGAGATTCAAATAACTTATTTATCCCAAAAACTACAATTTACAGGATAATAAGTGCAATTTTGGGAGCCCTTTAAGAGCAGAATTTTCTCTTAATTAAAAGGCTCCTGTATACCTTTACATCTGATGCTTATATGCCTTACACTTTATATAAAACATTAGGTAATGTATGAATAATTATTACAAGATTAGATTTTATAAGGAGGGAGGGACAGAGGGAAAGAGGAAGAGAGAGAGAGAGAAGGTGGGGAGGAGACAGAAAAAAAAAGTTGTGAGATATACAAATGTTAAAACACACACATACATGCCTACATACACACACACACACACAAACACACACACACATATATATGTATATATGTATATATATATATATATATATATATATATATATATATGTATGTATGCATACATACACACATACATACACATACAAACAAAAACACACACACAC
>NW_028234424.1:6527336-6532336 GCF_977035675.1 Penaeus japonicus
TTCATCTCATCCTCGGTCTTGCATGCTGCACCCGTCTGACAACTTGCACAGAATTAATCTCGAACGGGCGGCATATATCATCAGGCTTTCTATACTGCCTGCCAGCGTCACTTGGCAGGCCATTTATCAAGAAAACTTGGATATTCTTGATCAAATGTGTCATTATCATGATTCCGTGTGCGGTGTGTGTGTGTGTGCGTATGTGTGTGTGTGTGTGTGTATGTGTGTGTGTGTGCGTGCGTGTGTTAGTGTGTGCGTGTGTGCGTGTGTGTGTGTATGTGTGTGTGTGTGTGTGTGTGTGTGTGTGTGCGTGTGTGTGTGTGTGTGTGTGTGTGTGTGTGTGTGTGTGTGTGTGTGTGTGTGTGTGTGTGTGTGTGTGTGTGTGTGTGTGTGTACATTCATATATATCTATTGTATCAAACTAGATAACAACATCCAAATCCCGTATTGCTACAAAAGAAGTGAAAACAGGAGCGCGTGAAAGCCAATCAACAGAAATCAAGACATATCAAACAACCATAATCCAAAACTTCACACCATATGGGAACACACAAGCACCTTTTTATATACAATATTTTCGGAAATGTCACCAGCTGACTCTCAAGGTCGAACATGTTCAAAACGAGTTTCCGCTCCAGACGAGTTCCCACGGGCATCCGGTCGGGAATAAGAAAAGAAAAAAAAAAGTGTATTATTTGGGGGGAAATAGTAATGTTACAGAAGATATACGTTCTAGTTGTTGTTGTTGTTGTTGTTGTTGTTTTTTTGTGTTTTTGTAATCCTTTTTCAATCGATGTATGTGTGTGTGCGTGTGTGTGTTTGTGTCTGTGTGTGTGTGTGTGTGTGTGTGTGTCCTTGTGTGTGCACACACGCGTATAGATCGATCGATAGGGAGAGAGAGGAAGAGAAGGGGAGAGAGAAAAAGATATATAATAGATAGATAGACAGATAGATAGAGAGAGAGAGAGAGAGAAAGCGAGAGAGAAATAGAAAAATTGTAAGAAGGTTGAATAGAAAGAGAAAGGTAAATCGATAAGAAATAAAAAGATGAAGAGGAAGCATAGAAAGAGAAGATAAACAGAGAGAAAGACAACTGGAAGATGAAGAGAGACAGAAAAAATAGATACAGTGAGTCAGATAGATAGATAGATAGATGGAGAGAGGTGACCCACAAGAAGTCTAATCTGGACATTTTTTTTTTTCTTTAAGGGATGTATTAATAACATTAGTGATAATAATGATAAGAAAATACTATTGTTATTATAATTATCATTGTTGTGGTTGTTGTTACCACTGTTATTTTTTATGATTATCATTATTGTTGTTGATAATTTATTGCCGTCATCATCATTATTATCATCATTATTGTCTGCAACATCATTATAAATATCATTATAATCATAATTAGTGTTATCATAATTACAACACTGATAATGATTACACTTCCATGATAAACGATAAAAAGAGCGAATAATAGATTACGGAAACAATTTTGCAGTAACGGTAAAATAACTCAACTCCTGTGTGTGTCTCCTTCGCCATATAAGGTGTTAGGTTAACTCGTCAAGGACATCACCCGAAGGAATTCTGGGTTGTATGCTGGCCTCCTAACCCATTCTACCCCTCACCCCTTACCCCTTACCCCTTACCCTTCACCCTTCGCACCTCAACCTTCACCCCTTTCCACTCACCCCTCACCCTTATCCTTCGCACCTCACCCCTCACCCTTACCCTTCATCCTTCGCACCTCACCCTTCATCCTTTTCCCCTCACCCTTACCCCTCATCCTTCGCACCTTTTCCCTTTCCCCTCACCCCCTTCCCCTCACCCTCACTCTATTTTCACCCTCTCTTTCCCCTTCCCCTCACCCCCTTCCCCTCACCTTCACTCTATTTCCCCCCTCTCTTTCCACCCCCCACCCTTACACCTTCTACTACTATTTTCCCCCCTCTTTTCCCTTTCCCTCACCCCTTCCCTCACCCCCTTCCCCTCACCCTCACTCTATTTTCCCCCTCCCTTTCCCTCACTCGGGGTCCCTCCTTCTATCTCACCCTCCCCTCCCTTCCCCTCCCCTAGATTTCTTCCCTCCACTTCCCCCTCCAGTCCACCTCTTCTTCTTCCCTCCTCATTTCCCTCCTGCTCTTCCCTCCCCATTTTCCCTCCTCTTGTTCCCTCTTCCTTTTACCACCTCATTTTCCCTCTTCATTTTCACTGCTACGTGTCCCCCTTTGCCCCAACTACAGCAATTTTCTTTATCATTATTATTAAAGAACTGCATAGAAATGCAAAAAGAGCACATTTCTTTTATCATATAGATAGTTATTTCCTAATTTTTGCATTCACTCACTTCAGATTTTATAATTTTCATTCACATATATCCTTCGTATACATCATCATCATTAATTTCATCATTTTTTTTTTCAACGTCATCATCATCATTACCATATTCAGCATCACGAGTATCATTATCATTTTTTCAACATCATCACCGCCATTATTTTCTTTCCCATCATCATCACATCATCATCATCACCACCATCATCATTATCACCAATATCATCATAATGTTCTTCACCATCATCAGCATCATCATTATGACCATCATCATTACCACCAATATCATCATAATGTTCTTCACCATCATCATCATCATCATCATGACCATCATCATTACCACCAATATCATCATAATGTTCTTCACCATCATCATCATCATCATCATGACCATCATCATTACCACCAATATCATCATAATGTTCTTCACCATCATCATCATCATCATTATCATCACCATCATCACCACCATCATCATCCCCACCTCATGAATGCCGCCATCTTAGCTTCACTCACTAACCGGAAGCCCTTTTTCATTCATCATTTTTACCCCCGCTTACTCACAAGACCACGTTTCACCTGAAGAGCCCCACGAATGACGTCACTCCATGACTTCTTAATGACGCTGAGGGGGGGGGGAAGGGGTGTGAGGGGGGAGGGAAGGGTGTAAACAGGGGAAGGGGGCATATTGAGGGGGTGGGGGCGTAAAGAGGGGGAGGGGGAGGGGAAGGGAAGGGTGAAGGGGAGGTCTTTTTATCCTGTTTAGTCACGTTAGTTTCACAAGACGTTGGCGTTGTGCTTGCTGTTTTTGTTGTTGTTGTTCCTGGTGTTGTTGTTGCTGTTCGTGTAGTTGTTGTTAATGCTGTTGTATTACTGTTGTTGTTGTTTCTGTATTTTTCTGTAGCTGTTGTTGTTGCTGTTTTGTTGTTATTGCTTCCAGAGTGAAAGTAATTATAACCATAAAGATGAAAATAATTGTAGTAAGTAATTCATAATTCCGTAAAGTGCTGATATCATTATGGTAACTTACGTCACCCATGCTCAAAAATACAGGTGTAGTAAGACGGTCACTCTCGGGTGATGATTTACATCACAATTTACATCAAATGACCCCGTAGTCACCATTGAACAAGATCAACTGTCAATCTTTAAAGCAACATAAAAAGGGAACATCCAGATTATACTTTTTTTTCAACAAAGTCATCTTAACATAACCAATATTCAAGACGACACTCCGTGCTTGCTTGACTAAAGCAGGAGAAAGAAAATCGTCAAGCAAAGGTTTGTCTACTTAGTTAGCGTCTGACTTCTGACCTTTGACCTCTGACCTCTCCCTTGCTCATGGTGACGTGTTTTGCCCATGAAAACCATTGGATTTTATATATTACATCTATGGTATATTTTTGCTATGAAAAATAACCTCAAGAATGCATAAAATGAAAAGAATGATAAAACATGCAAATCAGGAACACTAAGCGATAAAAAATGCAAATAAAGGTAAGAGGATGATTTAGTCGAAGTGAAAGAGCGAGATAAGGTCAAGGTAAGTAAGGAACATATGGTAAGCAGCGTAGAGGTAGCATAACATATGATTAAGGTAATGTAGATATTAATGGAGAACATGGACCAACAAGAAAGGTAAATAAAAGGGCCGTAAAAAAAAAAAAAAAAAAAAAAAAAAAAAAAAAAAAAAAAAAAAAAAAAAGTTAATTCCCATAAAAGCCACAGCAAAGCCAGGCTGTATTCCATGGCGGAGAAGTCTATATATTACAAGAGAAGGAGTCGTGACGTCAGAGAACAAGAGGTCGGAAATTGTACGAACCTACGGGATAACTCGCCCGAAGCCAGTGGGAAATTCGCGACATAATTAATGGTGAATGTGAGAGGGACTGGAGGTGAAGGAGAAGGTGAATTGTGTTGTCATGATTTTCTACTGTTTACTCAATTCTTTTGCGTATCGTTACTATAGTGCTTACGGTGATGATAATAACGCCAATGATAATAACTATAGTAAAGAAACATAAGCAGCAAAACAATTAACCGCAGATGATGTCAGAAAACGATCATTATCCACATAAAGAGACATGTAGACGATAAATTGGTCTACAGAAAATTCCGCAATAAGGGAGAAAGCGATTTCTTCTCTACAAATTAAGTTGCCATGACGAATATGTGGTTTTAAAGAGGTTGAGTTTGGTATGCCTCTCTTTTATGACAGTCTCACTTGGTTCGTCTTACTCTCCTTCTCTTAATCCATGAGATTTTTTCTTTCTTTCTTTTTTTCTTTGTCCTTCCATTCCACTGGTTCCATTTCCCCTTCCCTTCCTTCACTCTATTTCCCGTTTCCTTGCTCCCTCTCTTCATTCTCCTTGTTTTTCCCCCATCCCCGCCTTTCCCCCCTCTTTTTCTTTTTCCCCTGTTCTCTCCCTCTTTTACTCTGCCTTTCCTTCCTTATTCTCTGTTTCTACGCCCCCCCCCTTTTTCCCCGTTCCATTTCCAACTTCTTGAGAATTTGTTAATTGTAACTTCCCGAAGAATGATATAATATGGATCTTCATCAAAACTTGTATCTTTCCTCATGTACGTAATTCTAATAAAGGTTTGATTGAAACACATCTTCTTTTACTTTTTTTCATTCGCATCTACACTTTTTTTAATTTCTTACC
>NW_028234424.1:6542336-6544836 GCF_977035675.1 Penaeus japonicus
ATATATATATATATATATATATATATATATGTGTTATATATATATACATATATATATATATATATATATATATATATATGATATATATAAATATATATATATATATGTATATATACATATATACATATATATATATATATACATTTATATATATGTATGTATATATGTGTATATTTGTACATATAGATACAAATATACATTGATATATATATGTATATGTGTGTGTGTTCGTGTTGAATATACTTGTATATATGTATGAATGTATAGGTAGTGCTTTTATGAACAGATTAACACATATATTTTATTAATGATTCCTTCAATACACAAATAGATAAATGAACAAGAACAAAGAAACAATCGAATAAACCCATCAAACAGAAAAATACCCAAACGAAGCGCCATAATGACATCTCGCAATGACAGGAAACATCTCCTTTGTTTATCATCCTTGTATTCTTAGCTTTCCAGGGCACGGCTATGTCGAGAATTGCTGTGGGTCTTCTTGCCTTGGTCTCCTTGGGTAAGTCGGAATTGCTTGCGTTAGTGGAATTGCGTTAGTGGATTGTGAAAGCATTTTGAATGCTTGTGCTAATCGGTTTTGCTTGTTTTGTTTGTTTTTGTTTGTTTGTTTGTTTGTTTTTGTTGTTGTTTAAGTGATTGTTGAGGATTTTGTATTTCTCTATTGTTGGATTTTATGGTGTATGATTATCCACCGCCTGTTCTGTTGAACGATTTTTTTTTTTTTTTTAATGATAACGATATTGAGGTTCGAAGGTTCATACCAATTAATTTTCACTAAACATTCCTTTCACAAGATCCATCCCATAATGTCAGCAATACTCCTCCACCAAAGGAAATTACAGATGAGCGAACGAAAGATCCGACAGAACGCATTCCAGCGAGAGCAGTATCCTTGACTTAGAAGGTTAGACACTCCATCATAACAGCTGTGCCACGTGTGTTCGCTTCACTGACAGAAGGCTGTTGGTGAAAATAACGTTTTTATGTTATGGCTAAATACGGCACGCTGCTTATCTTTTATGCTAAGGAGCTGTTGGTTGATAATAACGAAGATATCTAGAACGCTTATCTTTACGTAAGTGTGACTGAATATGGAGTGGTATTTTGCGCTATGGTCAAGGAAAATATATTTACGATAAATGTGGGAAAATGTGTAACAATGCTAACAACTATATACATATATATAATTTATCACACTTGACTAAATTGGGAGCGAAAAAATCCGATGTCCAGCATTGCATAAATTATGTTCACAGAGAGAGTAAACAGGAATATAATGAACAAGGAAATTGTTAACCGGAGAAAAGGAGAGAATAAGCTTGCGCATATGAAGCGACCGCTGGTGCTTGAAATTTGAATTATCAAGATGACAGGGCTATCCCACACGACTTTTATTAAAGAGTAAGCAGAAATGTTGTAAACGCATGGAGAAACTAATTGCATAGGAGTTTTCTAAAAGGTAAGGGATGACGCGTCTTCTACCTAATATCATGGGGAAATATTTTCCCTCTCTTTATTTCTTTTTCTTTCTCTCTCTCTCTCTCTCTCTCTATCTATCTATCTATCTATCTATCTAGCTATCTCTCTCTCTCTCTCTCATATATATATATATATATATATATATATATATATATATATATATATATATATGTGTGTGTGTGTGTGTGTGTGTGTGTGTGTGTGTGTGTGTGTGTGTATATATATATATATACATATACACACACACACACACACATATATATATATATATATATATATATATATATATATATATATATATATATATATATATGTGTGTGTGTGTGTGTGTGTGTGTGTGTGTGTGTGTGTGTGTGTATGTGTGTGTCTGTATGTGTGTGTGTTAACAGAAAGAGAGAGACAGAAGGAGTGTGTGGGTGGTCTGTGGGCGTAATGTCATAGACGCTGGTTTCCTGGACAGGAAGCCTCACGCCACCAAATATCTTTCCGAAATCTGATTTGCATTTATCCATTTATTCATGGCTGTTTTCCGGACGAGGCCGCGCGAGGGTCAAGCCATTCCGGAGGTTGGAAGATGAATGAAAATTGCATAGTTTCTGCAGGAAAGTTTCCCATCTCCATGAAAATGTGATAGGCAAGCATATTGCAGAGTCGCTCGGATCGACGTCCGTCCGCTCATCAAAAAATGCATAAATGTTTATAGATCAATAGATGAAGCAGACACTGGGCATATCAAATTCAAGGCGACTCAAAACAGTTGCATGGACGTGCATTATGCAACCTAGAGAACGACAGAGAATGTAGATGCTGTTCTTGGAAGTAGAGGAAAGTTGGTCACCATCATCAAGACCAAACTAGTGGAAGCGAGGCACTGATTAGTATGGAGAGTGGAAAATGGTGATCCAGTAGAAAAACAGAAGGTTAAAGATTAAGTTATATTCACGGAAACACTTGCTACGTGTTTATCATTCTGTTCTTATTGTTAGTGTGTTTTACTTGA
>NW_028234424.1:6554836-6557336 GCF_977035675.1 Penaeus japonicus
TTGTAAATTACCTGTTTCCCAATATCTATAATCTTTAGATACTATCATTCTTGTTTGATATTTGTTACAATTACATTCTTTACTATCCACTATAAAGTTATAATAAAAATATATCGGTATGTATAGATAGATATATAAAGAGACATGAATGATTGTATTTTTTTATCTCTCTTTCTCTCTCCCTCTCCCACTCCCTCTCCCTCTCCCTCTCTCTCTCCCACTCCCTCTCCCTCTCCCTCTCTCTCTCCCACTCCCTCCCTCACTCTCCCACTCCTCTCCTCCCTCCATCCCTCTCTCTCTCCCTCTCCTCTCTCTCTCTCTCCCTCCCCCTCCCACTCCCTCTCCCTCTCCCTCTCCCTCTCCCTCTCCCTCTCCCTCTCCCTCTCCCTCTCCCTCTCCCTCTCCCTCTCCCTCTCCCACTCCCTCTCCCTCTCCCTCTCCCTCTCCCTCTCCCACTCCCTCTCCCTCTCCCTCTCCCACTCCCTCTCCCTCTCCCACTCCCTCTCTCTCTTCCTCTCCCTCTCCCTCTCTCTCTTCCTCTCCCTCTCCCTCTCCCACTCCCTCTCCCTCTCCCTCTCCCTCCCCGCCGTCGAACAGGTATGGCTGTGCATCATCCTGTCCACCCTGGCCGTGGGTCCTGCAACGAAGCTCGTCCTGCACTCCATGCCTTCGTCTGCAGAGATCGATGCACCCAACGCGCGCCCCTTCCCCCTCCACGCCCTCTCCTTCAACTTGTTTAGGAATCTGGTAGTGCAAGGGAACCTCCTGCATGTCAAGGGCTGGCCTGGGAGGTTCGTTTTCTTCTTCTGGTATCTCTTCTGTTTCTACGTTTACGGTGCGTTGCTGCGGTTCTGGAGTCTTGGTTTTGGAGGGGGGGTGTTTGTGTGTGTGGGTGTGTGTGGGTGGGTGTGTGTGTGTGGGGGGGGGGGGGTTTGTATGTGTGTGTTTATGTGTGTGTTTGTGTGTGTGTGTGTTTGTGTGTTTGTGTGTGTGTAGTCATATGGATATTTGTTGTGTTGATAGATGTAGTTGTTGGTGTACTGTGATGTATATTTTTCTTATAGGTCCGGAGGCACTTTCCATGTTGAATGTTGATACGCATGCATAGGAAGGCCAAATCTGTAAATCGAACAATATTTTTTTTTTTACCTTGGTGTCTTTCCAATCGCATCAAACACATTTTCCCATAATTTAACTTATGGTTGTATAAGTGACGCATACATTACTGACAAGTTTATATGAGTATATAGTATAACGTAGATTATATGTTACAGTACACGAACTAATAAAATATCTTTAACAAACAGTATATATATTATAAATTCTTCTCTATAATCAGCCAATCTGAGATCCTGAGTTTAAGGGTTCCACGGCACCGATCTAATAAATTCTAACAAATAAAGTCATTTCCATTACAGAAAACTTAATTAAATATCAAAACTTACGTCCCCTTTCCTTTGCGGGGGGGTGGGGGGTGGGGTCAACAGCCCTCTACTCGGGGACGCTGACGGCAGTGCTGGCTGTTCCTGCCTTTGAGCGGCCCATCAACACCCTCGGAGACCTGTCGGAGGCGAACCAAAACGGTTACACGATCGGTACCATTCAAGATTCCAGCCTCGAATTCATTTTTAAGGTATTATTGTCTCCTTCTTATCTCTCTTATCTTCTTTTCTCTCTCTTAGCTCTTATTTGCTGAAGTGGGGGTAAGAAATCACCCTCCTGTGTTGATGGAAGGGAAGAGAAATTTATTATATAGGAAGTGAATATATTTTATGTTTATTTTTTTCCTTCTTTCTTTCCTTTTGTAAGATATTAGTGTATATGATTAGTTTATAAAAGTAACATCATCCATTGTGTCTTTGGAATATGTTTCTAGGTCCGAGATAAATAGATATTTTTTTAGATTATGGCATGCTGCTTATCCTACGAATCTCACGTTTAGGTGCTTTAGATATCTAGTAACTGTCTGCTTTGCATAATTTCATGCAAGTTTTCTAAACTCCGCACATGCATTGTATTTTTTTAATATTTACTCTTTGAGTGTGTGTGTGGGGGGGGTTACCTCCTTAAAAGTTGTTCCCCGAAAGACGTTAGTCGTTAGCAAAGGTAATTTTACTAACTCATTTCTTTCACGAAAATACACGTGTGTGGGCTCGTGCTCCTCATGAAATTCTCTAGGCCACGACAAAACCTTTTTTTTTTTCTTTTTCTTTTTTTTTTTCTTTTATTGTGGTTCTTATGAAATTGATATATGCGACAAAAAACTGCATTTTCCTGGCTTTCACAATTGCCGAATTCTTTACAAAACAATTTGATTTTTGTAAGGACCCTGCCTTCCCCGAATCTTACATCCTCGGAAATCGAACCAGAAAGCTATGTCCGAAAAGCGCTGTGACCCCAAAATTGCCTAGGAAGTATCAAATTTTTCACCTATTTTATTTTTTCCCCCAAACAAAATGATATTCTCTCATATCATTCAAAAACTGATCGACTAAGTTTC
>NW_028234424.1:6562336-6579836 GCF_977035675.1 Penaeus japonicus
ATAGTAATTATAGATAAAGAAGTATGTATGAGGATAATGATATATGCTGATAAATAAACATTCGTAACGATATATATATAATATATATAGATATATATAAAGATAAATATATATATATATATATATATATATATATATATATATATATATATATATATATATACATATATATATATATATATATATATATATATTATATATATATATATATATATATATATATATATATATATATATATATATTATTTATATATATATATATATTATATATATATATATATATATTATATATATATATATATATATTATATATATTATATATTATATGATATATATATATATATAATATATATTTATATATATATATATATATATATATATATATATATATATATATATATATATATATATATATGTATATATATATATATTATATATATATATATATATATATATATATATATATATATTATATTTATATATATATGCATATATATATATATATATATATATACATATATATTTATATATATATATATATATATATATATATGTATGTATGTATATATATATGTATATATATATATATATATATATATATATAAAATAAGAATATGACAATCATAACGATAAATAAATAATGATAATGCGTTTTAAAACACTGTATTACTAGATAAAGTTAAAAGAATAGATTCCTCTTCCACCAGGCTGCCTTCATCATCCTGCTAATTGGCTTCCTCGTCTCGACTTCGGTATTGGCGGTTGAAATCGTTACAACCAAGATTCGAAATGTGACCCGCGACGATGGCGCTTCGGTGGAAATGTGGTAGAAAATCCGATGTTTTGGGTTGTTTTGGTTGTACTTTCTTTCGGTTGGTTTTATTTGATTTGTTATTCGCTTTATGCCTTTCGATTATGTAGTATTTCATTCGATTATAACCTTGTTTTGTCTTGTATGATTTCATCTTGGTTTACATCTTCCAATGGCAAGTGTCTCATGTGATATTGTGTTATATTCCTGACGAAAAAAGCTGATGGTAATTATTTCAATCAACAGGCATTATTAATTTTTTGTCTTGCATGGCTACCTGAATAACGTGCGTGCGCCCCCCCCCCCACCCGCCCCCTCTCCCTATATAGCTATTCCGATAGGTAAATCATCTAGAACTATATAGAGGTACATGTTGAGTAGTGCATTTATTTATTCATCTGCTGACTCGATAATTCGAAGCAATGATGACTGCAAAATGTTGTTTAGCAATAGGTTAAGAGATTAAGGAATTAATTACTCGGTAGTAAAATTGATAGGTCTAGATGGAGCAAGGAGATAATTATATAGTGAATTCAGAAAAAAAGAAAAGGTAAAAACTTTCTTTAGGTGAGCAAAAAAAATTACCTACATGGTAATACAGCAGCTTATATATATGATCAATAACAGAAAAAACTGTAGGTATATAAACCTTTTTGTATAGTAGGGTTTTCCGTTTAAATGTGCGTTTCCAAAGATTTGAATTTTGACAATACTTTTTGTCCATACTGGGCGACGTTTTGCAGATATTTTAGTTTTTTTCATACTATTTTGCATTCTTGAGTCCTTTATATACATCATCCTTTCTGTTTGGAGGATTTCACGAATTATTTTAAAACTATCAAAGCCGTCTGGTTAGCTCATTGGTAGCGTGTCGACTTCACACCCCGTGGTCGGCAGATCGAGCCCCGCCCAAGATCGTGAGCTTCCACTGTCACCTGGCGATTACTGACGTAGCTGGGCACTGCGTTGGGTAAGGACCAAGCTCAGATCGAGTCAACACTCGTTGGCACATTCTCTCACGAGTCAGCACACGCTGGCACAGGCGGGCTCGCGTCACTGCATACAAGCCCGGCGTAGCATCTGCTCCGCAAATCTGGTTTATCCTTAAGACTATCAGAGAACTTCGTTTTGCTACAAGATAAAAAGAGTCTTTATCTAAACTACTCCATTGCATAGTCGTTGCGTTCTCTTTTATGAGAAACGACTATTTATAATAAAACCACTCCACTGCTTACAGTTATGGGGGGACCCCTGGCTTTAATAATGACAAGAGTAAAAACAAAATAATTTGTTATTAAAGATGGTTTTCTTTGTGCAACTCAAAAACACTAGCACCAACAGTAACAAATTGTGTATTAATAGAAGAAAGTATAAACGTTTCTTCCTATAATACCATACCAGTTTTATCACATCTTTATTATCATGTCCCTCTTAACTCAAAAAGCAAAATATATATTCCCGTTTGTTTTCAGGTTAAATAAAAAGTATATAGCTTCAAAAAATGAGTTTTGATTTATATCTATGATCACCTTGGCTTTAATTGCTTCCATTTAACATCTTAATGTATGAAATACAACTAGAAACTCCAGCTTAGGATAATAAATATCTATATATGATTTTCAGATTATGTCAATGTTCTTTTTAACCCCGCCCTCCACCAAAAAAAATCATGTGAATTGAAACAAAAGTTATAAATCAAATCTATATTTGACATAAAGAGCATACAGATCTTATTAAATATGTCAACAAGCACAAGAAAAAATGACAAACAATTGAGAAATTCATAAGTAAAAAGGAAAATCTACCGATTCTGACTTTTAGATAAAACATTTGCAACAGGGGGTAGAACTGAAATCTTTATATTCTATATATAGATTAGTATATACTTACACATACATATACACACAATATATATATTGATATATATATATATATATATATATATATATATATATATATATATATATATATATATATATATATTAATACATAAATATATATATAATATATACATATATACACATAACTGACATAAGTAATAAATAATATATATATAGATATATATATATATATATATAGATATATATATATAGATATATACAAAATATTATATATATATATATATATGTATATATATGTATATATATATATATATATATATATATATATATATATATATATAATACATAAATATATATATAATATATACATATATACACATAAGTAATAAATAAAATATATATATATATATATATATATATATATATATATATATATATATATATATATATATATTATATACATATATATATACATATATATATATATATATATATATATATACATATGAATATACATATATATACATATATATACATATATATACGTATATATACGTATATATACGTATATATACGTATATATATGTATATATATGTATATATATGTATGTATTCATACGCATATTCATATATGCTTTTGATAGATCTGACCCTTTACTTCTGGACACATCAATTGTGACTGTATTTTTACAGCCAAGAAAAGTGAAATCCGTAAGACTAGTGTCGAGAACAATGGATTCATAATACATATCAAGCCATAAGACAAGTTCTAATCATTCAATAATTATACATACAATGCAAGTATTTTTTCTATCAGATCACACAAATGTAAATGCCAAGCTTACAACCTAATAAATCAACATGTGACAAGATTTACAAAATGCCCATTACGATGATCTTTAAGAAGGGAATGATTAACGATTTCTTGTTCTTAAAAAAAAAAAAAAAACTATAAATATGTAAAAGACAATGTATATTTCATGTACATAGGCACTAGCTTTCAGTATTACAATTAGACAAAATATTAGATAATCTTATTTTCATAAATATATCATTTTACATTCTCACGTTCATACCCGGCAAAATACCCTGATATTACACTAATTATCTAAGAAGGCACCACCAAAATCAGATGATAATAATAATGTGACCAATATCCTTTCTATAGTAACAAGAATCTTAGATTATTGTTTATATAAACTATTGGACGCTATATATTCACTACTTCCGATCAAGAGAAGAATTTTTATTTCTTAATCAATATCCTCCGACTAATTCAATTACTTTTTAAATCATTCAGAATCTACGGTTGTCAAAGTAACTTGTGAACTCAGTTGAATGTGTTTGAGTATCGTGACTAAGCTGAAAGAGTGTCTGTTTTTGTAAGATACATCCCTAAGACACTACACTAACCTTGAACCATTATTCAGGTACAATGATTCCATGGTTCAAAAAGAGAGTATAAATAAGGAGGGAAAAATATAAAACACAAGCAAAATGAACGTGTAATTTTTGAAATACCAAGAAAGATGACAACACAGAAGGGGTACAGGGTTCCTCCTAATCTAATTATTGGAAAATCTGAAGTAAATATTACTTGCATGCAAATAGCATTGTCTTCCTTCAACAAAGTACATTTTGATAATGAATAACAATAACCCTGTTCATCTACTCATGAGTATTCATTACTTTTCATGAATTTAAACTATTAAAGGCTGTTACCTGTGAGTAAAAATGGCACAATCAGGTATAGCTTCAAATTTCAATATACAAAAATCACTTCTCTTTATAATTCTTAATGACTACTAAAGGAATCTGTCCTCTCATTACTGGCATATAGGCCTGTGTATCAATGAAATTCCTCAGTGGGAAGTCACCGGTTTATCAGAAGTTAAAGAATAAAATTTGGGCTTCTTATCTCACTGCTTCTAGAATAAAATTTGGGCTTCTTATCTCACTGCTTCTAAGAAACTGGCATATCTTTAAGCACAACATCCATTTCTGTGGTATGCCCAACAGTTGTGCGCACAAATAGTACATAAGGAGCTGAAGGTGATGGCTACTACTCTGACTTATGCAGAGTTGGCAAAGATCTACAAGTGAAGCTGGAAATGATGTGCACAGGTGCTAACAGCAAGCAAATGATTAGTTTCTTATTGAACATATAACATTCAATACTTATCAGCATGATATGAAAGGTAATAAAACTTAAAAACCGAAATACAGGAAATAATGTGAGAAAATTATTTTGTTTAATCATATCAAAAAACATTTTTTTTCTAGTTGAACTGGAAAACAAATGGGTCATTATTTCTAGCTAATTGATTAAAAGTTGTGAGAAAGTTGTGAAGGCCATATCATTGATTGAATAACAAATTTATAAATAGTAAAATTATTATTACTATGACCCTTATAAAAAAATACCCAAGCAAGGAATGTTGAAATTGTGTACATCTCCAAACATAAAACAAAATTAAATACAATTTTTTTCCCTTTAACATAATTTTGTTAAACATTGTTAAGCTTTGATAAAGGTACTAAAACCATTCAGATTTTTTTTATTGGCTCCATTCTCATGCATCTTAAATGGTTTATAGATGAATGGAAAAATACAATATCTTGTAAGAGTACCATATATATATGTCTTTCTAATATCACTAACAATATTTGTAAAATAAAAGGCAAAACTTGCCTTGTCAAAAGGGAGACCTCAAATAACCTATTTGTTTCTAATATCACAAACAATATTTGTAAAATAAAGAGCATACATGTGCATACTAGGCAGACTCAAATAACCCTTGAATTAAATTTCATAAATAGGTTCATTAGAATTCTTGAGGCAAGCTATATACATTACTGATATTATGTAGTATAACAGTAATCATCTGTGTCTATTTATGTAAATGTCAAAAGCTACCATTTAGTAATAGCACAGTCACTAGTCTTCATATATTTTATATTCTACCATGAAACAATTCTATTACTTCTAAAGAAGAAAATGTGCTATACTTAAAATAATCTGTTGTAGTATTCTTTGGTGGTATACCTTGTTCTGCTGCATGTTCAATGACCACAAAACAGATACATTTAAATCACTAACTGCAACAATTATCTAAAACAAACATCCATCATGTTTCCTATTCAGGTTGTTTAAGTGTATAAACTGACAGATATTGCAAAGAACTAAGATCATTTATAAGGGCAAAAATGAGGCCAAACAATCATAATAATAATTCTTCTTGCCAGCATCTTGACAAACTTGTGCTATCAAATATATACTGCAAACCTAAACTCATAAAACTAGACTTTGGTTCCTTTGTCTTTTAAGAGAATCAAACTCTTAACTGTAAGAGATACCAACCTCACATTTACCAACTAATTCAAATTATCCATTACCTCTGTCCCTATAGGTAACAATGAATTCCACTCACAATAAGCTAGATGCTACTTTCCCTTTCGAAGTCATTCTAAGTTGTCTTCTTAGGTCAATATTATCCAAATATTCAAACACCAAAATAATGACTTTCTTTAGAATCTCAGCATACGTCTTATGGTACAAAAACTATGATTTACATTTACTTTCACAAGTAATCCTGTCCTGTTACTTTCAATGCACATTTTTCATGATCATGATCCTTGCTCTATCAAAACCAATAAGGAATAGCCAATATCACTCTTAGAACTCCTCACTTGTATTAACAATCCTATCAGCCAACACCAATCTTCCTCTTCAACAGCAAAAACACAGCAGGGTCTTAGCACAGCACAAAACACTATCTCAGGATCCACTGAACCAAACAACAAAAAAGAACAGAAAGACAAAAATTTATTTAAAAAAAACAAAAAAAAAAAAAAAAAACACACAAGCCATCTCACATGCACACATTTAACCAAGCACATCTTTCACTGCCTTCACTATGGCATCAAAGGCCTTATCGACCTCTTCCTGCGTGAGGTCCTTATTTACTGTGATGCGGATGGAAGGCCTGGGGGGGTTGGCCTCCTTGTCCCACAGGTACGAAGACACGGTCAATGCGACGCCATAGGCCTCTGCCTGTGGTTGAAAAGAGGGGTTTTCCCAAAGTTATTTCATGTAATTAGACAGACATGTGCTGTAGTTTTACAGAAATAAAGGAAATTTACTACTGGTACTTTATGCTGGGAATATGTAAATTCAATTACCTGTGATACTTTACAATGAACTTCATTTTTACACTTAATTAAATTGAAAACAGGCAAGAAGAAAAAAAACAGTGGGAAGCATGGGGAGAGGAGGAGGAGGAGGAGGAGGAGGAGGAGGAGGAGGAGATAGAGGAGGAGGAAAAGGAGCAGGAGAAGAAAAGGAAAAAGGAGGGGGGTAAAAAAAAGGGTCAAAAATGAAGTAAAAATTGTAAAAAAATAATGAAAAAAAAGAAAAGACAAATAAGGAGGGGAAGTAAAAGGAGAAGGAAAACGAAAAGAGAAAAAGAAGAAAAAAGGTAAAATCAAAATAATATCAATAAAAAAAGAAATAGGAAAAGAATCAGCAATAAAACACCAGCCAGCAGCTAGGCCTACCTTTTCTGTAATATCTCTGAGAATACTATCTTCGACATCCCTTTCACTGGGATCGGCTAGCCTAAGGTGCTTTACTGGGCTGATGTCCTCTCCGGTGATTTCCACCTGTGCAAGATTAAAAGATTACTTCCACAAATCAAAAAAAAAGGGACATCAGAATTTGCAGTGAATCCAGAGGTAACCCCTGGTTATGTATGTCTTAGGGAGAAGACAGAACTCTTAACATTTTATAGGATGTCTCCCTGGACCAACATCCCTTCCAAGCCAGTTCTTCAGCTTAAGGTGGGAGCTTACCACCATAATGTTGAAAAGAAGTAATATTACTACTTCTACTACTACTACTAATAATAATAATAATAAGAAGAAGAAGAAGAAGAATGCATTGATGATAGTAATAACAATAATGGTGATGATAATTTAAGAAATCAGATATCTACATATCATCAACAGCTAAAAAAAATTACAGATAATCTCAACAAAATCTCAATGGAAACAATAATCACCTTGGAGGGAAGACCCTTGAGTTTGTTGTGCATCATACGGCACTTGTCTTGCAACTCTGCAACGAGATCACCTCCTTCTTTCTCCAGGATGTCAACAACCTGTTATTGGAAGGAGAATAGTTAAGGAAGGCAAGGAAAATCATCATTCATGTGGTAGTGCTGCCACAATAAGAGCTAACTAACTTGCAAACCTGGCTTCTAATCATCAACCTATTAGCTACCGGCAAAAGTGAGCCACTGACCAATTGCCACCACCAGCCAATTCATAACCAGTTAACGCCGGGTAATAGGATATCACATAAAGTGCTGGCAGTACTTGTCATTGTGAACAAGATATTTTGTCATGGCTCTTTATATGGCCAGCACGCCAGGTGATCAGGCGCATAGAGGTTGGCCCATGGCCAGAGCTGGCAAACAGCCCAAGCCATTAGGTTTGAACCAACTGGATCCACAACCACCTCAGCTAAAGTCACTTTTTATCTATACTACTCAAAATTATCTAAAAACTTATAAGTTAGAAACAAAACTTGATTCTGAACACTAAAAAGTACTTATATTGCAGACTCTGAGCAAATGACGAGACTAGTGCTAGATAAAAAAAAATTAACTAATTAATATTGTCTCCAGTGCTTATCTATGCCATTAGCAGCCTAGGGTTTACATCAAATTAATTCTCAATCCAGAGTGACAGACTGTCTGGAAGTATCCTATCCAAAACACAGCTATGCACAAACCTTGATGGAAGTGGCTGCCAACATGGGTGGTAGGGAAGCTGAGAAACAGTAGCCAAGACCTGACAGCCTCTGGTGGTCAATCACGAACTTGGTTCCCACGCAGAAACCTCCAGTGCTGGCTGCAGAGGTTTCCAAGCTGGCCATGATCATGTCGACTTCCTTCATCTGTTCGTCAGAAGAGATTACCTTTTACCTAAATTTGCTTTGAGTATCTTACTTGCTAAACTTTATATATCTGAATGCAATAGTTTTACAAAATCTGTGAAACATTCATACAAAAAAACTTCCAGTAATTTTTCATCAACCACTTTCCAAATAGAAAAAAAAACTTATCACTAAACTTTCAGAAATTACAAAAACCACACCAACCGGAACATTAAAGTGATCAGTGATGCCTCGACAGTTCTTCCCCAGGGTTCCAAAGGTGATGGACTCATCAATAAAGAGGCGCAGCTTGTACTTCTGGCGCAGTTTAACAAGCTCAGGAAGGGGACACATCAAGCCTGAGTTCATGTAAATACCTTCAACTACCAGGAACTTGCGAGTGGCATTTGCCTTCCTGGGATCCTGAGGGTTTTAATAGTCATTATAAAGAAGTTTCCAAATAAAATAACAAAACTCCATCAAAATCAATAAAATCAAATATATAACTATATGAAAAAAAGCTATCTACCTTCTTATCTAATTTGACTTGCTCTTCAAGAAGTTCCTCCAGGTGATCCATGTCATTATGGCGGAAGTAGACAATACGACTCCTGCTGGCCTGCAAGCCCCTCTGAAGAATGAAGTTCACCATCTCATCACTGCAAATGGAAATTTTGACAATTCTCACACAGAGTCATACAAATAGAAAAAATATTGATCATTAGGGGTGTGACACCAAAGAATCCATTTTGCTTGACAGAATGACATTCCATATCATTGGATGAAAGATATCATATTAGAATCAGATCTGGAAGAAAAAAAAAACAGTATAAACAAAACAACTTGCTTGTTTCATTAGAGTGTTTTACCATTCATATTCCAATATAAAGATACCTGCAGTAATGCTATTCAGAAACTTTATACTATTCATTCAACTGGAAAATATAACTTGTTACTTATTAAATGAAAAACAAAATGCAATTACTTAAAATAAAATAAATAAAAAATTCAGTGATCTTTAGAATATGATATTGCAGTCACAGTACCATTTTTCTTTTTCTTGTATTTCTTTTTTGCTAAATATCAATTCCCCAAATCCTATAAAAAATAATAAATAAATTCAAAACCATCATCAATATCACATCACATATACCTCTTACAATAAATAACAAAAGCATTATCCAAGAGTTTCCCACTTACGCATATATAATGTCGCCACTCTTCGAGTAGGCTGGAATGGCAGATGCACTAGTTGAGAAGCCGTAGGAGTAAAGTACCGCCATTTCGCAGTTGAAGTATTCAGCCAGTCTTTCCTCGAGCTCAAGATGGACCTCTGATAATGAAACAAAAGGATGTGTTGTTGAAACCGTTTCTTAAAGTCAATTTCGTACACTTTACACTTGGGTAACCATCAACAATAGTTTTTCTCGATCTGAGAGCATACTTAAAATAAACAATAAATGAGCATTTACAGAGTAATTTCCAAATATAAAGCCATTGAGAGAAAAAAACATAGACACAGACCAATCTTTAATCTTTTAATATCTGGAACATTGGGGTTTTCTTTTATTATTTTTCATTACACACAGATATTTCCACAAGTGCTATGTCACCAAGGAGTTCATTACTAGGCTTACCTGACCTCACATGTTTACCCTATTGTTTGAATGTTTTAGATTCTTTTTTCTCTTTTTTCTAATCATCTAAATATAATCATCTAAAAGTCAACAACACTAGTATTAGAAAAAAAGGTGAGGTCAGGATGGCCTTGTAAGAGACTTCTTGATGACTAAGCACTTGCAGAACCATCTTTGTGTAAAAAAAATAGAAATAAAACAAAACCAAATGGACAAAGCATGTATATATGCACTTCCAGCATCCATGTATTAACCCATTGCAGACGGGTGTTGTGACATACATGACGTCCAGGGATTTTGGATCACTGTGTTATTTTATTGTGCTATGAGTGAGGAGTGAGTGATGATGACAACTGCAATAATAATTACTATAATTACCGTAATATTAATCAAACCTAACATCCAAAACCTAGATTGCACCACTTTCTTCTAGCACCAACAGGAGAGAGAGCCTTGAATGGCACCAATCCTATCTTTATAGAGCGATGGCACACAGCAAGTTACTGACCTCTTGCTCCTAAAGTACCCTACATGAAGGATGTGCAGGCAGAATGAGAAGAGGAAGTTGACTCAAACCATGCCCAGTGACTAAAATGTGCTCCTGTGCCAATAGGATGCCTTCTACTGTAGCACTCACAGTCATAAGCACAAGTTTCCTTCCTCTTCCCTACCTTTTCATATTATCTTCATTGTAGATGATTATATGTTTCATGTTCATCCATGACAGTACATAAAAACAAAAAAATTAAGTTGCTTTTTGTCCTCCCATAAAATAGCAATACTTCTATCACACTGAGTATAAAGAAAAAAATGAGCTGATATGGATCCTATACTACAATTTTAGTCAACTGCAGCATTGATAGAGCTTGTCATATGGCACATATAAGTCTTTAAACACAATAAAACACAACAAAATATAACACAAAAATGGCTCTAGTGTTACAATGAGTGACTGCAATAGAGTGGGAAAAGTCAAACTATGTTGTGTAAAGCTGCCTTGCTCTAAAATAAAACCCATCCTGGAGATGGGCAACTGAATCTATCCCCCGTCCGCAATGGGTTAATAAAATTTCAATAAAATTTGGTAATTCCTAAGTATATCTTTGTATCATAGTAGCATGCAAGCTAAGGTTTTTGCCAACCAAAATACCAACACTTAATCAAATTTAGTTTTCACCAAAAAAAAATGTCACATAACCTATGCCCTACATATTAGGACATAGGAAGCCGTATCATCATAATGAACATTTTTCTGTCACTTACTTGTGGTGCCATAGAAGCCCCGTGGGCCACAAGACCCCACCCCATAGGTGTGGAGGCATTCGAGGGCAGCTTTCTCAATTTCTGGACGTTCTCCAAAGTTTAGGTAATTATGAGTCCCCAAGTTCAACAATTTCTCACCCTTTCCTAGATCTAAATATTTCCCAGCCTGTTGAAAGGTAAACATAATTAGATTCCTTGCCTTCAAATGCATATATCATATTTTACGATGAATTAATTGAATTTATCTCAGAGTTTTAAGAAAATTAGCCTTTCAAAATTGCATGTATATGTATAAGATATATATATATATATAATGCAGATCATATAAATCATAAAGAAGAGATAAGCTAAGTAAAATAGTTGAATGCAATAGTGCACAAGTGCAAAATATTGTGAGCACTTATTGTGTATATTTCTACTAAATTTAAAACTGACAGAATGTGCCTGTGCATGAGCAAGTGCATAATAACATCTTATTAGTGTATCTGTGTCTAAAATGTGTGGCTATATGGATATGCAAACGTACATATATAAAGTATCTATATAAGTCACAAATATTTTACTATAAATCATGAAATGATATACAGTTGCCCAATAATGCCCTAAACTTGAGACTCAAATATCTTTCAACGTTTAATGAATGTTTACACTAATCCATGAGAAAGCAGAAAATTTTCCTTTTATCAAGTAATCATTGTCATTAACATCAAGCTGAGAAGGCAACTATAAACTTGAAGCAGCTTTAAGCAAGGCAGTTACATTATAACAATCTTGGGGATACAACACTTACAAGGTTATCCATGATTGTCCCCTGAATATAAAGGAAAAACCCTTATCCAGCATATAATATGCTTTAAGTTTGATGCTCCTTCAAACACTGTATTGGAAGTCACTAATAATATTCTAAGTGGTGACTGTTTGTATCAAAACAAGTAACAAAATAAAAATACATACAAAATTGACTATCTAGTAGTCGGTAAACCTGCTAGTATTTGTGCTATTAGAAGTGACAAAAGAGATACATAACTAATGACTAAAATACCTACATAATTATTCAAATATATTTATTATGTTCCAAAACCTCCAACATTATCTGCATTCTTCAAACACTATAAATTAAGTCAGTAGAATGAGTTACAAGTGAGAATGAATAATTTCACAAGGAATCATCCAACATTTACACCATGGAATCTTCATCAGAAAAATGCACACAATATTTCTGAAGACCTTTAAATAACACATCAGCTTGAAAAAATATTCATTCACATTAGTATCTCCACTGACTATCAATTACAATAACATTCATCTTCTCAAACAGACTGTTCCTCTATAAAAGAAATGATCCCAAAAACTTTCTGAGTAACTACCTTTCCGTAGACAGTGCGGGTGTGTAGTGCTGGGTGGTCTTCAGGTGGAGGGTTTGGGACAAGTGGCTCCGGCATCCACTCAGCAATGAGCTCTTCCTCTTCCTGATGATAAATTATATTTTTATTTTTTTCTCCAACTGCATAGGAGATACATATTCCACAGGAGACAGGAAGAGATTTGCTTGCTTGGCCCATAAATGGTTATTAGCACAAGATGTGCAGGATTCCAGAGGCGTTACATTTCAGAGGAAGGGAGCAGCAGGTGACATGCCATGGATTTTCTTGTTCTCTTTCAATCACTGGTAACACCAGAGCAATTTCTGGAACAGTCTTTTGTGTTTTATTTAATAGGATTCATCAATGTCATAAGAGACTGAAATTGTAGTAATGAGTCTATATCAGCGCACTGTTTTTTACATTTAGTGTTATAAAAGCTGAAGTTCTGTTTTGAAATGGCCTGTGAACATTTACTTTACTCATTTTGGACAGGTGTTAGCACTCTACCATTACAGTAGTGTTTGTCCTGATGATAGTTGTCAAGGCTCAGTTGACAAGAGTCTGCAAAATGTATTGGAAAGTATGGGAGAGTGGCACACTGTGTCTTTATCACTCTAAGGCTAATATTCATGACTAGTGATAAAAGTAATCATTATAATATCTATGATTGTCCTATTATTCAATAATAGATTTAGTCTAAAATCACAAACATAGTTGGCATCACTCTCTCCTAGCAAAAGCATGGAAGTAAACCATCAAGAATATTCACCTATGGTCTCTACAAGCTTCAGCTTCTTGGAGTAATGACACACAAACAGATGCTGACCCTGCATTGTCAGTATCAGGTATTCAGGTTGTGTAGGAAGAATGGGGAGAGGAACATGACATGACCATGTGGAGTGGCTGCAATGGGCCCATGCCAGTAGGGCTGCTTTGAGCTGTGACATTTTTTGCCATAAGTACAGACTGCCTTCCCATTCTCCATTGCTTCATGTTTATTCATCGCTGATAGTTGTATATTTTGTCCTACCATATAACTATAATACCTATATCAAACTGAATGTAAAAAACATAAGGAGTTGATATGATATGGACTTTACATTATAATTTCAGTCTGGCTAAAGAGCAAGAAAGGCCATGGCATGTTGCTCCCTGAAACAAAATCCATCTGGAGAACTGCACCAAGCTAGAAAATTTATTTCCTTTTCCAACTGGTTGATTCACTGTAAGTAATGTCTAACTATAATTAACTGCATAAGACAATTATTTTATAATGATATCAAATTACAGATTTCCAGTTTTACAAGTAAGCAAAAGATCAATGTTCTTACCTTCTTGGTCAGCCGAACCAACTTCGAGGGTTGTTTCTTGGCAGTGAAGAGCCATATGATGCACAAGACCAGGACTCCCTCTAAGGCCAGATGGTATGGCCCTGCCTAATGATACAAAAAAAAAAAAAGAGATGTGAATTTTAAGTCTGACTCACACAATAAACTTAAACAATAATCAGTTTTCCTGAAATGGAACATTATATGCAAGGCCTCTGCATCAGTCCTGTCAAATTGAGAAGTATACATTATAGCAATTAATCAACAAAGATATTGCACATGCAATAAAATCCAATAAAATTCCCACATAAAGGTTTTAATCATGCTGATAAACAATTTCTTTAAAACCTACTATGCATTTGCTATTGAAAGAATTAACATGCCAAATATCAATAAAGTAGGTACTCTTTACCTTAAAAGATATTGAAAATATATGGTATTTTCTTATCAAAGTAATAACAAGGTAGATCAGTAGATAAAACACATTAGCTCTGTTTACAGAAGATTATCAGTAAATTGACTTAGAAAATATCTTAATAGTTAAGATTTATGTTCAGAACAGGATTATGCAAAGACAAAGCCTACGGTCACAATAAAAAGAACACAAAACTAGACAACAAGATAATTTGCAGAATATCAAGGTAAAGCCACAATTGCTCATCAGTGTTTGAGAACTTATGCTCTAAAGCCTAGGTCTGACAATGCTATTTGGAGGTTATCAACCTCTTGATGATCCAGTCTGATATTGATCTTGCCAAATATATATACATATAGATGAGCTTTCCTTCTAGAAATCCTGATCAGTTCTTCTGTCTTGATCAAGTCTGCCTTCCTTTGTTGACTGGGCTGGGGTTGATTGGGTAAGGATAGGGTTGGGGTTAATGGGGCTACTTCCGGATTGATTGGCATAGTCTGGGTTTTGTGATTGACTGGCTTAGGTTAGGATTTGAGTTGGGGTTGGGTGAGGTTGGGGCTGAGGCTAAGAATGGGATTAATATGTTTGTTTGTTAGTATGTTTGTTTTTCCATCAAGCATCCACTTACAATCATGACAACTGGTCATCAAATAAAGAACCAGAACACACATGGTAGAGTGTTGTTGGCATTTTCTGAAGTACAGTACTTGGAAGTTCATAATGTCGCTTCGAGTGACATTAATGTGATGTGGTTAGGAGGTTAGGTTAGCTTTGATTAGACAGGTAGAAGAGAGGAGAGGATATGTTAGGCTAGGCTAGGTTAACCCCTTTAACCCTATACTTCCCACGCGGACGAATTCGTCCGTTAATTTATAACAGGGTGCTACGGGAAGAATACTGCTTACACGATCCTGTTTCCCTAGCCGACGAATTCGTCTGTTATGTGTGCTTCCCGCTCCACGTGACTCCGCCCACTCGCTATTATTTATAGCTCAGTAAGCGACCGACAATTGATGGGAGCGGGTGTTCCTGATTTTGCTGCTCCCTCCCTCATATTATACCCAGATGGATGAATTATCAAGTAAGTTTTGCATATAGAAAAAATACAAAGAAGTTTCTGAATAGTTATTAGTTAGTGTAGTATGTATAAAAAGACAGTGTGATAAATTTTGTAGATTATATAATAGGATTATTTTAGCAGACTAATTCGTCCAGTTGGGAACACCACCTCATTTTTTTACATTCCTAGTCGATTGAGAAAATGTACATTTACTTCGAATATATTGAAGATATTCCAATTTAGGCTACTGTCATGTGTTATACCATTGTGATATATATAGCCTATTGTTATCATCATTATTATTTATTATTATTATTATTATTATTATTACTTTTTTACAGGTACCCCATCATCAACCTTTTATGGCAGACAGCTTGACAGGGTACGAGCAAGAGATCATGAATTTGTACAAGAAGTTAATCTAGAAACCATAGATAGTGATGTTGAAACTGAGGAAGAGGAAGCAGATGACCCTGTTATGCCCACAAATCTACTTACTGGTAAATTGAATTTCTTTTTTAATTGAATCATGACCTACAATTTTTATATTTTTGAAACATATAAATTTTAGTCATTATGACCTTTCTTTCTTTCTTTTTTTTTTTTTTTAGATACAGAAGAAGTTGAAGAGAGTTATGCTGAAAGGGCAACTTTTGATGCATCACTGCCACTCTCTGAAGACAGTGACACTGTAGTTTTGGAGGTTGCAGACACTACAGTGGAAAATGAAGAGGCTCCACAAGTTACAGCCAGAAGAGCTCGAGCTAATGCCAGGGCTTCTACAACATCATGGGTGCCTCCGGATTGCAATGATGCTACACAGAATTACACCTTTCTTGGCCAAAATCATGTATTTGATGATGATTTACGTCAACCCATTGAGTATGTAAGGCAATTCCTCACAGATGATCTCCTTGATTTATTTTTATAATGGGAGGGGTGGACCTGGCAGACTGCCTAATTGCTCTGTACAGAATCAACATTGGAGCAAAGAAATACTACCACCGTTTGATCTTTCATATGATTGACATGGTGATTGTCAACAGTTGGCTACTGTACAGAAGGGATGCACTCAACCTCCAGCTACCAAAGTCAGAGGTAATTCCTTTGGCATTTTTCGAAATAAAAGTAGCATTTTCTTTGATAATGGCAGGTAAAGAATGCAATCGTAAAAGAGGAAGACCATGTCTTTCAGATGCTACTGATGCAAGACACAAAGTGACTAAAGTTGGAAGACCTCAAACCTTGCCTGATCATCCTATCAGATATGACAGTGTTGGCCATTGGCCTGCTGTAGAAGACCAGAGAAGGATGTGTAAGAAAAAAGGATGCAAGGGAAAAAACAATATTGTATGTTCCAAATGCAAGGTAAACCTTTGCCTAAATGGGAAGCAAAACTGCTATGTAGAATTTCATACTCGGTAGACAATGTCCTGCAGGCAGTAAAGAAAACGGAATTTGTTTCTTTTTCCATAAAGTGATTATTCATTTATTTTGGTCAAGAATTTTTTAGTTCAGTACAATTCAATGAAGTGACAATAACATTTTTGTTACTATATCAGTAATTGATGCAAAAAGGAAATAAAACTGCTTAATATGTATAGTGTAACCATTGTCAAACAAAAATAAAACATAAGGAAGGCAAAAAAGACTTTAGCTTGATCATAGAAATACATATTTTCTTTTTATCAGAAATTCCCCATTATTCACTGTGCCCATATGGACGAATTAGTCCTCTAATTCTAAGTTATTTGTTATTTATGTTATGATGAAAAACACAAAATAACTAGACATAAATGATGAAAAGAAGTGGAAAAAACTGCAAAATTATTTTTTTCCAAGA
>NW_028234424.1:6584836-6587336 GCF_977035675.1 Penaeus japonicus
AAAAGGCCTATTTAAAGTAGTTATTTCATTCGTATATGTGTAATAAATCAAATGATTGATCTGTGAAGATTTCTGTTAAATATTATCTAAATAACACTAAAATAGTATAATCTTCATTCACAAATGCAACAATGTTTACTCTTACTCGAATGCTTTTTATCTAAACCAATCACAGGAAAGGCTTTCGTGTCAGCCAATCAGAGAGCACGACAGAAATTGCATCGACAGAAGTAAACAAACACATTCCAGACGTGTTTTTGAGACCCCGAAGGAGCTGTCAGATACGGAGTGTAATAAAATCTTCAGAGTTTTTCGTTTTGTTGAATTACTCCGTCAGAAATGGATTCTTTGGATTTCAGTCTCTCTCCCATTAACAAAAAGGTAAGATAGTAAGTCTGAAAAATGTGTATTATCATTATTATTATTATTTTTAGATTTTTTAGAGAATAAACGTTCGTTACATTAGTATGAAATAGCCTGTTTTTCTTAGTGGATTACTTAAAAAGTATACTTACGGCTCATGCGGGAGGTATAATTAAGACTTGAGAGCAATTGATAAGAAATGCAATACATTACACGAGTCTACATAATATTTATTACATGCACCAATTATTTCCAATGTAATTGTAAATGTGCAATGAGTCTACATAATATTTAATACACGCACCAATTATTTCCAATGTAATTGTAAATGTGCACCTGTAAACACTCAAGAAACATAAAATTCCTCCTAGTGCCCATATACATTGCAAGATAATATTTTAAACAAAAATTCTTTCCCTGACAGACTTCACCACGAAAGGGTAGGAGAGCAGCAGCAAATTCAGGACCAGACTCACTAGGTGTTTCAGATGACTTATTCTCTTCTCCTGTTGCAAGTAATGCTTTATCGCCACGGGTAAGCATGCAGGAAAATTATTACAGTATTAGATTTACTCTTTGTTTTTGGAAGTTTCATTAATTTATGTTACTTGTGCATATCAGTTCATAGATAACACAAGAGCATGTAGATTTTGGCAAGACGGAACTTGTACTCAGTTTATTTGGTACATACTCTTGTCAGAGTATATGTAGTAGAAGTTGTTGGCCTTTACTGTAGTACTAATAGGTAATTGGGCAGCACTTGGGGTAGTGGGGACTGAGCAAGCACAGAAAGTGTTATATTATGTATGTGAGGCTAAGTTAAAAGTTATTTCCTGCCTTGACAGGATAGGTTTCTTGTCAAAACTCGAACTATAATATTATGGAACTCACCTTTGTCTAAATGAATAAAAAAAAATGGGACCTGCATGAATTACATCTTGTTGCACATTTAATTTCTGTCTCTGCAGCTTCATGGGTGTCATTTTGGTGCTTTTATAAGAGTATTCTTCAGTTTATGATTATTTACTATACAGCCACATGGAGATAGAGTAAAACTGATATATTAGTCATGAAAATTTCATAAAGCAACATGATCAGTATAAAAACTATTCTGCAAAACAATGATAAGCCCATAGTTAACAGATGACCATGACAAGTTCCAATACAGTATGATTTAAGGCAAAGATATCCATGCACCAAGCAGTCATGTTGCTTACCTCATTTCAGATTGGGTTTTATTCAAGGGAAATCTACATGAAATCTACAGAGCTTCATTTATCATTTTTCATTTTCTTGCTTCACTTCAGCAGGGAATGCCACATTTACTGAAGATTGTTATAGATATACTGTTGTATTTGTTGTGAAGCTATATTTGGCAACAGAGGGCAGAACTATCACTTATTTTAGCATTATTTCTTTCTTTTCTTTTCCTCGGTGCAAATTATGACAGGTGTTTAAAAGTCTTTTAGAACTGCTTACGTCTTTTTAGTAGCATTTCTCATTTGTATAGTAGGGTGATGTGTTGAGGTAGCACATATTTTAAGATAGATTATATTGAAAATTAACCAGTACCTTACATAGGTTATAGAAAAAAGGCTTGGTAAAATATTCTAAACTTCATCATTGTACAGCCATAAGCTAAGCCACTATTTTACCTCTTCAGTAACTCTTCCATAAGTTTTACTCTAGTGTCCTTGTTTATATAGATTTTGTTTTTGCAAGTAACTACTCCCACTACCTACAAACCTTATGCCTTTGGTGCTCAGTCAGTTGATGTTGGTTTTGGTGTTCTAAGCACAGGCTAATTTCTTCAGAATTATTCTGAAAAAATGTGTATCCTATAGACTGGATCACATAGTATTTTGCTGCAGTAACAACATTCTTTATAAGATTAAGTATCCATATCTCTGTAAAGAAATAAAACTTGGTAATATATATTTCTCCATATAAATATAAGTATATTTAAATTGAAAATAATGTTCATAAGTTTCTTAACAGCTGTCATCATGAACTGTGTTAATTTACAATGTTTAAAATTCCCAGCATGAGGCTCCAACTTCAGGTCCTCCAGCAGGAAGACGAGCAGGAGGATGGGCAAGTTCTGCTAAAACAGGGTGAGTTGAGTGTAATAGTAAAA
>NW_028234424.1:6609836-6614836 GCF_977035675.1 Penaeus japonicus
TCAGGAAGATCCTCTTGGACTCTCAGTTGAAGGCAATGAGTGAGTGTCAGATTCTGTTGTGGAAAGGAAGATACAGAACAGAGGGAACAATCATGAGTGTTTGATGAATATTTGTAAAGGGAAAGGGCTGTTTTATCATTTATGGAAGAAATGGTAGTGTTAAATCTAGGAATAGCATTATTTAAGTTGCATTTCTTAACATGTTTCTAATATACTATTTTATACCTACAATGTTTAAGATGGACAGGGTAAGAGGAAACAATTTATATTCGGTGGAATGTGATTTTTGTTCTCTTTGTTTTCCACAGCCGCAAGGTTTTGAATGAGGACCTTGAAGAAATGTTTCCTGGTTGCTCAGGCGACCTCTCCTCCACCAAATTCAACCCTGAATGGTTCCTCCTTGAGAATCATTACTCCACTTCATATGATGACCTCAGAGCTGGCTTGGCATACCTAAGACGCAAAGTTGAGACACAGAAGATGGGTCAGATATCTTTTCTGAAGGTGAGTTAAGCAGCTCTTAATATAGAGGCATTATTTCATCTCAGGTTACATCTTATAAAATAAAATGCTTACATGATATCAAAATCTTCCTTGTGCAGCAAATAGGTGCACATAAATACATCAAAGAACAATATATATGATAACACATTGCTGCAAAATATCTCATGATTAGCAATTAACCCTATGACGACGGTGTGTGACACAGCCAAACTCCCGATGCCGGGGCGTCATGCCAGTGTGACGATTACAATGCAATATTGCAATCGCCCGGCATAGGGGTCTTCGCGTAGCGAGTGCCCCGTCGGGAAAAGGTTAACCCAATCCCGATGGGCCTGGTTAGAACTGGCAACCCTCTATGCCGGGCCAATGTAATAATGCCTTGGGGACGTCACACTGGTGTGTTGCCCCGTCATCAGGCACTTTGCCTGTCACACAAGTGTGACACACCGTCATCATTAGGTTAAAAAGTGAAAAATCCACTCTTCATTGCTGTATTTCCCTTAGTTAGGGCTCCTCTCAGTAGTTGTATTTCCTTAACTGGTAATTTATCCATTACTATATTTAAACAACATTTAAATGTACAAAGTAGGATTACTGTATTGTGGATTGTAAAGATATGCTGCAGTGAGAAGGAAGATTTAAAACCTTTGATTTCTCATGGGTATGTGCAGCTAAAATACAGCACTCTTACTAGCAATTATTGCACTTTATTTTAATGTAATATAATCTCTGAGATTGTCACAGGTCAATTTTCATATGAATATTTGTAAGAGAATTTAGCAAATGCAAAATAGGATTGTGAAATGCAAATGAATAATGTGACCAGAACTGAGGAATTTGATGGGGAATTCTGTATATTCTGTATGTTACTATTATTATTTTTATGCTTCCTTGATTTGTTTATTATATAAAAATAATAATCAGTTCCTGCTTTTGTTACCTGTAACTGTAACTGTACCAAATAGCAATATATTTTTGGTATAGACAATGTCCAGTGATATATATGAATCATTACATCTAATACAGTTTGTGTGAAAATTGGAAATTTCGTGATTTAAGGCCCCAATACAAAGCATATTTTAAACCAGATTAAACTTCTTCAATAATTGGTTGAGTATTCCTCAGCGTTCATCTTATATATTATCATATAATTTCATCTTTACCTGGAAACTTTCTCATTGCAGACCAATGTTGGCTCAGTGTTGGAGCAGCTCGACACTCTGCTGGAACTGAAGTGCAAGTTTGAGAGCGACATCCAGGAACACGGCCGTAATATCACCCAGGTGTTAGAGAAATCCATCATAGGTAATTTGTGCTGGAATTCACCTGCCATGGTCTTTTTTTTCCCCTCTTCCCTCTTCCCTCTTCTGAGTAATAATATTTTATCTGTTGTGGATGTTCATTTTTTTCATCTAGATTTTTTTATGTATGTATACTGTGGTAAGATTAAGAATTCATGGTGCTTTGTATTGATCATGTCAGTTTGTACAGCTTCTATGACCAGTCCTCAGTCTATATAGTATTCTCTCTCTCTTGTAAAAAAACAAAGCAGGATGTCTCAAATTAGGGCTCATTGTGTTTCTATTATTTATTTGTTACTTGCAGATTACATGACTGCATTACCTATTAAAACTATTAGTTTTCCCATCTTCTTCATGTTCACTGTTGTCGTCTTCTTAATCTTCTTTTCCACATGCCCCATTGCAGTAAAGTCAGACATGAACACATTCTCACAACAATCTTACCCCACCAGAGTGTAAGGAGGAAGCAGACAAGCTCTTTGAAGACGTCCTGCAGCGGAAGGATAGAGCTGATGGGACAAGAAATGCCCTCAATGTCCTCCATCGATTCCGGTTCCTGCTCTACTTGCCTGTTAACATTGAAAGGCATATTCAGCGTGGGGATTACGATGTTGTTATTAATGACTATGCCCGTGCAAAGAGTCTTTTTGGAGATACACAGGTTCCTGTAAGTTGATAGGTCATTTAGATATTATTTTTCTTTCTTCACATAGTTACATATTTGTGTCTACATGTAGATATATGTATGTGGTTATATGTATATATATATATAAATTTATATATAAATATATTTTATATATATATTTATATATAACTATATTTATATATTTATATATATTATATATAAATATATATATATATAAATATAAATATATATAAATATATATATATAAATATATATGTGTGTATGTATGTATATATGTATATTTGTATATGTATTTTGTATGAAAATTTGTATTGATTCAACCAAGAATATTCCTGATACATTTGATTGTTGCCTTTCAGCTTTTTCGGCGATTCTATAATGAGGTTGAGAAGCGTATAGATGACTTGCGAGGAGTGCTTGGTGAACAGCTGACTCGAATGCCATCATCATTAGAACACCAAAAGAAAATAATTAGGTGAGAGTTATGTTTTAAAGAATTGCTTTTGAGACCAATATTTTTTATATGTTTGTATTAACTGTAATTATTTCATCATCTCATCCTTATTTTTCTTAACCCATTGCGAACGGGTGTCATTAGGCGCCCCGTTGGCAATGGGTTAATCATGTTCTCATCTGCCTTTTTTTTCTATACATTTCTATATAAATGAGACAAACAGAAATAATGAGAGAAACAGCTGTTACAGCTGTTAGAGATAGATTTTCGACTTGTATATCTAACATATAAATTTTTTATTAGTTTTATTATGATTTATATTATCATTATGTCTATTTTTGTTGTTTTTATTATTTTTATTTTTTTTTACTATTTTTACTATTGTTATTAACCTCTTAACTACGGGTGACAAGATATCAAATGTTGGCAGCGTCAACTGCTGGGGATGAGATATATCATCGTAGCTATGCTCCTGGCCAGTGCGCCAGGTGATTGGGCGTATAGCTTGAGTCATTAAGCTTATGCGTTTGAAATATCCTGGCATTTTGGCCATTTGGAGCTAAAACAGCCCATTCGTTAATGGGTTAATGTTATTATTATTATGATTATTAACATTACTGTTATTAAGTTTTTATTATATATTTGCAGAAATCTTCACCACCTGGAAACTCCTGGTGACCCGGCCTGGCAATGTCTCACAGCGCAGCACGAGTTCATCCTGCACCTGCTGATTACAGTCCGCGATTCACACCTAAATCGCGAGATGGCTGATCACGACCTTGGGTCTGGAGGTGGGAAAATGGGTGGAGGAGTAGGTGGGTCCAGGCATTCGACTCCGGCTGCCAAGTACAACAAAATTATGATGTCATCTGTCGGTGAATGGCAGGTAGGAATGGTGTTAATTGATGGCATTATAAGAGTTGAAATTTTCAAAAATTTGATTCAGTTGCATACTGAATTATTTCTTATGTCCAGTATGTGATATGATGTATTAATTTATTTATTTCTGTATGTTTATTTATTTATTTATATATTTATTTATTTATTTATGCCTTATTTATTAATTTGTTTATGTATTTATGTATTTATTTATTTTTATTTTTTATATTTTTTTATTTATTTAATTTTTTAAACATTGTCAGGCCAATGCTCCAGTGCGTGTTCTGTGGGTAGAGGAAGCATGCGAGGTGTTGTCCACCAACTTCCCAGACATGTGGAAGCTTAGTCAGGCATACTTCGGGGGTGAACTTTTGCCTCCATCAGCACAGGTGGATCATCAGAAGCACCCCAGATGTAAGGTAGGGCTGAAGGAAGGCTTTTTGTAAAAAATGTTGTGTGAGATGTTTTATTTGTTACTTTCTGGCTGAAAAGAAAATTTGCTCTTCCAGTATCGTATCATTTTTTTCATTATTTGTTATTTATATGATGTAAATTTTCATTCATGTAAAGGCACTACACTTCAGTATTTCAATCCATCACTTGGCTACTTATTCACAGGAGATGATCTTGGAATTACTGCATGTGTTCAGTGGACTGATGCGAGGTGCTATAATGCCTCACTCCCTCGACCCAGCTGGTGCAAACTTCCGAAATTACCATGTTTGGCCTGAGGCTTCTCCTGATCAGATAACACCTTGGTTACCGCAAGTAAGTTCCATGCGGCTGTGTATAGAGACTATGCTTGTTGTACTTTTGAGATATGCAAAGGAGTTCTTGGATTTTTAACCTGATAATGCTCCGCCCAGTCTTAACACTGGATATTTTGAAATAAGCAGGAATAATGTATTGGGCTATTTACCCACTCAAGCTGGGGCCAGCCATACAGAAGGCCATGACGTGCTGTCATCATATGATGTGATATCACATCATCTGTCGTTAATGAGTTAATCTGAACTCTTGTGTGATATTCATAGGATAAACCTTACTTGCTTTACCTTTTGTTTTGAATGTTAACAGGTTTTGCGACATGTGCGTGGGTGTTATAGCACACTGCTGACACAAGATCTCCCAAATGATGCTCTCGATGTGGTTAAGGATTTGATTTTGGATTTGAGGTGAATATAGTAAATTGTCTTTGTAGTTTTGATTAGCCAGA
>NW_028234424.1:6619836-6622336 GCF_977035675.1 Penaeus japonicus
GGGTGCATTGTTTGTCCACCACAGTAAGGGGAGGGGAAGGGAGGCAATATGATGTAGAGGCCAGTGCCTTGTTTGCTAGTTTGTGTTTGTGAATCAAGTGATTACATGCTTCATAACTGGGAAGGTGAAATATGGTAGAATAATTTTAGTGTGGATATTATTGATATTTTAGTGTTGCATTATTGGAGTAAAAGGTAGGTAATATAGTAGGTCAGAATTTTTAAAATGCTCCTCCCTTCTTCCTACGCACTCTACGGGTCATATTTAGAATCTTATGCCTGGTAGAGATTGTCTACAATTTTTGCTCATGAGTGTATGTGGTTTTACCACTCATACACATGTTAAATACACTTATTTGTTTTTGTTTAGAAATATTACAGATGATATATTTAAAAATTCTTTCTTTATGTTCTTGAATATTTAAGGTATGTTTTTTTTTTGTTAGATTTACTTTTTTTTCTCTTGCATTTGTTCTACTTGTTCTAATTTTAGAGTTATGAATCTAGATTTGATATTTTGGGACATCCTGCTTGGACTGGTATTAACCCATTGTGTACGGGTGTCATGACGTATATGACTATCAGGAATTTGGATCGCTGTGTTATTTTATTGTGCTATGAGTAATGAGTGAGCAATATTGACAATTGCAGTCATAATTACTATAATTACCTTGAGTGGCACCCATCCACGGTCTCTAGCAAGCACTATATACAGCGATGACACCTAGCAAGTTGAAGACCTCTTGCTCTAAAGTACTGTTGTGAAGGGTGTGCAGGCAGAATGAGAAGAGGAAGGTGACTCAAACCACACATAGTGTCTAAAATGTGCCCCTGTGCCAGTAGGGATGCCTTTTACTGGGGCACTCAGTCATAAACACAGGTTTCCTTCCTCTTCCCTATCTCTCCATGTTATCTTCATTTTGGATGGTTATATGTTTCGTATTTGTTTTCATGACAGTACGTAAATACGAAAAAATAAAGTTGCTTTTTGTCTTCCCATAAAACAACAATAACTCTATCACACTGAGTATAAAGAAAATAATGAGATGATATAGACCCTAAAATACAATTTTGGTCAGCAATAGCATTGATAGAGCCTGTCATGTGATAAATATGTCTCTCGATAAAGTAAAACACACAAAAATCAAAACGTAAAAAGGGCTCTAGTTTTACCATGAATGAGAGTGGGAAAAGTCAAGGTATGTTGTGTGAAGTTACCTTGCTCTGCCGCGAGCCTGGGTTGCCCGCTCGCTTTACCAGAGCGCGAGGCTTCCCCTCATAGCTCATCCAGGGCGTCTGACGCGAAAACCACAATACGCGCTATCACGTCAACCGGCGTGAATGGGTTAATGGAGACTGGCAAGCAAATGTTTCCCCCGTCTGCAATGGGTTAATTATAACAATGCAGGTACTTTATGGTGGTCTTATGAGACATATGTTTGGTTTTCAAGATATTGTATTATCCTAGTGAAGTGCTCTAGAAACAGATAAGCAAAATGTGTTGTTGCTTTGGGGCTTTGAAATAAAAGGAAGTAAGAAATAAATAAAATAGAAAAGTAGATTTAAGGGATAACATGAAACAGAAGAACATCATTAGCTAACAAATATAATATAAGAATTCCAAATTATTGTTATAGGTACCTCTCCACTGGATATGTATCATCATTTATGCATCGCAGAAATGCCACAGATATTGAGTTAATTATTAAACTGTCACAGATATGCTGTTTTGTTACTGTGTATCTGTAGATTTCTCCACTTGTGCCATTACAGTGTTCTGCGTTTTTTTCTGGGTAGTTTGTTATCTACATTTTTCTCATGGCTGTTGGTGAATTTCAGAACTGGCCAGCATATCTTCCTTCTTCTGCATATTTTAAAATCTCTATACCATTGTCTGTCTCTCTACAAACTACTTGGAGAATAAACCTCCTAAGATATTTTTCCTCTTCATACTAGCCAAGATCCAGAGTCTTCTCAGTCACATTTCATCATCATTACCATCCCTTTTTTTATAATATAGATGTTCAAACTATAATCTCTTCTCTAACTTTCATCTTTTTCAGTTTGCTTCACGTTCTCCTCTTCCTCTGAAATATTTCCGTCTGAAAGGGGAGGTTGCCGTTACTCCACTCTTGAATCAGCTTTCTCATTTTAATGTCTTTCTTAATAATGATTCCTCACCTCCTAACAGCCTCTTTGCCCTTGAAAATCATGTTTCTTTCTTGTTCACTCCTATCTCTTGTACTTTGCTCTCTTCTGTATTGTTTTCACTTGGTGATTATACAGTGGATGCTAAAGTTGTCTGTGATCAAGAGGTTTTCGTCATTCTTCTTGGGCACATACCATTCTTTACCAAAATTTGTATTTAGTTTAATATGATAATCTAATTGTGTATCATCTCTGAAATTTGTCTTACTTAGTTTGTGATAAATATTGGTGAATATTGGGTTTCTTCTTGGGTTTGATAATTACTATTATTTCAGATTTATATTATAAATCTG
>NW_028234424.1:6632336-6637336 GCF_977035675.1 Penaeus japonicus
TCTCCCTTTCTCTCTTTCTCTCCCCCTCCCCCTCCCCCTCCCTCTCCCTCTCCCTCTCCCTCTCCCTCTCCCTCTCCCTCTCCCTCTCCCTCTCCCTCTCCTCTCTCCTCTCTCCCTCCCCTCTCTCTCCTCTCTCCCTCTCCTCACCCTGCCCCTCTCCCTCTCCCTCTCCCTCCCCTCTCCCTCTCCCTCTCCCTCTCCCTCTCTCCCTCCTCCCTCTCCCTCTCCTCCCTCCTCCCTCTCTCCCTCTCCTCCTCTCCTCCCTCTCTCCCTCTCTCCCTCTCTCCCTCCTCCCCCTCTCCCCTCTCTCCCTCCTCCCTCCCTCCCTCCCCCCCTCCCTCCCTCCCTCCCTCCCCTCCCTCCCTCTCTCCCTCCCTCCATCTCCCTCCCTCCCCTCCCGAAATACGACACTCGACAGCCCGACATCAAGTAAACCCTTGGTGGATAACTTAACTGCACTAGAAAGCAAAATCAGTCACTCATTAGCAACTTCACCGTTTATTTATAGCAGAAGTTAATAAACATAACATATTGAAAAGCCTCACAGACTGATGAACAGGATTTTTGACGAAAATGACACGTGAACAAAACCATTATTTTTATTAATGCGTGATCGTCTTTGCTCTATTTTCTTTGTGATATTAACAAAAAGTCTCCTTCTCCATTGTATTATTATTCTTTTTATTCGGCATCGTATGAATTTTGTTATTTTTCTTTTATTTCTCATCATTACCTTTTTATCATTATATCAACGTTAACGTCAATTTTTCAAACATTGTTGTATAGAATGGATCTTGCTTTGGTATTTGATAAAATTTAATTCGTTGATTTAACATGAATCTAGTTGAACTTACTAAAATTTGTTGACTTCTAAATTTGATGTGATTTAATCTTAACTTATTGTTGACTTGTTGTTATCAGTGTTATGAACAATTAATTTTGTTTGAACTCTCTTTTACTTCGAACATTTTTATAATTTAGGAAAAAAAGATTCATCAAAATTAATTAAACACTTCATAAAAATCAATCTATTATCAATACACGCACTTAAAGTATAAAAAAATGGTTATTTAAACTTTCAGTCTGTTTGGCAAGAATCAAATATTAGGAAATTTGAAAATAAAACATGAGTATATCAAGTTAACATTACACCCTTTTTTGATCACCCTTAATACAAGATACCATATCACTCTTAAAATAATCAGGTCACCCTTAGGAGGTCGGCTCACCCTTAAGAATATCAAGTCACCCTTCTGAGGTCAAGCTTACCCTTAGAATAGACGATTCACTCTCAGACGTCACTGCTTTCTAATCCAAAGCAACTCATATAATTTCATGTTACCATTATACTCTGCAACATCACTACGGATGAGGCGGAAATCGTGACATTGCAGGAGCTCAAAGTAAAGCCAGTATTGTTGCAATTCGGGAGACAGTCCTGCAATTGAATGAGATACAGTTATTTCTGACAATGTTTTTTTTTTTTTTTTTTTTCTTCATTTTCGGAGACTTAATACTTCATATGATTCATTTCAAATTAGATGTGTCGGAGAAAGGAATGATAATGATGATGATTGGGATTGTCATGGGGATGATGATTATAATGATAAGGATGATGAGGATAATGAGAACGTTAATGATGATGTAGACAAGAACAGCAACAATGATAATGACAAGAACAATAACCTTAAGAATGAAAATAAAAATAAGGACAATTATATCATGATGAGGATAGTGAAAATGATGATTAAAATAACAATGATTTTAGATAATAATAACAGTAATTATAATGACAGCAGCAACACTACAGCAAATACAAGAACTACATCAAATACAAGAACTACAGCAAATACAAGAACTACAGCAAATACAAGAACTACAACAAATACAAGAACTACAGTAAATACAAGAACTACAGCAAATACAACAACCACAAAGCCAGCCGAAATACCTTCTCTCAAGCGTATGACAACGCTAATCTGCTTGATATTTTTGTACAACGGGCGCGAAGCGAAGAAAATGTTCCCGAGTATGATCAGTTCTTCTCCCTCTGCTGTGTCTATTTTCAGGAGGTCGATCTGCTTGTCCTGGTGTCCCAAATTGTCTATGAGGGTCATGAGCTGGTTCTGTTTTCGTTTTGGAGAAATCGTTAGTCTATTTATTTATCTGATTTAACTTAAGGTAATGTTATCTTTTTTTTATAATAATTATCCCTGAAGTCCTATTTTTGGGGGGTTGGGTGGAGGGTAGGGTGGGTTGGGGGGGGGAGGAGGTTGTAACGGTTTCTATTCACGCAACCTGGATTTTTTCTTTCCCCACAGATATCACCACAATGAATGAATATACATAAACATACCTTCAGGATTTTTCCTTCATAATCTCGGCGAGTTGCCATGACGGTCTGATAATATTTCACAGCAGCAGAGCGGTTTGCTGGAGCTTCTTTCGGTTCAAACACGAACACCTCAATGATTGGAGAAAAAATAAGTCAATGTTATCTGAAAGGCATATTAAAGATCACGGAAAAGGAAAAATAAGTAACAGAATTGTGTATGGAATACAAGAAAGGCTACTGTAAAAATCTAATGCTTATGTAATATAACTATATCTTCTATTTTACATCGATTATACAGTTAAGAATTTAGTACGGTCTAAAACGTAAAACACAGAACACTTTACAGAAATGAATAGATACAAATAAAATAGTGGTAAAATCATTATGATAATGGTACAACTGATAACAGTAAAAATACTGCCATTATCATTATTATTAAGAATAACAATAACAAAGATGAAAGTGATGATAAAAGATAGTAAGGATAGTAATGATAATTACGATAATGATGATTATGATCATAAAGTCATTAACAACAACAACAGAGATGATAATGGGGGGTCGCCACAGCGGGTCATACGTCTCCACTTCGCGCTGACCTCTGTACTTCTGATACACCAATCACATACACGTCTTCCATTATCACTTCCTCTTTGACCTTCCTCTTCTTCTCTTATCCCATGGCTCCTTCCTCAGCCTCCTTCTACCAATATTCCTCGCATCACTCCTTCGCACATGCTCAAACCATCGCAATCTCGCCTCTCTCACTCAGTAGCCAATCCCTCCTACCTTAAGTGTCCCTTTAATATGCTCTTTCTTAATCTTGACAACGAAAATCGCAGCACCTTCTACTCTGCCACCTCCAGCTCTGCTTCCTGTCTCGTTTGTGAGTGCAACTACCTCCAAACCATACAGCCTAGATTGTTCTGCTATCACTCCTGCCAGTCTTCTCCACTCACTCCACCCTACCGGCACTATTTTCTTTACCTCTTTACCACACTCTCCTTTGCTTTGAACACCGGACCCCAAATATTTAAAATCATCCACCTTCACCAGTTCTGTTCCTGGCAACTTTCACTCCTCTTCTTCCCAGCGCAGACCTCCGCTTCTCCAGGCTCTCCTCAACATGCTGCTCTGCTCTCTCTGCAGATCACAAGGACATCTGCAAACATAGCCCATGGAGACTCCTGTCTGACCTCGTCTGTCAATCTATTCATCGTCAATAAAAATAAGAAAGGACTCACTGCCGATCCTTGTTTCAACTCCACCTTGAACCCACCCGCTATTCCTACTGCTGTCATACTGCCCTCATACACATCCTGTATCACCCTTCCATATTTCTCTGCCACCCAAGACTTCTTCGTACAACACCACAACTCTCCTGGCACCATACCATGAGCTTCCTCCAAATCCACAGACACGGTAACTCCTGACTTTCTATGTACTCTTAAAACAAACCTAGCATCTGCAGCGCCTTTTCTAAGCATGAAACAGTACTGCTGCTCACATATCATCGTATCTGCAGCCGAGAAAACTTCTTTCATGTGCATGTTCTCAGCAAATTTCCTTAGTTTAATTACAATGATTACTCCTTTTACTGCTGTGGCTGATTAACTTTCTTTCTTTATAGTTACTACAACTTTATCCTTATTATTTAAAAGGTCGAAACCATTACAAATGTTATCTACTCATTTCACATTCCAAGATTCTCTTAAACCCTTTGTTGAAGCTCCGCTGCCATCTCTCCTAACATCCCCGTGCCTCTTCTGGCATGTCATCTGGACCAACTGCCTTCGCACTCTTCATCCTTTCCATAACTACCTTCACTTCGTGATCCCGCGGAGAGCCAAGGGCCTTCGAGAAATATGCGAGAAGGCCAGTAGTACACTATGTACGCAATGAATGGAAAGGCGAAAGCAACAAATTATGAGAATGATCACATAGCTAAAAAGGGTGTAGAGCTGCCAAATTGGAAATCGCCTGGACCTGATAAACGTCAGGGGTGATGGCTGAAGAATATCAAATCACTACGTCCTGTCAACCAATAGTACCTCGAAGTACTTGAAGCGGACGCGATCGAGAATCCAGAGATCAAAGAAATCACAAGGAAAGAATAGTTCAGAGAAGTGAGAAACACAAGTTAAACATAAATGTCAGCAACGCAAAATCTCTTTTGAATTCAAGAACTATTTCTTTCGTAAAATATGGAACATATATTGTGTTCTAGAGGAAAGATGAATTGGACAAAAGAAGACGAGAACACTTTTGACTGTAATCGAGATAATATATTGTGTTCAACGCAAAAATCAGAGGAAAGGGATTAACCATCGTACGAAATAATAAGCTTGCGAGAATATATATCAAAGAATGAAAACCTCAAGATTAAAGAAGTGAATAATGAAAGCATGTCGGGGGAAGGTAAGGAAAAAAAAAATCAAAACTAAGAAGCTGTAAAAATAGAAAGACAACAAGTGATCAGAAGTTATTTACAAACACAGGATCTATCAGTGATGAAATGAGCTGGGACAAAGCACAAAAAGGACATCTAAAAAGACGACCACGACTGCCAAATATCAAATCATATTAATCAGAAAGATGTAGTCTGGGAGGGTAGTTAAAAAAGAGTGTCGAATCTATGGCATAGATAGAGAGATAACTCACCCCA
>NW_028234424.1:6652336-6659836 GCF_977035675.1 Penaeus japonicus
ATCCCCTCCACCCGAAATGGTCACACGAAAGAAGGAAAAAAACAAAAAGAGAAAAGGAAAAAAAACAAGAAAAAAACAAACAAAAAACAAAACTAAATACTTCCACCTGCGTTTGACCTCCCCTCCCCATGTCCCTCACCCGAATACTGGTTATTCACACGAAAACAAACAAAACAACAAAAAAAAACACAACATTTTCCCCTTCTCCAGTATAAGTTCTATATAGAGACGAAGAGGACAGCAAAAGCCACCACGGCAACAGCCACTAACAGGAGAATAGTGAACCTCTTTGTCTTTTTCGTAGATATCAATTTCATTTTAGTTGGTATACGAGTACACAATGCTAAGTAGTTTATTGTTTAAAGTAAAAAAAAAAAAAAACATGAATATATAAATAAACAAATAATATATAAAATAAAATATATAATATTAAATAATAACATATCAATTATATAATATATAAAGGAGTTGACGTTGTTTGTAATGTTTGGGTGATTTTTTATTTTTACTTTTTGGAAAAATTGGCAAAAAAGAAAAAAAAAAACATAAAAAAAAAAAAAAAAACAAAAAAAAATAAAAAAAACAAAAAAAATAGGCACAACAAAACCAAACAAAACACACCCCAACAAAACCACCCAACAAAATATATACTGTTTTTTTTCTATTACGTTGCACCATTCTTTATATCTGCAATTCATTATTTTTATCATCACATACCTCATACAGTTATTTAGTAATCTTTTCACCTGTCCCCATCTCGTCTCTATTTTCATTTGGATTAGGACGTTTTTATTATTTTTTAGCTTTTTAGTTTATATTTTTTCTATTCCATTTTTTTCTTATTTTTAGATTTACTTTTTATTGTTTTTGTCTTTTCTTTCTTTATATCTTTACTTATTTGGTTTCTCTTTTCTTTCTTTTTTATCATTCTGCTTTTTCTTGCTTATCGTATTTTTCTGCGTCACCATAAACACACAAACAAAAAAACAAAAAAAAAACACAACATATGTGTGGATATAATATAGTGTGTGTGAACTATTTGGAGATGTGAGTGTGTGTGATTAGAGGTGATGCCGAGATGTGAGTTTGTGTGTGTGTGTATTTGAGGTAAGTGTGTGTTTGCCGATAATGTGTCGCGAGAGATGTGTTGAGTGTGTGTGTGTGTGTAGTGTGTGAGTGTTAGTGTAGTGCGCGCCGCGCCCGTTATGTGTGTATGCGCACGCGTGTACTTTCATCACTGTAAAATGGCAAGAACACAACAGATTTTTATCCAGAGTATATGTCTAAAAAAACAAAATCTACACGTAATTCTCACGAGGAAACCCAAACACTCTACGGTCGTCGCACTCCTCGTATGAAACAGATTAATCGCGATACGGTAATAGTGCAATAAGTTATGATATCACCGTATGGTATCGTACGATTTTACAGATGTAAGATACGACATTAGTATATGATTAGACGGTATGCGAAGTAAACCGATAGTAAACATTGGATACATGGTATAGTACGATAGCTTACGAAACTATGTAGTATTATACGATACAATATGATATTCATATGATATTCAAGTGCAATTTGATTGGTATACGGCACAAAACAATATAAATATTCATCGAATATCATATAAGTACAGAACTATAACAGCACGATCGTAATATCACATATATATCTCCTTATATAGCGACGATCTCAGATCACGAAATAATATTTGTTATTCCGAATCAATACGATCTAGCCACGATGAAGAAGCCACCAGAATTAAACCGCAAATACGGATCTCTCGCCTTAGTTACTAGACGTTAAATCTATGTTACTTCGAGCAACTGTTATTACATCTGCGTCTCTGATAATTAGCAAGAGGAGGCAATTAGACTGGATACTCGCTGAACTAATTAAGTGAATGTAAAATAAGATAAGTGTTTTTAGTGATTATTTGTGTGATTGTTATGCCTGTAGTTAGTTATCGGTAGATTATATGGGAAAATTATCATTAAGGTATATGATTTCCTTCCTTTATTTATTTATCTATTTATTTTTTGCTTTTATGTGTATATTGGCGAAGATATTGGATCTGAATCTTATATCAAACAACCTAATCAAATTAAGAACCAAATATAAATTTTAATGATACGCTTCATTTGCATAATCACTTTGTTGATGTTCAGGTGTGAAATATTTTTAGGTAAGCAAAGTAAATCAAAAATGTTGTTGGTAGTGAGAATAACAACCAGTTTATACCTTCATATAACTCTTAAGAGATTAGTAGCGATCATAAGGACAGCGTTGATCATGACGGTAATGATAATAATTATGATAATGATGATAAGGATAAGTAAGACAGTAGTAATGATAGTGGTCATAATAGTGATGATGATAATAATATTACAGTGATGATGATAATTATTATGAAGGCAATTATATATATATATATATATATATATATATATATATATATATATATATATATATATATATCCTATTATATATATCATGTGTGTGTGTGTGTTTGTTCTGTGTCTGATTGTCATGTGTGTTGTGTGTAAGTTGGTTGTGTGTGTTTGTGGAAGGTGTGTGTGCGTGCGTGCGTGTGTGGTGTGAGTGTTTGTGCAAACAGCGAACCACATTTCTCTCTTTATCCTGTCCTGTCTATTTATATGTAGACACACACACACACACACACACACACACACAGAAAACACCATTATATATATATACATACACCTATATATATATTATATATTTATATTTATAATATATATACATACATATATATACATAGTATGTATTATGTATAAAAATATACATATATATATATATATATTATATTCCATATTATATTGTAAACATATTATATATATATATATATACATATATATATCTAATTATATATGTTATATATGTATATATTATATATAAATATACATATATATACATATATAATATATAGCAATATATATAGTTATATTATATGGTATACATATATATATATATATATACTTAAATATATATATATGATCGATATAATATATATATATATATACATAGCTCGGCCCCTACATATATATACATACATATGTAGTATATATATATGTATATATGAGATATATGTATATATATATATATATATATATATAGAATTAAATATATATATTATCTCTGAATATATATATGTAACACACACACACACACACACCACACATATATATATATAACTATACTAATATATACTATATATATCAATTATATCAATATAATATATATATTAGTATATATTAATACATACTATATATGGTACATCTGTATTATAAATCGTATAAATTACATATAAATATATATATTATATACTTATATATATACATATATATACAATATATATGTATATATATACATATATCACTACATATATATGTATCTATCTATCTATCTATCTATCTATCTATCAGATCTATCTATCTATCTATCACATCTATCTATAATTCTATATAATATATATATATAATATATCATAGGTATTATATTATAACTCCAAATATATACATATATATAAATATATATACATATAAACATTATATCTATATATGATATAGTATGTATTATATATATATATATATATATATATATATATATATTGGAGATATATATACCCTCAACATAAACACACACACACACACACACACACACACCCACAACACCAAATACCCACACACACCCACACCATTATATAATATAAACCAATAAAAATATATCCTATAATACACATACACACATATATATATATATATATATATATATATATAACATATATATATATATATATATAATATATATTATATATATATAATATATAATTATATATATGAATTATATATATGTACACACACACACACACATGTGTGTATATATCTATCTATTCTATTAACTATCTATCTAATCATACTATCACTCTATCTAACTATCTATTATCTATATATATATATATATATATATATATATATATATATATATATTCTATATATAGTCCATATATATATATATAAGTATATATATATATATATATATATACTATATATATATATCATCGGACACCATAAATATATGTATATGATTTTTTCAAGAGACACACATATGCATTTTTGTTAGATCCTTAGGAGAATAATAAAAAAACTAGCTCTTTATACTTCTCTCAGTCAATAGAATCATATTGTATTTCAAAGGTTATGAAAATTAAACATGAAGTAAATTCCCTTTAATTCACTTTAATGTCACTCACATTTTTTCTTACATCGGATGCGTATTGTGCAACAATTCTAAAACAGATAAAATATATTCTGATAACATATTTACATATTAGATTTTAATTACAAGATTTTGTAACGACGACATAGTGTTAAAAGTGGTATTTTTTATGGAATATATATATATATATATATATATATATATACATATATATATATATATATATATATATATATATATATATAATAACCACCATATATATATATATATATCTAAATATAAATATAAGATAATTTATATATATATAATATATATATATATATATATGAAAAATATAATAAACATATCTATATATATATATATATATATATATATATTTATATATATATATCTAGAAGAAGTAAATGTATTAATAAATATATATATATAACTATATAATCTATAAAACTATATAGAAATATAAACAAATCTACTATCTATAGAATATTATAAGAGTGTGAAATGCTATTGTTAATATACAAACATCCATATATTTATATATATATATTTATATCTTATATATATATATATATATATATATATAAGTATCTACTTATATAATCAAATATGGTAATGTTCTATATATCTGTCTATATATACATATACATATCAATATAAATAAGAATGTTATGTATAAGTAAATTATATATATATATATATAAATATATATATATATAATATTAACTATATATATATATATTATCTATATATATAAACCATGTATCAATGCTTTATTGTGATTAGTATTGTGTTTTTGTGTAAGAGTGGTGTGAGTAGTAGTGTGAGTGTGTGATGTCGTAGAGTTGTGGAGTGTGCGTGTGAGTGTGTGAGTGTCTGTGACGTGTAGTGACATGTGTATGTGTGTGTGTGTGTGTGTGTGAGTGTGAGTGTGTGTGTGTGTGTGTGTGTGTTTGTGTGTGTGTGTGTTTGTGTATGTGTATATGTGTGTATGTGTATGTGTTTATCTTGAAGCTTTACACTCGAATCTATCACAGATTGCGTTATAATTTCGTATAATTTCATCGCCTACAACTTACTGCACCTTTACTCTATTTTCCACCTTTATCCTTCACCCTCTTTCTTTACTCTCATACTACCAATCCTCTCCCCTTTTTCTCCGCCACCCCCTCTGTCAACATTCATCCAGCTCCATCATCACAACCTTATATATACTCCTCCTTAAATCCATCTTTCCTTCCTCTCCACATACTCTCCCTATCTTCCTTCCTTTTCCTCTTCCTCCTCCTCCTCCTTCCTTTTCCTCTTCCTCCCCCTCCTTCCTCTTTCTCCTCCTCCTCCTCCTCCTTCCTTTTCCTCAACCACCTCCTCATCCTTAACTCTTATCATCCACTCCTCCACCTTCCTCTTTCTCCTCTCCTTCCTTTTCTCTTCACCTCCACCCAACCTATTCACATCCTCCACTTCCACCACCTATTCCTCTTCCTCCTCCTCCTTCCTTATTCCACAATCCACCTCCTCCCTCTCCTCTCCTCCTCCTTCCTTTTCCTCTTCCTCCTCCTCCTTCCTTTTCCTCCTCCTCCTCCTCCTCCTTCCTCTTTCTCCTCCTCCTCCTCCTTCCTTTTCCTCTTCCTCCCCCTCCTATCCATTTCTAATCCTCACCACTTCCTTCTTTACCTTTCCTCTCCTCCCACTCTTCCTATCCATACTCCTCTTTCTCCTCCTCCTTCTTCCTCCTCCTCCTTTCCTACATTACACTGCACACGGTCGAGTCCCTGTCTGCCCCTGCCTTCATCTCTTGCAGCTTCTCATCAATGATTTTTTGTTGCATCTCTTGCTGGCGAAAGAGCTCGGAGCGAAGTTTCTCAATCTCTTGGTTCAAAGCCTCTTCCTTCTCCTGAAGAATAAGATAAGGAAGTGGTTAGGTTGGCCCTTGCTCTCTTATCTTTTAGGACCTTTTTTTTATATCTTACTGAGTATAAGAAAGAAAATGTAATATAGCCCGTTTTTTTTTTGTATGTGTGTGTGTGTGTGTGTGTGTGTGTGTGTGTGTGTGTGTGTGTGTGTGTGTGTGTGTGTGTGTGTGTGTGTGTGTGTGTGTGTGTGTGTGTGTGTGTGTGTGTGGAGGTATGTGTAGTTGTGTATCGTAATTTGTTATACAAAATATTAGCATAACTTCCTTAATTGCCAGAAATAAATAAGAATAACGAATTAAATATCTTAGTCTGAAAAAAAAAGATTTTAACCTTATCGATCTTACTTTAAAAAGTAATAAGAGGGAAAAATCCTACAGAATTTATGATCCTTATCTTAAAGCAAACGGCGAGGGGAGGGAGGGGGGGGGGGTATCCTACTGACCTTAGCAATTTTCTTGGCCTCCTGGTGTACCTTCTCATTATTAGGGAGCGCCTCCCCCCTGCCCCTTCGCTGCTGGACCCTTGCGTTACTCCTCTTGGGTGGAGGTTTTCCATTATGTTCAGGGGCCGGTACAAAAGGTCCCTTTAACTTTTTGGTTATTTTCCAATCTATACAAAATTTAAAGGTGCGGTACTTACAACAAAGGGGTTACAATATATGTTTTCAAGGGGGAGACCTTGCTGGCTCCATTGATGGCTCTGTGTAGGCAAGGTCACGTAAGGTCATAAGGTCATTTCATATCTTAAAAGATATGTTTGGAATATAGCGTCATAACCGTGAACAAGGAAAGGTCGAGACGAAAAGACGAACGAAACTACGCGAAAAAACGCGAACGAAAAACGGAAAAACGGGAAAAGAACGAAAACGCGAAGGGGGAACGACGACCACGAAAGAATATGAAAAAAACTTATCATGAACAAAACGAAAAAGAATGAAAATGAAAAAACGATCCGAAAAGAATGACGCGAAAAGAATGTTGGAAAAACAAAATTATGAAATTGACTGGAAAAAATGAAAATTAAAAGAAAATGGATGAAATTAAGAAAAGCGGAAAGAATGTGAATCGGAAAGAATAGAATAATGAAATGTGGGTGAAATTCGGAACGGACGAACCCGGAAAACGGAATGAAAGCATGAATGAAAACGAAAGAAATTGAAAAAAACAAGAAAGAATGAAAAAAATATGCAATCCGGAAAAAAAGACAAGAAAAGAATTTGAAAAGAATGAACGAAAGAAAATGGAAGAAAAATATAAAAAGGAATTATATTGAAATGGTTGGATAAACGAATGAAAAATTCAAAATGAAAAAAGAAGATATGAGAAACAAAAATGAAAAATGACCGGAA
>NW_028234424.1:6669836-6674836 GCF_977035675.1 Penaeus japonicus
TTTTTTAATATTGCTATTTGGGAAATATTACTTGAATATTAGTATTAGCAATAGTATTAGCTTTTTGTGTTTGCATGTGTGTGCGTGTGTGTGTGTGTGTGTGTGTGTGTGTGTGTGTGTGTGTGTGTGTGTGTGTGTGTGTGTGTGTGTGTGCGTGTGTACGTGTGTGTGTGTGTGTGTGTGTGTGTGCGTGTGTACGTGTGTGTGTGTGTGTGTGTGTGTGTGTGTGTGTGTGTGTGTGTGTGTGCGTGTCTGTATGTATTTGTGTGTGTGGGTGTGTGTGTGTGCGCGTATGTGTGTGCGTGTGTGTGTGTATGCATGTGTGTGTATGAGCACGTGTATGTGCGTGTGTGTATGCACATCAGCCTAAAATCCAGCGAAGGCCGACGCGTGCACCCACCTGGCCCGTCTCCGTGAGCACGGCCGTGTGCGAGGGCCCCATGGCCACGTCCACGACCCGACACCCGATGCAGCGGACGCGCGTCGCCACCACCGCCTTCTCCACCTCCTTTTGCTGGCGGGGTAGAAGGCCCAGTCAGAGGCTTTGCTTATTGGGTTCCCGGAGAGAGCGGGAAGTTGCTTATTTATTAGAGTTAAGGGGATATGATTCATGTGAGGATTATGTCAGGTTGTCCTCTTGGATGTATCTATGAATATATGTCTTATTCTTTTCTCTCTTTCTCTCTCTTTATTTCGTTTATCTCTCTTTCTTTCTATTCTTCCTGTTGCTCTCTCTCTCTCTCTCTCTCTCTCTCTCTCTCTCTCTCTCTCTCTCTTTCTTTCTTTCTCTCTCTTTCGCTCTCTCCCTCAATCCCTCTCTTCCTCATTCTCTCTTTCTCTTTCTCTCTCTCTCTCTCTCTCTCTCTCTCTCTCTCTCTCTCTCTCTCTCTCTCTCTCTTTTCCTATCTCCTTCTCTCCCTCCCTCCCTCCCTCTCTCCCTTAACTCCCCCCCCTCTCTCTCTCTCTCTTTCTTTCTCTCTCTCTCTCTCTCTCTCTCTCTCTCTCTCTCTCTCTCTCTCTCTCTCTCTCTCTCTCTCTCTCTCTCTCTCTCTCTTCCTCTCTCCCTCTCTCCATTTCTCGTTCTCTCCCTTTCTCCTTTTCTCCAAACCACCCTTCCCTCCAGTTCATCCTCCATCCATCCCCCTCCCTCCCTCGCATCCCCACCCCATCCCAGCCTCCTCCCTTCCCTCCCTCCCTCCCATCCCCCTCCGCACCCCTCCCCTCCTCACCCCCACTCCAACCCCATCCCTCCCCCACCCCACCCCTCCCATCCCCACCCCATATTTCCTCTCCCCCCTCCTCCCTCCCCTCTCCCCTCTCCCCTCTCCCCTCTCCACTCTCCCCTCCCCCCTCACCTTGATCTTCATGCCGAAGAGTCCGCCCCCCTCGCTGAGCCCGAGCTTGTTCCTGGTGTTGTTCCCGCAGGCCAGCATCGCGCCCTGGTCCGTGATGAAGATGGTGCCGTCGCCGCCACACTTCACGTTCGTCACCAGCACGTCTTCGGGAATCTCGATCTCCGTCGGGAGGCACCTGGATAGGGGGGAGGGACGGGGGGGGGGGGATTGAAGGGGATGGGGAGGGTTTGAAGGGGAGGGGGAGGGATTGAAGGGGAGGAGGAGGGATTGAAGGGGATGGGGTGGGGGAGGGATTGAAGGGGAGAGGGAGGGATTGAAGGGGAGGGGGAGGGATTGAAGGGGATGGGGAGGATTTGGGTTTGAAGGGGAGGGGGAGGGATTGTAGGGGAGGGGGAGGGATTGAAAGGGATGGGGAGGGGGGATTGAAGGGGATGGGGAGGGGGAGGGATTGAAGGGGAGAGGGAGGGTTTGAAGGGGAGGGGGAGGGTTTTGAAGGGGAGGGGGAGGGTTTGAAGGGGGAGGGGACGGATTGAAGGGGAGGGGGAGGGATTGAAGGGGACGGGGAGGGATTGACGGGGAGGGGGAGGGAATCAGGAGGGAGTGAAGGAGAGGGGGAGGGGGAGGACATGGAGGGTTGGGGTATAGTAAGTTCGGAGGATTTAGGGGGAAAGGGATAGGATGGAGGGTGGAGGGTATAGTGAGGGGGATAAAGGAGAGTAGTATGGTGACGGGAGGATGGGAGGGAGATGGTAAGGAGGGAGGGTGGTAGAGTGAAGGGGGGAGGGTGGTATGGTGAGGCAAGGAATATGGCAAGGAGGAGGAGGGGTAAGGTGGTAGGTGAAGGGAAGGGGCAGGGGGAAAGAGGGGTGGAGGGGGTTGATGGTAGGATAATGGTAGGAAGAGAGAAGGGGGATGGGGGAAGGTAGAAGAGATGTGGGGAAGGAGTGGGGTAAGGGTATGGAAGGTAAGGGAGAGAATAAGGGAAAATAGTTAGACGTTTTTGTAAGATGAATATTGCCATGTCACTATAACTATTGTTGTTGCTAGTGTAGTAGCATTATTATTGCCATTGGTATTTATGATCTCATCACTCCAAATATTATCATTAAGATGTCTGTGGATGTGTTTATGAGTATGTATGAGTGTATGCATATATATTTGCGTGCATGTTTGTATCTATGTATGTATGCATATTTGCATGTATGGAAAAGGTCAGACAGTCAGAGTCTACCCTCGGCGACGCCACAGTTGATTCGAGAAGACACACATTTCAAGGCTAAGCAAGAGAGTGTGAAACGACATCCTGCGGACGGAAAACGCCAGGTTCTGTATATCCCAGAACTGTTCCCTCGTCGCAGCCTGTGCAACAACCACAAGCCAGGGAAAGAGACTGGGCATCTTCCACCAGCTGTGTCTCAAACGCCTTCTGGGTAACCACTGACAGGACATAGAGCGACAGACTCCGAGGTTTTCCAGGGCGCAGTCACCCTAAGCATGTTTGCCCTTCACACCCAGCAGTCTCCAGTTCCTGTTGGATGGACTCTGGACGCATCCCCGAGGAACTGCTCAATGAAGCTCTTGTCGGAGGGTCACGACCCAGTCTTCGATTCAGAGACATCTGCAAAAGGAACAGAAGACGTCGGGTATCGACAGGTGGGAGCGCAGAGCAGACATCCACATAGCGTGGAGACTAACAGAGACTAGGCATGACTTAGTGGCCGACAAGAGGATGAAGAGGAAAGAGGAGGCCACAGCAGCTCGTGAAGCTTCTTCCTTTTCCAGGTCAGAGATAGATTACACAGACGCACAAGTAAGAGGTGCTATACCATCGGCTCTGGAGAAGCATAGACGAAGTTTATGTGTACGTGTGTTTGTATATATTCATATATATATATATATATATATATATATATATATATATATATATATATATATATATATATATGTGTGTGTGTGTGTGTGTGTGTGTGTGTGTGAGTGTGTGTGTATGTGTGAGTGTGTGTGTGTTTCTCTGTCATCGTATCCTTTTTCTCCCCCCCCGCCCTCCACATTATCTCTCTCTACTTACACATCTTCCTCCTGCCCCGTACCCAGCCTCCCCCCCTCCCCCTTCCCCCAGGCGTAGACGTCCCCCTCGCCGCCCACCACCACCACGTGTCGACTGCCGCAGCTGATGGCGCCCACGTCCACCGATAAGAGTCTTTCTGCATAGAGGATTGGAAGAAATTTCACTCTTATAGCTCGAAGTGATGGTGATGGAATGTGAACGTGATAATGATGACAATGATAATGATAATGATAATAATAATGATAATGATGGTAATAATAATAATGATGGTAATAATAATAATGATAATAATAATAATAATAATAATAATAACAATAATGATAATGATGATAATAATGATGATAATAATGATAATAAAAATGATAATGATAATAATGATAGTGATAATGATAATAACAATGATAATGATAATGATAATAATGATAATTATAGTAATGATAATAATAATAATAATGATGATGGTGATAATGATAATGATAACAACAACAACAGCAACAAGAATAATGATCATGACAACAACAACAACTACAACAATAATAGCTAGTCCTGGTTGTAGTGCCGTGAAAGTTTTAAGGAAATGAAGACACGAAACGATGATTCAAAAAGAGTCTTACCAATGAATCTGGGCCACAGGGGACCACTTAGACTCACCCTCTAAGTCTAAGGCTCATCCTCAGCCTTATCTATTTGGCCTAAGGAGGCGACGTAAGGAGAAGGCCATAGAAAACGACTCAGCCTCCACTTTACCTCCGCGTTCTGGCCACAGGAACGACTCAGCCTCAACTCAACCTACGCGTTCTGGCCACAGGAAACGACTCGACCTCCACTTTACCTCCGCGTTCTGGCCAAAGGGAACGACTCAACCTCAACTTCACCTCCGCGTTCTGGCCAAAGGGAACGACTCAACCTCAACTTCACCTCCGCGTTCTGGCCACAGGAACGACTCAACCTCAACTTCACCTCCGCGTTCTGGCCAAAGGGAACGACTCGACCTCAACTTCACCTCCGCGTTCTGGCCACAGGAAACGACTCGACCTCAGACTTACCCACGAGCTTTGGTTTGGCGGAGCTGTTCCAGTTGCCGTGGCCGAGGCAGCCGGAGGTCCCGTCGCCGCAGGTCATGACGATGCCGTTGTCGGAGGCGAAGATGGAGAAGCCGTCGCCGGCGCACACGCGGGTGATCGACTTGCCCTTCAGGATCTCGACGACCGTGGGTCTTCCTCGCCACGCCTCCAGGCTCTCGTGCCCCAGCTGCCCCTTGCGGCCCTCGCCCCACGTGTACACCAGGCACTCTGGAAGAGAGGGGGGGGGGGAGAGAGGGGAAAAAGGGGGTTAGGGTCGGGTTTGGTGGTTTGGGGGGTTGGGGGTTTGTGGGATGTGGTTCGTATGTGCTTATGTTTCGCTGTTCATCTTCATGTGTGAATCGGGCGTTCTGGAAAGAGAGAGGGTGGGCGGTGGTAGGGGGGGGGGGTTAGGGGTTTGGATTTATGAGTCAGGGAAAATGACGCCTTATCTTTGTATGGTTTGTGCATCGCTTGCGTCGCGTGTAGACCATGTACTCTGGGAAGGTCAATAGG
>NW_028234424.1:6677336-6682336 GCF_977035675.1 Penaeus japonicus
CCCTCAAACGTCTTCTGCAAGCAAGCCATTTCGTAGAGGATGCAACCAAGGGCCCATATGTCACTCTTCTCGTCATATTGCTTGCCTTCACACTGTTGAGATAAGTTGCATTATATATGTATATATATATATATATATATATATATATATATATATATATATATATATATATATATATATATTATATATATATATATATATATTATATATATATATATAATATATATATATATATATATATATAATATATATATATATATATATATATACATATATATATATATATATATATATATATATATATATATATATATATATTATATATATATATATATATATATAGATTGATAGGTAGATAGATAGATAGATAGATAGGTATTTGGAATGTTAAGCGTTTATAGCAGGTTTTTCAAATTAAGATTATCATAATTATTCAGTCATGAAGTATTATGATATTTCGTAATGGAGTAATTGCATATGTATATGATATAAATGTTTAGATATAAACTCCATAACGAAAAAAAAAAATCCACTTCTCCTGTTGGTACTTATAAAAAAACGAGAGTCTGTCCATCTCCTCCACCCACCATCTCCGGACTGATGTAATAGGGCGTGCCGAGCACCGTGTGGGCGTGGTTGGTCTTGGTGGACAGCATCTTGCTAATGCCGAAGTCACCCACCTTCACCACGCCCGTCTTCGTTAGGAAAATGTTGGCTGTTTTCAAGTCCCTGACGAAGGAGAGGGAGAGATGGAGGATGTGAGAGGAAGTTTTTGTACACTTTTAAATACAAAATCTTAGCTGAGTTTCTGTTTAACGGTCGTTTAACGGTCGTATGAATTACGCTGATGTCATGACTTTCGTAGAATAAGTATAGGTATGTAGTTTTTATCTAATCTTTAATGGAAGAAAGAATTAAGAATCTATATTTTCATTCATATGTTCGTTTCAATCATATACATACACACACACACACACACACACATACAAATACACAGACACACACACACACACACACACACACACACACACACCCAACACCCATCCCTCCCTCCGACTCCCTCCCTCCTCCCACTCCCCAACCCCGTCCCACCCACCGCATCCATGTCACCCCGACCCACCTATGCAAAATATGATGTTCGTGCATATATCTTATCGCAGCTGCAATCTGATGGAAGATGATGAGGATCTCCCGCTCTTCAATGCGCTTCACTTGCTGCGTCAGGTACTGTTGCATACTCCCTCCGTCTGCGTACTCCATCTCGATGCACAGGACGGTGTCGCGCTCAAAGCTGTCCATGTAGCTGCGGGGAGAGGGAGGGAGGAGGTGAGGGAGGGAGGGAGAGGGGTGAGGGAGGGAGGGAGAGGGGTGAGGAGGGAGGGAGGAGGTGAGGGAGGGTGAATGAGGGAGGAGGTGAGGGGTGAGGAGAGAGAGAGGAGGTGAGGGAGGGAGGGAGAGGGGTGAGGGAGGGAGGGAGAGGGGTGAGGAGGGAGGGAGGAGGTGAGGGAGGGAAGGAGAGGGTGAGGGAGGGAGGGAGAGGGGTGAGGAGGGAGGGAGGAGGTGAGGGAGGGAGGGAGAGGGTGAGGGAGGGAGGGAGGGAGGGAGGGAGGGAGGGAGAGGGTGAGGGAGGGAGAGGGTGAGGGAGGGAGGGAGGGAGGGAGGGAGAGGGTGAGGGAGGGAGGGAGGGAGGGAGGGAGGGAGGGGGGGAGGGAGGGAGAGGGGTGAGGAGGGAGGGAGGAGGTGAGGGAGAGAGGGAGAGGGGTGAGGAAGGAGGGAGGAGGTGAGGGAGGGAGAGGGTGAGGGAGGGAGGGAGAGGGAGGGAGGAGGTGAGGAGGGAGAGGGTGAGGAGGGAGGGAGGAGGTGAGGGTGGGAGAGGGTGAGGGAGGGAGAGAGAGAGGGAGGAAGGGGAGGGAGGGAGAGGGGTGAGGAGGGAGGAGGTGAGGGAGAGAGAGGGTGAATGAGGGAGGAGGTGAGGGATGAGGAGGGAGGGAGGAGATGAGGGAGGGAGAGGGTGAGGGAGGGACGGAGAGGAAGGGGAGAGGTGAGGGAGGAAGGGAGAGGGATGGAGGAGGTGAGGGAGGGAGGGAGAGAGGGGAGGAGGGAGGGAGAGGGGTGGGGAGGGAGGGAGAGAGAGAGAGAGGAAGGGGAGGGACGGAGAGGGAGGGAGGAGGTGAGGGAGGGAGAAGGTGAAGGAGGGAGGGAAAGGGGGGAGGAGGTGAGGGAGGGAGAGGGTGAGGGAGGGACGGAGAGGAAGGGGGAGGTGAGGGAGGGAGAGGGTGAGGGAGGGACGGAGAGGGGTGAGGAGGGAGGGAGGAGGTGAGGGAGGGAGAGGGAGGGAGGAGGTGAGGGAGGAAGGGAGAGGGGCGGAGAGGGAGGGAGGAGGTGAGGGAGGGAGGGAGAGGGGTGAGGGAGGGAGAGGGGTGAGGAGGGAGAGGTGAGGGAGGAAGGGGAGGGACGGAGAGGGAGGGAGGAGGTGAGGGAGGGAGAGGGTGAAGGAGGGAGGGAGGGAGGGAGGAAGGGAGAGGGATGGAGGAGGTGAGCGAGGAAGGAAGAGGGAGGGAGAGGGATGGAGAAGGAGGGGTGAGGTGAGAGAGAGGGACGGAGAGGGACGGAGTGGGAGGGAAGAGATGAGGGAGAGAGAGGGTGAGGGAGGGAGAGGGAAGGAGGAAGGGAGGGAAGGTGAGAGAGAAAGGGAGAGAAAAGTAGGGAGACTCAGGGAAAGTCAGGAAGATGGAAATTCAGTCTATGGGATAGAAATGGAGAAGGATAGAGGGTGAAATAGAGGGTGGAGGTGTTAAGAAAGAGAAATTGAGGGAAAGAGACAGAGAGAGAGGGAGAGCGGGAGGGAGACGGAGGAAGGGAGAGGGAAAGTTGGTGGTAGAGAGGATGGGAGAGAGATATTGAAGAACAGGGGGAGAGGGAAGGGGTGAGGGATAGAGCAGGGCTAGGGATAAAGAGGGAAACTTAGGGAGATAGAGAGAAAGGAAGAGGGAAGGGAATAGTAGGAGAGGGAACATGAGGGTGTGTAATAGAGAGAGAGAGGGAGAGTCAGAAAGATAAAGTGAAGAGGGATAGAGAAGGGAAATGAATATGGAACGAAGGGAGAGAGTGAACGTGTTGGAGAGAGAGAGAGAGAGAGAGAGAGAGAGAGAGAGAGAGAGAGAGAGAGAGAGAGAGAGAGAGAGAGAGAGAGAGAGAGAGAGAGAGAGAGAGAGAGAGAGAGAGAGAGAGAGAGAGAGAGAAGAAGAAGAAGAAGAAGAAGAAGAAGAAGAAGAAAAGAAGAAGAACAAGAGGAGGAGGAGTAAAGAGTGATCGAAAGTGATGGAGAGTGTGGATTACGAACATGCAAATGTATAATGTTTGTATATATACATTGTTTGGAAATGCATACAGACACATGGCCTCAAGAAATTATACGAATATCCACTCATACACTTTTCACATATTTTTGTTTTTATGAAACGTATCTCTATTCACAGATTTCCACAATAAACATATTCCATTTAAGAAAAAGACAAGAAAACAAGAACATACCTGACGATGTTCGGATGGTCGAGCATGGCTAGGACGTTGCATTCGTTAAGAGCCATCTGTCGTTCGGACGCGGAAAGTTCTAACATGTTGATTTCCTTGATGATGACCATGGCATCGTCTTCCTTTCTCCGGTATAATACAGCGGATCCGAACGCGCCTGTGAGTAAGAGCCGATGCCGAAGCCAGAGTCAGAGTCGATATTTCGAAATCACATAAGGGTAGTTAGTACCTGATTTTGTTTGTTTGTAAAGTTATTTATCAACTTTCATGAAGTTTGAAATTTATCTTATACACACTAAGAAGGGATTCCGTTTTCTTTCATTATTTCGTCATCATCAAATTTACCATTGACATTCTTCATTCTTCATCCTGGCTCTCTATCCACCCCTTCAATCCACATTTCCATTCACCCACCTATTCATCTATCTCCTCCTTATCCTTCTTCTTCGTCTTCTTCTCCTCCTCCTCCTCCTCCTCCTCCTCCCCCTCCCTCTCCCTCCTCCTCCTCCCCCCCCTCTCTCTCCCTCTCCCTCCTCCTCCTCCTCCTCCTCCCCTTCCTCCTCTTCCTCCTCCTCTTCTTCCTCCTCCTCCTCCTCTTCTTCTTCTTTTTCCTCCTCCTCCTCCTCCTCCTCCTCCTCTTTCTCATTTTTATCCTCTGTCCCTCTTCCCCTTTGATCTGCCCATACGTTTCCCCATTTCATCCTCCTGTATATCCATCTCTCCGTCTATCCATTTGTAGATATCCTCCCCCTTCCCTCCTCTCTCTTCCCCTCCACCTATCTACCCATTCTCCTCCTCCTTTTTTTCCTTCTTCTTCTTCTTTTCTGCTTACTCCTACTGCTCTTCCTCCTCTATCCTTTCTTCCCTCCATCCTCTTTCTCTTCCCTTCGCCCCCCCTCCCCCTCCTCTTCCCCTCGCCTCCCTCCCCCTCCTATTTCCTTCGCCCCCCCTCCCCTTCTTCCTCCACTCTCTTTCTCTTCCCTTCGCCCCCAACCCTCCTCCTCCTCCTCCTCCTCCTCCTCCTCCTCTTCCTCCTTCACCTTCTGTCTCTCACCCTTTCCAACCGTTCTTATTTTCTCATAATCATTATCGAGATCCTTCGTCCTCTTCTTGACCCCGCCCCCCGCCGTCTTGAGCGCCTCCTTGAGCTTCCGGAGGTCAAAGTAGAGCGCCCCCAAGGTCGTCGAGGCTTGACCTGACCCGTCCTCCGGCACGAAGGGTTCCACCTCGATCTCGCTCGCTTGCAGGTCTGTCACAAAGGTCACGGGGATCTGGGGGAGGGGGGAGGAAGGGGGTTAGACTGGGGGGAGGGTATGGAAGGTGAGGGGTATGGTGAGGGGTGAGAGGGGTGAGGAGGGTGAGGGGGTGAGGAGGATGAGGGGAGGGGTATGGAGAGGGGTGGGGAAAGAGGGAGAAGGGGGAGGGGGTGAGGAGAACTTCGGTGTTAGTTGGAGGGATTGAGGGAG
>NW_028234424.1:6714836-6724836 GCF_977035675.1 Penaeus japonicus
TATATATATATATATATATATAGTTTCCCTTTATTTATATATAAAACTCTCTTTAGAATAATAAAAAATGTTAAAATTCTCCTTCATCAAAATGTGCTGTCTTCTCTCCTTAGATTTCTGCTAACTCTTATCACTAGGCACTTCTTTTCCTTTCGCTGAACCACCCAAATCTTCGTAAAAGTTTGTATACATATTTAGGTTTGTGCTTTTATACGTGTATATGTGTAATGGCATTTGAAACTGTGTGTGTATGTCTGCATATGTTTTGATTTTCTCACAGGGGCTTTGAGAAGTGAGATTACCGGGAGGGATGACCCTGACTTCTCCCGCAACCATGAGATATCTCATGGCCGTGGGAGTAGTCTTGGGAGCTAAAACGAGATCCTTGGGAAACACTATAAAAGACGTATTGTAATATGCACTACGTCATTTTTCATCTGAAACTGATATTCATATTGTCCACTAAAAAATACATAAAAAAAAGAAAAAGATCTTAACATTGATTATAAAAACGATACAGCTTTAACAATAAACAGAAATAAGTCACACAAAATATGAAAAAACAACAAAAAAACTATACATTACTTATTGTGTAAATATCTAGCTGTTAAAAAAAACAAAAAAACTGGACACTCCACAAATCCTAAAAGACAAACATACATACATACATTCCTTAGTCAACATCCTCGTCTTTCTCACTTCCAAAAGCGCAAGTCTTGGTATCTTCCTGCTCTCCTTGAGTACAATGTTTCTCATACAGCAAACATCAGCAGGGAAACAAAGTTCCCTTCTTTATCCCCAAGATGCTGAACGTGATGCTTCTGTCGCCATTGTTGTCCTTCTTTCCTCCAAGTGTTGAGAAAGGAACCGAAACTGGAGTGTGTAGAGGTTGTTCCAGTGTGAGGAAGTCTGTTGTTGTCATTTCCCTTTTTTTCTTTTTTTATTATATAGTTATTCTTATTTTCCCTTGACAGAGAACTAGAGTCCAGCTCCTGCACAAAGGTGACACTATAGAAATCCAAAAAAGGAGAGTAGGATACATTCCATCAACTGTACAATATGGAATTATTCTTATAATGAGAACAAGAATAAGAAAAAAAGAGAAAAGAAACACCATAAAAAAATTATAATAGTAATAATAATAACCATGATACAAAAAATTACCCAGTTGATACACTGAGCATTGTGAAGAATGGCGCAGGTAATGAATGAATGGCTGGCTGGGCAGTGGGCAGGCAACTACCCTTGCATGGAGAAAAGAGTTCATTTGCATATACAGCGCTTGGCTCGTCAAGAGGGAGCCGTTTAAGAAATGTGACGGCAGCACTTCAGTTCTTGCAACTCAACCAAGGTGAATATCAAGTCATAGACTCTTGGCACTTTTATAAGTTTTTTGAAGAAAAAGAAGTTAAATTGTACTTTATATTACATTAAAAGAAAAAAAAAAGAGAAGGGAAAAACAAAAACAAAAAGAAGAGAATTAAGAGAAACAATGTTAATCCTTACTGAAGCATTACTGACCTCATTGTAAGATAATGCCCAGAACGTTTCTAACAGTGAGTGTTCACACTGCATAGGTGGTTCATTTGGCGGCTTCACCTCACACTCACATCACCTTCAGAGATGGCACCTGAGTTATGCTTTTTCTTCTGTTTTAATATATATATTTTTTTTTATAACAGAAAACTGGAGGTACACACTACACTGGGACTTTGCCTTAGGCTGAACCAGACTGCCAGTGCAACAACCAAATTCCATGTCACTACAATCCACTGAATGGAGGTCTGTTTCTGTTTTTTTGCTTTTCTCTCTCTTTTCACTTTTCTGTGACAGCAGTAAATGAATGAACAGAAGAGAAGGAAAGAGTTAAGGGGAGTATTACTGCTGGGGTTGACCTTTGACCTTGATTAGGTTCATGATCTGGTTCACATTCTCCATATCCACAGTTGCAGGGACGAGGTCATACTTGATCTCCTGTCGGCCACCACCCATCGAGGTGGGCACCTGTGTCACATGGATCACCTGCTCAATGATGGCTGGGTGCTGTAAGTGCTGCACTTGCTGCACTTGCTGCTGAGGCTGCACAGCCCGCATGTCTATAACAGCTGGCTGGTGCTGAAAGATGGGGCCTGCCAGCTGCACTGAGGACACAGATGAGGGCACCGTACCCACTGTTCGCCCACTCTGGATCTGAATGTGTTGCTGTGACTGGTGCAGGTGCTGCTGTGACTGCTGTTGCTGCTGCTGCTGTTGTTGCTGTTGCTGCTGCTGTTGTTGCTCCTGCACCTGCTGGGGCTGTGCAACAGCTGCTACAGTGGCTACTGCCAGCTGGGGCTCCTTACGTTTCTTCTCACAGCGTCTCCGGTGGGCCTCATAGAGCTTGCGGTAAAGGAACACAAAGCGGCACTCCTCACACTTGAAGGGGCCTTCACCTGTATGCTTGGCCTTGTGCGACTGCAAATCCTGCAGTGTTTGGAAGGATGCGTCACACTCATGGCACTCAAAGGGGCGGTCCTGCCGCTGCTCCTTTTTCTGTCGCTTGAAGGTTGGATTGCTTGGGTTGAATGGTACTGTGTTGTTGGTGCTCTGCTGCCTATTGTTGTGGCTGTTGTTCTTGGTATTGCTTCTGTTATTGGCCTGTGGCTGCTGCTGCTGGTTCTGTTGCTGTTGGTGCTGTTGCTGTGGCTGCTGCTGATGGGTGGGGAATTGCCGCTTCATGGGGCTAGGATTCACGATAGGTTTAGGTGGGTGCGGCATCATGGCGCGCTTCTTCTGGCATCGTGTTTTGTGGCTGCGGAAGTGGCTCTTGTACATGAAGGTAAAGTGGCAGTCTTCACAAGTGAAAGGCCCATCACCACTGTGTTTCTTCTTGTGCTCACTCAGCTCCCCTGGGTCAATAAAGGAAGCCGTGCACTGGTCGCACTTATAGGGTCGGTCCTTAGGGTCTGTAGACACCAACACCCGTTGCTGCTGCTGGACCTGCTGCTGCTGTTGTTGTTGCTGCACCTGCTGTTGTGTCTGCTGTTGGTGATGCTGCTGGTGATGCTGCTGCTGCTGCTGCTGCTGTTGTTGGTGCTGATGCTGGTGATGGTGTTGTTGATGATGCTGTTGCTGTTGTTGTTGTTGTTGCTGCTGTTGTTGTTGTTGATGGTGGTGTTGCTGTTGTTGCTGTTGCTGCTGTTGCTGCTGCTGTTGTTGATGCTGCTGCTGCTGCTGCGGTTGATGTTGGACAGTGGCCACTGTTCTTTGTGGCTGTTCTGCTGTCCCTGTTATGACGTAGGTGGGGGCAGTATAAGTTGGAACATTGACCTGAGTTTGATTTGTGGCGAGTGTGCCTGCATTTATGGTGTGCGGCGTCGTTGTCACGATCTGGTAGCGTGTCGAAGGTGCCACCTCATATATCTGATGTACCTCCCCACCATACGCTCTTTTATACGCTGTTAACTGGGGGTCTTGTTGGTGTATAACCTGCTGCTGCTGCTGTTGTGGTTGCTGTTGTTGATGTTGTTGTTGTTGCTGCTGCTGTTGTTGCTGTGCCTGAGATTGTTGCTGTTGCTGCTGCTGCTGCTGCTGCTGCTGCTGCTGTTGTTGTTGTTGCTGTTGTTGGTGTGCAGGTGCAGGCTGCGGTGTCCCCGCCTGCGGAGGGGCAGCCATGACTATCTGCACGGTAGGCATCCCACCGTCCTTCTGGTGCGTCTGCTTGTGCAACTCAAAGTATGCCTTGTCAGAATACGAGGCATTACACTGGTCACACTTGTAGACTTTCGTGCCTGTGTTATTCATGAAGAGCTTGAGATCAAGTGGGATATCCATCATGGAGCATGACCCCAACGCCTGCTCATCAATGGCCAAGATATCCAGTCCTAAGCCCTTCAGACGCCGCTACTCACAAACTGGCTTCGCGCTTCTGCTTCCTGGGCAGACACACCTGGAAGACCAGAGTTGTTTGTATTTAGCCAACTATCATATCAATCTTTTACAGATAAAGATGGCATACAGAAGCAGTCTATTGGAAACTTGTGAGTGATTGTGCATGTGATTGTGTGTTAAAATTTAATAAAACAATCATAAAAATAATTAGATCTTACAAGTCTTCTTTATATATTGTTAATATTAATGTATGCAGTTTCAGGGGTTCCCTAAAAATTAAGAGAAAATTATACTTTAAAAATATTTTATGTAGCTAAATTTGCATTATACATGAGAAGCTGAGGAAAATTCAACATATGTGGATAAATTATATCTACATTAATTTATTTGTTTATTTTCTGTTTTACTTCCCTAAAAATCCAACAGGTTAAGGGATCACCTTCTCTCATTCAATAATATTATACAACTCAGCAGATTTACTGCAACTGAAAAAAGTTTTACTTTACCGCTGAATGTTAAATAATTAAGCTGAACAGAAAACAGTGCAATTCTATCAGATTAACTTAATTAGTTTATATATAATTTTTATCACAACATAATACAAAATATTACAACGCTAAGCTTTTATCATTTCTGCTCTCCATTACGAAAGGAGAAACAAAACACAACACAAATCAAAACAAAAAACACAAATCATACTATTTGTAATATGTGAAGCATCATGCTGTACCCAAAATTCTAAAACCTATCCAAAAGTATAAATGTCCAAAAATTTCACATTCAGTGGTGTAATTCAGACAAGGTTTGACTGATACAATGAGTAAAATCTAATACAAATGTAAGTGTACTGTCATGTGTATGAAACTAGAACTTCAATTATTAACAATTACAATTCATAGATACATATCCAGATGTGGGATCCACTTTGGGAGGATTATAGACAGACAACTATAATTTAGTTCTCTGGTTTTCCCTTCTTACCACAGTTGATATTTCTTACAATTACACACTTTAGTCACCTGCTCAAATATCCTAATTTATCTGGTCAGTTAAGTAAGAATTGCCATTTTTCAAAACTTTCCATAAGATTAATTTTCATACCAATTGACCTAACAAAGGAGTTGAAAGGCAAAAAAAAAAATAATAATAATAATAATAATAGTAATAATAAGCATCACTGTCCATGTGTTAAATATGGATATATTTTACCACATGCCTAACTGATATATTTTGCTACCTAACACACCTGGTTTGTAAAATGCCTAAAGAGTATGTACTCAATTAGTTTTAGTCAAGTTTTGTAACTTTACCCTCTACAATGAAGGGACCATGAGGAATGAAAATTTGTTGGACAGAGATGTCATGCCTGAGAGCCCACTTTAAATTTGTGTTATTTGGTTTAAAGTATACAAGTAACAGCTGAAACAAAAGATCAAGTGTAAATGAGCGTAATGAGAGTAATGTTTGTCAAAACAGTTTATTTTGATTTTCAACCGGATAATGCCGGGTGACGTGATATGTCATGTGGTGGCAGACCTTGCCACCACTGGGAACATATGTAATGGATGGGCGACACACCAGGTAATCATGCATGCAGTGGTTAACCGGGGATAGATCAGGCGAATAGCCCAAGGCGTTTGGCCTATGAATTTGAAATACCCCAGCATTTAGACCATTAGGAGCTAAAAACACCCCATTGTTATTGGGGCAAAAAGTTTCCTGAAAATTTGCTTTGGTGCAATTTTTGTCTTTTTTGAGTTCTTGAATTCTGTAACACATCAAATCTGCATTCATGATCAACCTGGATATGCTAAAAAGAGTTGCTCTATTACACTGGATATTCAATGCTGCAAATATTTAATTTGTCTGAATACAACTGACCCAGTAAGGAAGGTGTTCCAAATCAGCACCCAGTCCACATTATTGGAAAAAACAGCTACTAATACCAAAATCATGGTAGGGGGGAGGGGGAGAAAAGAAAATAGTAAAACAGATGTATTTTAACTATCACCATCCCTCTTCCCAACATTACTACTAGCACTAAAACCCGAAAAATCACCAATCAACTTTGCAAGCCACAATATCAAATCCTTGGCTTTGTTGCGAGTTCTTATTTATCACATACTTACACTGCTTGGGGCGATGATAAGCGGAACTTGCACGGCTTCTTGGGAACGTAAATTAAGTCCTAGGATCACGCTGGGGGGTAGGCTATGAAGTCAGGGTCAGGAATTCAGGGAGACACTTGCTGCAGTACCAATCCAGACACTTGATTCCTGTTGAGGTGCAAAAAAGAAAATGGGTAAAATAAATAAAATGGCAATAATAATTTTGGATAGTTCTTGGCAAAGAGGTTAGTGTGTAAAATAAGTACTTTAATTGAAGAAATACATACATTATTTCCAGTAACATATAATAATAAGAAGAATCCTCCTTCTGTATATTCCTGTAAAGAAAACAGTAATAAAAGTACTGGAGATGCAGGACATGCAGGCTGAATAAGAAGAGAAAGGTGTCCCTGTGCCAGCATGGATACTTTACACTGTGGCACTCGCAGTCATAAGCATAGGTCTCCTTCTTCTTCCCCATCTCTTAATTCATTTTCATTGGGATGGTTATTTCTTTCATATTTGTTTATGAAATTACACACTTATGAAAAAAAAAGTTGCTTTATGTACTCCCATAAAACTATAAATATATCACACTGAGTATAATGAACCTTATGAGCTGACCCTTCACTAATTTGTTTTTGCAATATGTCGAGTGAAGCTTCCTCACTTCAAAATAAAACCAGCTGGGGTGTCTCGCAGGTAATGCTAGTGCCCAGGGAAATGAAGGGTACAAGGAGACTTTAGGGGCTAAATGTTTTCATCATGGAGCTGACTAAAATGTTAGTTATGTAAGTTTTAATCACAAACCAAATACCTTTTTTTTATAGGTTATTGCTATAAATCTAATGGTTTGTTTGAGAATTACAGTGTCTGTTCAATAAACTATGTGGTTAATTAATTGAAACTAACTGAACTATAAATGGAGACTCAGATGTGTAGATATTGTATGGAAATAGGGGGAAAAAAAAATACATTAAAGAAAAAGTCCATAGGCCAATCTGCTTTCACCTAAAATAAGATTGTGATTTGTCTCGAAAAAATCTTTCACTCTTTGCCTCTTGCTGCTGTCCCTAATACTAGTTTTGCTGCAAAGTAATAATAATAAAAAACAGATACCGAGATATAATACTGAAGAAAAGTGCGGTATACAAGATTGAAAACTGCTGTTTACAAGATAGCGCATATATTGTTACATGGTAAATGTTTTATTTGTCAGATGGGAATATTCACACCAAAATAACTTTTGGAAATATAGGTCTATGCCAACATAAGCGAATAACATAGGGGCATTTACCATGGCACACAAGATCTATCATAGGTTATATAATTTTGGCCAACTATTATTCAATTGCTTTGTATACGAAAGACATGAGATCTTGTCTAAGTCTGTATCCCATGTAGCTTTGCCATGTATATAATATAGAGTTCACACAAAATCCAATTCAACGCCTTACTTTCTGGAGCGTATCATGGACATTCAGTGGCTTATCAATGCATATTGTTAGTCATATGCCAATTTTTACATTTTCATTCATATAAGTAATATATTTTCCTTCCTAAATCTGTTAACCCCTTAACGATGAGAGACGTGTTTTTTCGTCATACATGACGCAAGAGCTCCGGTCTGACGACAAGCGTTATGACATTCGGGGATTTTGGATCATTGTGTTATTTTATTGTGTTATGAGTAATGAGTGAGTGATGACAATTGCAGTCATAATTATCGTAACAGCCGTAACATTAACCCACTGCGTATGGGCATCATGACACATACATCAGGCCTAGGAAAAGGGTGTCAATGCGTACATGATGCAACATCGGGATCTGCTCACAGTTGAAGCATGCACACAATTATGAAGTATTATGGCTGTAATGGGGCTAGCTCTAGAGCTAGTGCATAAACTCACATTTTATGATGTATTTATGGAAAAATATTGTTTGGGCTAGTCTGCACTAGCCAGAGGGTGGAGAAAACCCTTTTCCAATCCTTCTCATTTTTAGCCGGTGCCACTAGTGTCGTAGACCACCCGCCTTGACAACCAGTTACACTGTTATGTGCCCTGTTGGCAATGGGTTAAGCAAAACATGTTTCACCTAACATCCAAAACCTAGATGGCACCACTTTCTTCTAGCACCAGCAGGAGAGCCTTGAATGGCACCCATCTACAGACTCTAGCAAGCACTATCTTTATAAAGCAATGGCACACACCAAGTTGCCGACCTCTTGCTCTTAAGTACCACAGATGAAGGAAGGTCACTCAAACCATGCCCAATGTGTTCACTCTTATCATTTTCAAATAAATGCAGAAGCTCTAATTTCATTATTGTGACCCATGTCTTTAAATACATTTTTTCATGCTTCAATATTGCATAATATTTCATTACTGGCACAGAATGTATATTTATTTCTGTTTATGTCACCATTAATCCCACCGTTATCATACATTTAGTACATTTTCAGGTATGTAAATTCAAACAGAGGGGAGGCAAAGCTTGAGTTATGAGTTGTAGTTAATATGGAGTTACACTATAGTCAAGTTTTCAATTTCTCTAATAAATTACATTTCCTAATATGTGGTTGAAAGCCAATGGCCACACAACAAACAGGCCCTACCAACCTTGTGAATATCCTTAAGTAAAATGAAATAAATATATACATAATTCCAGTTTTAATTGCCTTGTAAATGAGGAAGTGGAAATCCTCGATGATCACCACAAGTTTACGAGAAGACTGCATTCTGAAACGGGAAAATTCAGACTGTGTCAAAGAGAGAGGTGAAGTACCCGGTCTAGATCACAGTGTAGTTCTTCATCTCCAGCGAGGGAGCAAGTCGTTTAAAGGCAGTGAAAGGGATTCTGGTCAAGTATAAATGATATGACTTAGTAGAATATTATTACCACACAATGATGTAATATTTATGATAGAAGGTGCCTTTTGCCACTTTGAAAAAGTAGTAAAGAAAACCTTTCCTGGCTTGAGAACAGCCTGAGGGCTGAATCAGATAACAAATCTATGAAATGGAAGGAAGGATGAAATTCTCCAGCACACACCAGCTGATTGAAGTTTGGCACTGAAATCCACATAAACACAATGATTGAGGCCAAAGGAGAGCACATATATTCATGAAATACGGAGAATCATTAAATGCACAGAATATAACAAAGCTATCATCAAACCTCTCCAAGAAAGAAAAGTTAAACTACAATATAGTTTAGGCTAAATACATACTGTGAATCAAAGAAAATATAAAACAAAAATCCTTGCACTTATTTTCATCTCAAATGCGCATTCTTAATATCAATCAGGTACAGTGGCTATTTCAATGAAATTTTAGAAAAGGTACTGCTGATTATATTTCCAATTAAATACAAATATAAATAAGCAAATAAATAAATGTGTATATATACATACATACACACATTATATATATCATATATATATATATATATATATATATATATTATATATATATATATATATATATATATATATATATATATATATATACATATATATAATAAATATATATATAAATATATATATACATATAATATATATATAATATAATAAGTAATATATATATATGTATATATATATATATATATATATATATATATATATATATATATATATATATAATATATATAAAAAAAATATATATATATATATATATATATATATATATATATATATATATATATATATATATATATATATATATATATATATATATATATATATATATGTGTATGTATATATAAAATATATATATATATATATATTAAAAACATATATATATATATATATATATATATATATATATATATTATATATATATATATATATATATATATATATATTATAAATATATATATATAATATATAATATATATATATATATATATAATATATATATATATATATATATATAAATATAATATATATATTATATATATATATATATATATATATATATATATATAATATATATATATATATATTATATATATTAATATAC
>NW_028234424.1:6764836-6767104 GCF_977035675.1 Penaeus japonicus
ATGGGATTGTTTTGGTTGGTAGTTTTTTTGGTTGTTGGTTGTGTTTTGTTGTTTGTTGGGTTGTGTTGGTTGTTGGGTGATGTTGTGTGTAGGTGTTGGTTGTTGGTTTTGTGGTTATGTTGTGGTTATGGGTGTGGGGTTGTGGGGAGTTAGATTTGTTTTTGTTGTTTTTGGTGATGGTTTTTTGTTAGTGTGTGTTTTGTTGTTGTTTTTTTTGATGTTGTTGTGTATTTTAATATTGAATGGGAAGGGAAGAGTATGTGATTTTTATATAATAAAAACCGTAAGGGATGAAGTATTAAGGAAAGTAGAAACTAAATAGTAAAGGAAAACGGGAATGATGTGAGGGGGGGGGAGAAGAGGAAGATGAGGGTTTACAGTTAATTGAGAAAAGTAAAAGGTTAGAGAGAATAGGAGGGAAGGCCATAGGAGTAGTTGAAAAGATTGAGTTGAAGTGGAGTAATGAAATAGAAAGGGTAGTTTATATGTTGATTGATAAGTAGTGATGATGTAAGAGAAGGAAAGAGAAACACAAGAAATTAAAAGAGTATTGACCAAAAGAGAGGAAGTAATGAACATGTAGTAAGATGAAGAGAAAATAAATAATAAAAAAACGAGAAAGGGGAAGGAGGAAGAAGGAGAAGGATAGCGCGAAATAAAGGAATAAAGGTGACGAAGGAAGATGGGATGAGATAAAGAAGGAAGAGGAAGGGTGGAGAGATGATGATGGAGGAAACAAAGAATCGAAAAAAACAGAAAGAAAGTGAAGAAAATATAAAAAGTAAAGAACATACAAAGAAATGAAGGATATGAATACATGTATGGAAAGGATAAGGATAAAGCAGGAAACACGAAGGGAACACAAAAAATAAGTAAATAAATAAGGAGAGGAAATTTAGTACAGGAGTTAAGAATTAAGATTATTCGAAATTTAAAAAATACATAATTTGAAGACTAAGATTATTTATTATTTATTAAACGAATGCCCTTATAGGGGCTTATTTACATAATTTTTCTTTTTAATAATGTAAGTGTTTTTTTTTTAATCAATAAAAACAAGATCTGATGTAACCATACAATAAACAATAAACATAGAATAAACGAAGACATTTTGGACAAACAGACGTATCGGAAGATGGGACACGGAGGAAGGGGGGATAAAACACGATAATGATCAAAATCGTAATATCGTCCGCGATAATTATAATGATCGTAATATAATCACCTTGTTCCATATCTGCTGATTGATAATGAAGTAATGTTCGTGATGTTAGTTATTCATTCACAGTTTAAATTCAGATCTTTTTTTTTCTGTAGCCTGTGGCGCGATGGCCTTTGTCAATGATGATGGTATGATGTGCTATCGAGTAAAGTCGGTGGGTGGAGCTTACCGACTGGTGGGCGGGGCTTATCAACAGGTGGGCGGAGAATAACGACTTGTTGGGTGAGGCTAACCGACTCGTAGGTGGGGTTTCACGAACAGCTGATTGACTCCTCATTTTTTCTAAATGAAAATTTGCACTTCTTTATTCAAGGGAAATGGAAGAGAGTGACGGATAAGAGACTAATGAGAAGTTCATAAGAAGTTCAACTCCCATATCAACAATGTAATCAAGACACCAAATTAGTCGCCTACATCGTATCTGTGATATCAATACCATTAAATTAATCTCTTTGAGCAATGGCACAATATGCATAATCTTTGTCCCCTGAGTTTTGTTTTGAGTGAACGGGACGGGGGTGGGGGCGGGGGTGGAGGAGGGGGGGGGCAACGGACCAAAATCTGAGTCAGTTGTGACGTCATGCCGCTCGACCTATCATCTATGGATCGATCTGCCGGAATATTGTTCTTGTTTTGTGTTTTTTTTATATAATAACATGGGGTATACTGAGTTTATACAAACCACCGTTTACTGTCTTTTGCGTTTGGTCCTGTTCTTTTATTATCATTTTTGTTAGGTTACATTTACGAGAAAACGAAGAAACATGAATTGGCTGCATTCGAACACGACATCATACTTGTTTTTGAACAGATATTGCGCGTGATTCTGCGGGTTTGCAATCCATATTTCACACTTTTTTAATGTTCTTTCTAAAGTGTAATGATTAAATAATGCAAAACGTATCACTATTATCATTGCAACAAATCTTTACCGCAAAGTTGACGATGATTTGAGTGTATATTATGATCTCCTTCGGAAGGACTTTTTGATTACAATGCAGTGCAGAAGTTGCTCTTCCTAATCTCGTACTATTGGCAGGATGACG
>NW_028234424.1:6767204-6772204 GCF_977035675.1 Penaeus japonicus
GGAGGAGAATTAACATAAGGAAGATGAAAAGGCAAAGAACAGCAACAACAGCTAACAAGAGAAGAAAAGAAAAGAAAAGAACCAAAGGAGGAGAAAAACGCCCTCTGCCGGAAGCGAGCCACGCCATGACAGGTCCAGCGGCTGTTCCTTCGACTCGGAACCTGTTTCGAAGCACCTGCTTTACTTACTTTCCCTGGTGAATCCTCGACTCTCTTGCTTGTGGCTGCGGTCGTTCTGCTGCAAGACTATGCATGCTTGCGTATGGGTATACATGCATGCACATGCGCGTATACATGCATGCATACCCACATGCATGCGTACTCATGAGCAAAGACAAACAAATATTCAGCCAATACGCACTCTTCATCGCAAAACAAATAGGGACAAGAACATATAAAAATAAATATCTCAACAAGAGTACACAACTCAAAAACAAATAAACAGGTAAAATTCAAACACAAACACCCTAAACGCAACGACAAGCAAACCCTCACACGCCTACGCACAATGCAAGCTCAAGCAAAAACAAAAGATGGTCAGCTGTACCGGTTTAGCGAAAGTGTTTGCCTTTCTCCTGGTTTCTAAATCTGAAGCCAAAGTCACATTTCTAGTTGAATTAGGTTGCATAAATCGAATAAATGGATTCGATAATTGGGTTCATTTTCCATCACGTTTAAGTATGTATATATATACGTTTGTATGTAAATATATGTATCAGTCTCTCTCTCTCTCTTTCTCTCTCTCTCTCTCTCTCTCTCTCTCTCTCTCTCTCTCTCTCTCTCTCTCTCTCTCTCTCTCTCTCTCTCTCTCTCTCTCTTACTGTGACCTCGTCTTTTCGACAAAGATTATATCAGACAGAATAAAAATTATCTTTATGAACTCGTATTTGAGTACTCTTCAAGAAGCGGATAGGTAAGGGGAAGGGAAGGAAAGAAGAGATAGACAGACAGATAGAGAGAGAGAGAGAAAGAGAGAGAGAGAAAGAGAGACAGACTGACAGAAAGAAAGAAAATGCAATTAGTATCATAATCATATTCGTCCGTTATGCAAATCAACCCCCCCCCCCCTCCATTGTTAATAACATAGTATCACGTTCACAAAACATGATTCAATAAAGGATATAAAGCAATTATGGTTTGAATTACATGTTAATGCACCTTTCTATGTGTGTCTGTTTGAAAGGTCATGTCAAGGGTCGAGGTTTCTTTGTAAAAATAGTGTTATTAGTTGATCATTCTCCCACTGCTTTAACTGCTGTTTCTGTTGCTACTTGTACCACTAACATTTTCAATCACGGCAGTAGTTTTGGTAGTAGCATTAAGTAGAGCTATCATAAGTAAGTATCGTCATTATCTGCAGTTAAAATGAGAATTACTAACGCCACTAGCAACTACGCTAAGAGAGTGAATGCACACATAGTTCCCAAGCATGCTTCTTCCCCCTCCCTCCCTCCTCCCCCCCCCCTCCCCCTTTAAGGTACACTTTCCCTTTTCCCCCACTGCGGGATAACCCCCTCACCTCACCTCTCCTCCCCTCCCCTCCCCCCCACCCCTCCCCTCCTCTCTCCCGTTGCTTGGCGGAAATTGTTTCACTATTGGCAATGGGTGGTGAAGGAGGAGGAGGAGGAGGAGGAGGAGGAGGAGGAGGAAGAAGAAGAAGAAGAGGTGGAAAAGGAGGAGGAACAAGAGGAGAAGGAGGAGAAGAAAAAGGAAAAGGAGAGGGGGACTAAAGAGGAGAAGAAGGAAAAGGAATAGGGAAGGAGACGGAGGAGGAGGAGGAGGAGGATCAAAGGGTGCGTGCGGACTCAGTCGAAAGCGCAGTCTTGCGGTTGTGAAACGCAATTGTCTTGCACGCGCACGCAGGCCGCGCACTCGTTACAAAGACCTCTCTCTCTCTCTCTCTCTCTCTCTCTCTCTCTCTCTATCTATCTATCTATCTATCCCTTCTCTCTCTCTCTCTCTTGTATTCTTTATATAACTGTTGGTCTATTTGTCAGTTTTTATCTACCTATATGTATGTTTCCATATTTATCTCCCTATGTAAACCACCTACCTGATTATATCTATCCACCTCTAACTATAGAAAATAATATATATATATATATATAAATATATATATATATATATATATTATATCTTCTCTCTATATATATATACATACATACATACATACATACATATATATATATATACATAGATACATAGATACATATATGTATGTATGTATGTATGTGTGTGTGTGTATGTGTGTGTATATGTATATGTGTATATATGTATGTAAATGTGCATGTGTATGTGTAGGTGATTGTATATGTGTATATGTATATGTATATGTATGTGTATGTGTATGTGTGTCCATGTCCACACACACACACACACACACACACACACACACACACACACACACACACACACACACACACACACACACACACACACACACACACACACACACACACACACACACACACACACATATATATACATATATATATATATATATATATATTACACATGCAGGTATATAAGGATATATGTATGAAGACACCGGCACACACTCATCCTCAGACGAACCGACACCACCGAAGCTGAACCACAGTCACCCGACGTAAAGTTTCACAACCGACCAAAATCCCTGCGACGGAAATACGGAACGAATGATCTTGATCGAAGACCATTAATACACATCTACAGGGGGGGGGATGGAGGGGGGGGGGGTGGAAGGTGTAGGAGGAAGGAAGGGGAAGAGAGAGAGAAATAGGGAGAGAGAGAGAGAGAGAGAGAGAGAGAGAGAGAGAGAGAGAGAGAGAGAGAGAGAGAGAGAGAGAGAGAATATGAGAGCGAAAGACTGTGTGAATATAAGACAACGAGAAAAAGTGAGAGATAGATAGATAGATAGAGAGAGAGAGAGAGAGAATATGAGAGCGAAAGACTGCGTGTATATAAGACAACGGAAGAAAGTGAGAGAAAGAGAGAGAGAGAGAAAGAGCGTAGGGTAGAGGAGAGGGGGAAAAGAGAAAAACGGACGGAAAGAGACTCAGAAATAAAAAAGAAAAAAAGTACCAGGAAAAGGAGGAGAGAGAATTTTAAGGCCTAGAAGAAAGAAAAGAAAAAACGAAAAAAAAACTTCTAAATCCTTAAAAATATAAAAAACGAAAAAGAAGGAATAAGAGGAAGACAAAAACGCATCTTCTTTATTCGTCCTATACATCCAAGTGAAATAAAACCGAAGGACGAAGGTACTTTTATTATCGTCTCAACTTGTCCTCGCCAAGGAGTGAAAAGCTGTCCTTGCTTCCTTGTCCTACTTTGCTGAGTCACTTTCTAAGTTCTGTTGCTACTTTTCCCTATGTGGTTAATTATATTGCCTTTTTGGCCTTGATTTTTGTTGTTGGTGTTGTTGTTGTTGTATTAGTAGTTGTTGTTTTTCTTCTTTTTCCTCTTCTTCTTCCTCTTCTTCTTCTCGTCCTCCCTCTCTCTCTACTCTTTCCCCATCTCCTATCTCTCCTCCTTCTTCTCCCTTCTTTTCTTTATCCTTTTCCTGAATTACATACTTCGCGCTTTATTCTGGTACACTTCCGCCCTTCTTACTCCGAGGCCGCCTTCGAAAGGGATAAGAAGACAGACAGACATCGTCCTTGTGTCCGAATCCCTTGGTCGAGATAAAGAGTGAATAAGAGAGAGGAAGAGAGAGAGAGGGAAAGGTTGATAGAGAGAGAAAGAGAACGAGAGAAAGAGAGAGAGAGAGAGAGAGAGAAGGAGAAAAAGAAAGAGAGAGAGAGAGAGAAGTAGCAAGGAGTGATCAGTTTTATGCACTTTATCAGATTATCAATACTTTTATTCACTTTTGACGTGTCGTGTATATATATATATTTATTTTTTTTTCTTTCTTTCTTTTTTTCTTTCTTTTCTTTTTTTCCATTTTAATTTTTGGAAATACTTGCGACCTCCATCACCGATGTCACTTTCCATTTTCTTCATTTGTGAATTTGTTAAAGGACCTTCATTTTATATTTTGTCTTACATTCATTTTATTTTGGCTTTTGTTTTTAAAGCTATATCTATTGTTCTGCCGTTGATTTTACTTCGCAATAGTGTTATCTTTTTACCGTATTGCGTTAATGTCACATTAAGTCTCCGCTCTGTTAAAATATGCTGTCATGGTTTTGGGTCACCACCTATATATATAAACTCCTATTAAAAAAAAAAACTTAAACGGGAATTATATCTGAACTCTGTGTTTGTGTGTATCCACCTAGAACAGCTAAGAATGGATGTATCTGACTGTATTACATAACATTTCCGAAAGTGTTACCGTTATGATTACCATGATTACATATCCCAGAATTATCCAACACCAACCGGACACGCCGCTTCTTTTAAAACCAGATTCCTGTATTTTATGATGTACTGCCCGAACAAAGATATCTATCCCTCCCTTTCCCCTCTACCACCCCCCCTCCCTTTTTTCCCCCTCTCCCACCCTCCCTCTCCCTCCCTCCCTCCCTTCCAACCCCCTCTCCCACCCCCCTCCCTCTTTTCTCCCTCTCCCACCCCCCTCCCTCTTTTCCCCCTCTCCCTCCCTTCCATCCCCCTCTCCCACCCTACCTTCCCCCTCTCCCACCCTCCCTCCCTCCCTCCCTTCCCCCTCTCCCACCCTCCCTCCCTCCCTTCCCCCTCTTCCACCCTCCCCTCCCTTCCCCCTCTCCCTCCCTCCCTTCCTCCCTCTCCCTCCCTCCCTCCCTTCCCCCACTCCCACCCTCCCTACCTTCCCCCTCTCCCCCTCCTCCTCCCCCCTCCCCTCCTTCCCCCCTCCCCTTCCCTCCCCCTCTCCCCCCCTCCCTCCCTTTCCCCCTCTCCCACCCTCCCTCCCTCCCTCCTTTCCCCCTCTCCCCCCCTCCCTCCCCCCCCCTCCCTCTCCCTCCCTTCCCCCTACCCCACCCCCTCTCCCTCCCTCCCTTCCCCCTCTCCTACCCTCCCTCCCTCTCCCCCTCTCCCACC
>NW_028234424.1:6787204-6797204 GCF_977035675.1 Penaeus japonicus
AAATTGATATGAGAATATAATGTAAAAGGTTGCAGGTTCTCCCCAGTAATCTCTCTCTCTCTCTCTCTCTCTCTCTCTCTCTCTCTCTCTCTCTCTCTCTCTCTCTCTCTCTCTCTCTCTCTCTCTCTCTTTCTCTCTCTCCTTCTTCTTCTTCTTCTTCTTCTTCTCTCTCTTCTTCTTCTTCTTCTTCTTCTTCTTCTTCTTCTTCTTCTTCTTCTTCTTCTTCTCCTCCTCCTCCTCCTCCTCCTCCTCCTCCTCCTCCTCCTCTCTCTCTCTCTCCAACTTGAATGAAAACTGCTTTGTCGTAATGACGTCGACTTTGCACTGAAAGGATTACTGATTTTTTTTTTCCAAAAGAGTGTCTGCGTGTATGTCTGTGCACGTGTGTGATTGTATGAAATTCATTATGAAATTTAAAGATGTAATGTCCCCTCACACCTTCAGCAAGCAAGCACTTGGTGATGACGTCACAGACCATGACGAAAGCCCTCTAAGCCCCAAACACCCTAGGCGATCAGTCACCCATTACTAAGAGTTAAACACTATGAGGCTTGCATCCGTCCCTACCACCCTTGGCGATTTTTGTTTTTTGTTTCTTATGCCAAGGAGATAAATTGGTTTGTACCCGGAGGATTTTTTTTTTCCAGCCGTTTGTCTATTTCGTAATTTCGACCGTTTGTTTGTTTCGTATTTTAAGGTCTTTGTTTTGCACTTTAATGCGATTGTTTTGTTTCGTAATGTCAATGGTTTGCTGCTTACTTACTTTATAGCATTTGTTTGTTTCGTGTTCTAAGATGTTTATTTGTTGTAAAGTGTTGTTTTTTTCGCATTTCAGGGAAGGGTGCAGGTTACCCCGCATATAGTCATCGTATTATTAAATGTCCAAGCGAGGTTGGTACGCCTGCGACGCGGGAATACACGAGATGCTGTGACTGTCTCTCCTTTTTGACATCAAAATAAATTTAATGTTGAAAAAGGAATAGTTTGATGAAGTTTACAGAGCGAAAGGAAAATAAAGGTATTTTCCAAAGTTATAATCTATATCAGTAATAAGAAATATATCATAATCACACACACACACGTATAAATATATATGTATATATATATATATATATATATATATATATATATATATATATATATATATATATATATATATATACACACCCACGCATATGTTCGCTTATGCAATGTAATATGGTCTATTCCAAATATGATCACATATATAATAGCGCAGTCTTATTCTATCATCATTCTAACAATAATGAAATAGATATATAAACAATTATATCTTTAAAGTTATCATTCACTATCCTTCCCCTGCTCAAAGTTCGGATTCTTGTTGTTACTTTTTGATATCATCTACGGTCACTTGTTCCGTATTTCAAGGCATATCGTTTCTTGAAATTGTATATCCTCTTTTTAAAAGGTATTTGTGTAATGTAACCGTATGGTCTACCTTACTCTTTGTTGTGTACCTACAGACTCTTGCGTTAATTGCACTTCTTGTAATCCCAAAATCCGTGTATTCTTCGGAGTGAATTTTCACTAAATAAGCGTGTGATTGTTTCATTTGATGTATGTCTCGTTTTTTTGTTTTTTGTTTGTTTGTTTGTTTAACCATTTTTTATCATTCTCTTCTCTTCGTGTTATCTGTTCTTTCGTTCTTTCTCACCTTCTCTATTGCTGTATACTCTCTTTTTATATAAATCTCTTCGTTTCGCTTCGTTTACTATTTTTATCATTACTATAAAATAACATGGCAGGCACAAAATTATCATCAATCATCATTCATACGATCCAGAATCATCATCATCATCAAAGTTTTCATTTTATCTTACTAGTAAACCGGACGTAAAAGAGAATTCCCGCACTGCTATAATGACCTTGACTTCAAACGGGATTTTCCGTTCTCTCCGATCTTATATTTTGTCCGTGCTACATCTAAGCTTTCAGGCAGATATTTCCCGCTTCCTTGTGGACCGTAGGGATTTTTATGTGTGTGTTCATGAGTGCTAATAATAAATGTGCGTGTTGATTTATGAAAAAAAAAAGGCGAGCTCAATCGAGCGTTCTTGTAAACCGGATTTGACCAAGTGTTCGTCACAGGAGGGTTTGCATCTATCCGTTGCCTTTCTATTATAGAAATATGGAGAGAAATTTTCATACTTTCGATTTACCCAAATAAACGCTGAGGAATAAAAAAATGTATTCATAAAAAAATACCATCTTCAAATATAAACAATCAGTATAATTTGCTTTTAACAGGAAATAAACTGGTTACTTCCACCACCACCATGATAATAACTATAATAATATAAATATCAACAATAACAATATCATAAATAAAGATAATAATAACAATAATAATACTAATCATTATAACATTATTGATAATGATAATGATAATGATAATAATAATAATAATAATGAGAAATAATTATAATAATAATAGCGATAGCTGAAAAAAATAAAAATAAAAAGTCACGTTTAGAAAGTTACTTCCTTAACCTTGCAACAACTGAAGACTCCATGTTTCAAAATCCCAGTCTTTTAGGTGAAACGCGCAATTGCAGAGAATTATAGTCGTAGCACGTGTGTTTAATGTATATAAAAATGAGAAAGAGAGAGTGAAAGGGAAAGGGGATGAGGGAGGGAGGAAAAAAGACTGAACAGAAGAGCAAGTGAAAGAGAAAAAGAGTAAAAGAGAGAGAGAGAAAAAAAAAAGAACTATAGAAACAAACAAAGGTAAAAAGAGGGAACGATTTTACAGAGAGGAAGAAAGAAAAGGCGACTAAAAGATTACACCAGAATGAGCTGAAGAAGAGCAACATTGCAGGGTTGGGTTGTTCCAGGGGACTCGAGGAAATACCAAGCAGATTCGAGGTTACAAGAGAGGGAATTTTCAGTTATTTTCCTTTGTGAGTGAAATGTGTAAGTGCTTTCATGTGTATGCTACCTGTCTATCTATAAATTTATCTCGTTATTTCTATATATGATATATATAAAAAAAACACTTAAATATAGCTAGATAGATAGATATCTGTATGTGTATACACACAAATATAACGATATATGCATACATACATACACACACACATATATGTGTATATATGTATATATATATATATATATATATATATATATATGTATGTATATATATATATGTATGTATATATATACATATACATATACATATACATATACATACATACAGACACACACACACACACACACATATATATATATATATATATATATATATATATATATATATATATATATATATATATATATATATAACTGTACATCCACACAGTTGCGGATTGTCTGCAAGGCGTAAACACATCGTGCGCGCGCAACCGAAGCAGATAAATAAGTGACGATCTGGAGGCGGCCGCTGCAGTTGACAAGCGGGGGAGCAATGTGGTTTCGTTCGTCAACCTGATATTATTGCAAGCCTCCCACCTTCCCCCTCCTCCTCCCCCTCCCTCTCCCTCTCCCGCCACCACTGTACACACACACACACATTACGTACATACACACATATTGTCTAGCATCCTTGTGGTAACAGAGTTGAGTTGAATTTCTTTGGGAGTGATTGTCCGCTTTTTCAGGTTAGATAAAGCTGTAATATAAAGGGAATTTGATCTGAATATCTGACCAGCATGTTTTTTTCTTAGCTAACCCACTATTCGGCAATTATCGATACTACGAGATAAAAAAAATACATATATGTATCAATACATACACATGAGAATGTATGATATTGTTCTAAAAAATCAGTTAAAAATAAACTTTACGATGCTTTAATAACATCATTCGAAACTGCGTTGCCACCATTCAACTAAAATTATTCTCCACAATTGACAAGCTTGTTCGTTTACCCTTACTGTTTAATACGTTATTGTATATGCACAATATAAAGCCAACGAAAGTGTTATTAATGATTCTATACACTGTCCTTTTATAGACGTGTGAACCTTCAGATCATGATCATATCATATAAAAATGGAGGCGATGACGACATTGTATATTGTCATGCATTTCTCAAAGTCACTGTAAATAATAGGGAAAGGAATTCGTGTTTTGTAAGACCCAGCTTGCATAAAACGTTTTAGCAAAGTTATTGTATTTTGTTTATGTCGGCGTTCACCTTTGATTCTTTATTATCAACATTATTTGTGTTATCATTGTCATTGCCATTATCAGTATGAGTAACCATCAATTCTTAATATAAATAGCATTGCTATCAGTTATCATTATCATCATAACTATTGTTATTCTCATGATCAGTTATTACTAATATTATCAATTCTATGGCCATTCTGATTATCTTCCAACTTTCCTTTCCTTCTCTTTCTTGCTATTTCCTTAATTCCTCTCCTCTCCCTTCCTCCAACCTATCCCTCTCTTGGTTCCAGGAAGTGACCAATAAAATATCAAATAGACTCGTATGTCATATTATCATGCGTAAGGTAAGCATAGACGCTTTCATGAGAAATTCAAGTCAGCTTTCTTATAGCAGTGAAGGTGAGCGTGTGGGTTCGTGCGTGTGTGCGTCGAAATCTGCCTTTGGGCGTGTGGGTGTGTGTGTGTGTGTGCAGGTTTTTTGAGTGTATTTACGTTTTCATTTGTTTTGTTTTTTTCATTCGTCTGTTTCGAATCCATGCGTGCGTGCTACTATTTTCGTTGTTTGTCTAAAGTGTATATATATATTTATATATATATATATATATATATATATTTATATATATTATGTATGTATATATACATATGTGTGTGTGGGTGGTATGGGTATACATATATATATATATGTATATATATATATATATATAGATATATATATATATATATATATATATATAGATAGATAGAGATGTGTGTGTGTGTGTGTGGTGGGGGTGGAGAGTGGGGTGTATACATATATATATATATATATATATATATATATATATATATATATATATAATATAGAGATATAGAAGAGAGAGCAGAGAGAGAGGAGAGAGAGAGAGAGAGAAAAAAACATGCATATATATATATATATATATATATATATATATATATATATATATATATAATTATATAAATACTCGCATCCTGAATCCTTATACCTTATCCTTAAGATATTCTCTTTTTTATTTCTACGAATTAAACCACTTCTCTTCTTCCGTTTATTCCAGTTCCCCCTCCCTCCTCTCTCTCTCTCCCTCTTTCTTTCTCTCTCTCCCTCTTTCTTTCTCTCTCTTCCTCTTTCTCTTTCTCTCTCTTATGCGATGATACAGCAAGTTACAGAGTCGACGACCTGTGTACCATAATCACACAGCTTGGATACTTACCCACCTAGCTGTACCTTTTACTCTCCCCCCCCCTCCACACTATATCTATACCCCTATACCCCCTCCATCCAGAATCCCCTCCCTCATACCCCTACCCCCTTTCCACACACCCTTCATACCCATACCCCTTACCCTCCCCTCCCTTGTACCCATACCCCCTTCCCCTCCCTCCCTCCCTCCCTTGATTCTCGGCCCATTTTTCCCCTTAGGTGGAAATGCCATGGTCACGTGATCGTTTTCGCTTTTGTTGTTTGCTATATTTCCTTTATGTTCTAATGTATTTGTCTTATTGTTGTTTTATCGTCGTCATTGTTGTGTTCTTTCATTATCTTTGTCGTTTTAATTACTCTATAACTTATTAATATTATTTTTTAATAATTCACTTCAGTCTATCGACCCTTATTTTTCCTTATTTCTATATTTTCTCATTATTTCCCTCTCTCTCCCTCTCTCGTTGCCTCTTTAAACATTATCCTTCTCATTTCTCACTCTTTATCTTCTTCCATCTCTCTCTCTCTCTCTCTCTCTCTCTCTCTCTCTCTCTCTTTCTCTTTCTCTCTCTCTCTTTCTTTCTCTTTTATCACTATCCTGCCCTTCTATTTCTCAGTTCTACGCTCTTTCGCGCTCTCCCATCTCTATTCACTTCCCACTATTTACCATATGTCCATCAATCCACTTCACCATATATGTATCTTTCTTATTTCACCCATATTAATTGGAAGGTGAGGAGGGAGGAGGGAGGCGGGAGGAGGGGGTGAGGAGAGGGGCTGTCGGGAGGGAGGGAAGGAGGGAGAGAATGGAGAGATGGAGTGGCAGAGTGACAGGAGGGTGAGGGAAGGAGTGAGGGGGAGGGAGGAAGAAGGAAAGGGGCTGTAGAGAGGGAGGCAGGAGAGGAATGAGGGACATAGGAGGAGAGGAAGGAGAGATGGATGAGAGGGAGAGGGAAGAAGGAAGAGGAGGAATACGGACGGAGGTAGGGAAGGAGGAGAATGAAAGGGAGGGAGAGAGGGAGAAGGATGAGGGACAAATGAGAGGGAGGAGAGAGAGAAGGAAAAAGAAGAGAAGGAAGGAGATGGAAAGGGGCTGCCGAGAGGGAGGAGAGGGGAAGAAAAGAGAGAGGAGGTATTGTGAGAGGACGATTAATTATGGAGGAAAAGAGGGATGAGAGATAGAGGTGGAAGAGGAATGAGAAGAAAGATAGAGGGATAAGTGATAATAGGAATGAAAAAAGGAGAGGGGAGGAAGGGCGAAATAAGTGAGAACAGGAGAAAGAAAGAAGGAAGAGGGAAAGTAAGGAGAAAGGAGAAAATCAAAGAAGGGAGAGAAAAAAAAGAAGAGGGGTCGGGTATGGGGAGGTAAGGAAGAAGCAAGAGCGGCGAGAGTGGGTAGGGTCCGTTGTTCGAACCCTGCAACCATATTTCATTGCAGGATTTAAAAATTCTGAGAACCCTGCACCGGTTTAGTTTAAGCACCATTTACATTTTTATTCTCTCTCTATCTATCTATCTCTCTCTCTCTTTCTCTCTCTCTTTCTTTCTCTCTCTCTCTCTTTCTTTCTCTCTCTCTCTCTCAGCATAATATAAGATTCAGCGAAACACCATTTAAGTAAAGAGAAAACAAAGAAGAGGAAAAGAAATCGTATTCCTCCGAGGGTGGCCAAAAGGTGTCCATTCTGCCAGCAGCGAAATGACAAGCAATACTCCCCCCCCCCCACACACACAGAAAAAAAGTCAAAGAAAAAGTGGGCGTTTTACCTACAGGGTAAATTCTGGCCAACATAATGACAGTGCATATGCTCGTGATTATGGCAATGATGCCGTCACAGGGCCAAGATTCAAAGAGATTTGCTATCTTTCGTCTAACGGAAGGACTGGTATGGGAGGAGATGCCGGAGGCTGCTGGGTGCCTTTTTTTTTCTTCTTCTTTTCTTTTCTTTTCTTTCTTTCTTTCTTTCTCCTTTCACGACTATATTCTGTCCACAAATTCAAGTCGGAATGGCTCAGTGTCAAAACTGTCCTATTACGACGTCGTCTAAAATATTTTATTCTGTTACTTTTTTGGGGACGGCCAGTTCAATTTCATGCGGATTTGTTCTTTTTTTTTGGTGGTTTATTCGGTCAGTGAAAGTTATTTCATGTCAGTGAATATTGCATATCATACTATTCTGTATAATCCCAATTCTCTCTCTCTCTCTCTCTCTCTCTCTCTCTCTCTCTCTCTCTCTCTCTCTCTCTCTCTCTCTCTCTCTCTCTCTCTCTCTTTCTCTACATTCTTCAAATAACGAAGTTCTATAAATAATACATAACATTTCCTATTTTAAAAGATACAAATCGGGTCATTGACACATACTCATCGCAAAAATAAAAACAACGTGTTATCTTCGTACCCCGAACCAGTGAATACTCAAAACGAGTGGTATGATCTGAGAGAAAAATCATGCGGCAAAAAGCTGAATGAATAAGGACGCAAGCAAAAAGCAGTCTTTCTTGTAATCAATTTCCTCGCTCTCTCACAACTCTCCTGCGTCCTCTCTATCTCGTCTCTCTCTCTCTCTCTCTCTCTCTCTCTCTCTCTCTCTCTGCCCCTTTCTCTCTCTCAAAAAAAAAAACTAACATAAAATCGTGTCATTTTATATCTTTTTCCAAATTCCCCTTTTTATTGCTTCTTTGTCGTTATCGCTTTTACTTTATTCTGTCTTCTCATCATCGTCATCCTCGGCTATTCCATTCTCTCGTTCTCATTGTCATCATGTGTTGCTTTATCTATTTCTTTATCTATCGTCATCGGTGGCTCATTTGTACAAAATTATCATTTTTATTCCTCTTGTTATCCCTAGCATTATCATTATTATCGTTTCGTTCCCTTCACTTTCTCTTCTTTCACTATTATCATTCTTTATCACCATCATCATCATCACTGTCATCACTACCTGATCATCATTATCTTGCGACTTCTTCTTTCTAGTTGTCTTCCATTCCTCCCTTTATTTCTGTTCCTCTTCCCTCATGCCCTCTTCCTACATTACCCCCCCCCCCCTACACACACACACACACAAACATAGACACCGACTGACCCCTTTATCCCCCAACGAAGTCCTACCATCTGGAGTTTACATTTCCTTTTCTCTTCTTCTTCTTCTTCTTCTTCCCCTTCCCTTCTCACCAGCACCACCACCATCATCATCATCACTATCACAACCACCATCACTATCATCATCATCGCCATCGTCGTCCTACTCCTCCTCCTCCCTCCCTCCCTCCCTCCCTCCCTCCTTTCCCCTTCCCCTTCCTCTTCCCCTTCCCCTTTCCCTTTCCCTTTCCCTTTCCCTTTCCCCTTCCCCTTCCCCTCCTCCTTCTTCTTCTCCTTCAGTGTCTTTTTTTGTCCTATTACTCCCCATAATAATCAGCAGCATTATCCCTCCCTACCCATTCTCTTGCAACATCACTAAGCCCCGCCCCGTCCCAAAAAGCCTCCCATCCCAATATCCCAAAGTTCATTCCACTCCAAATAAGCCCCATCCTATTCCACTAAGCCCAACCCCCTCCTAATAAGCCCCTCCTCCCTTGCACTAAGCTCCGCCCCCTTGACCCAGACGCCTCTTGACCTCCCTCGCCGCTGCACCTGTTGCTTCCCGCAAACCCCTTCGCTAAGGTTCGAATTCCTTGCATTGTGAACATCGCTTCTCGTTCTCTCTGGTTTCGGCTGTTTCCTTCTTCTCGAAAGAGGGAAAAGAAAATGGAGTGAGAGAGAAAGAGAGAAAAAGAGAGAGAGATGGAGAGGGAGAGGGAGAGGGAGAGGGAGAGGGAGAGGGAGAGAGAGAGGGAGAGAGAAGGAGGGAGAGAGAGAGATGGAGAAGGAGGGACAGATCTATTTCCTTCTTCTCGAGAGAAGGAAAAGAAAATGGAGTGAGAGAGAGAAAGAGAGAAATCGAGAGAAAGAGAAAGAGAGAGAGAGATGGAGAAGGAGGGAGAGATGACGAGAAAGTGATAGTGAGAGATATCCAGAGAGAACGAAATATATATCGAAAGAGTGAAAGGGCGGAATAGAGAGAGAGCGAGATCAGGAAAATCGAATGAGGCATCGAGAGAGAGAGAGAGAGAGAGAGAGAGAGAGAGAGAGAGAGAGAGAGAGAGAGAGAGAGAGAGAGAGAAAGAAAGAGAGAGAGAGAGAGAGATAGAGAGAGAGAGTGAGAGACAGAAAGAGAGAGAGAGAGAGAGAGAGATTGACAGCAAGAGGAGCGAGAGAGGGCCAACCCAGTCCAAGATCTAACGGTAGTCTTCACTCCGGGCTTGAACTCTGCACCGCCACCCAGAGGTTCGTCCGAGCCAATACTCTTTATTTCGAGCATTTTCCAACTCTTTTCTTTCAAATTCATTTGAACTTCACTTTAGGGATTCGTATTTCTTCTATTTTTCGAGAACTATTTTTAGCTTATTCTTCTTTTTCTTTCTAGAATATCTATCAGCTTCTCGTGATGACTAATCTTAATTATTATTGTCATTATTTATCCAATCTTTTTGTAGATTCTTCATTTGTTTGTTTTAAAAATCAATTATCTTTTCTATTTTCCTTTAGTCTATTTTTCCTATTTTTCATATCTATTCCACTGATTTCATTTCCGTCTTCTAAACATAAATACACGAAATATAAGATCATAA
>NW_028234424.1:6814704-6822204 GCF_977035675.1 Penaeus japonicus
TGTGTTATTGACCTTTTTTTCTTCCATTTTGTCTCTCGTTATGTTCTTTCTCTCAATATTCCTGTTTCTCTCTCCTATCTCCACCCCTCCCTCTCCCTTCTCCTTCCTCCCTCCCTTCTCTTCCCTAATCCTCCCTCCCTCTCCCTTCTACCTCCATCTCCCTTCTTCCTTCCTCTCCCTTCTCCTTCCTCCCTGTTTATCAGTCTCCCTCTACCTCCCTCCCCCCTCTCTCCCTCACTTTCTCACCCTCTCTCCCTCCTCCCTTCCCTCTCTCTCTCCTTCTCTTCCTCCCACCCTCCCTCTCTCCATTCTCTCCCTCCTTACACCTTTCTTTCCCTCCCTTCCTCCTTAACTCCTCCATTCCCTCCCTCCATCCATCCTTCCTTGCTTCCCTCCCTCATTCCATCCTTTCTTCCATCCCTCCTTCCTTCTTTCTCTCCATCCCTCCCTCCTTCCTAGCTCCATTTCTTCCTTTGCTCCCTCCTTTCCTTTCTTTCTCCTTCATTCCTTCCTTCCTTCCTACCCTCCCTTCATTCCTTCCTTCCTCCCTCTTTCTGTCTCTCCTTCTTTCTCTTCCTCCCTCCTTCCTTCCTTCCTTCCTCCCTTACCATCCCTCCTTCCTTCCTTACTTCCTTCATTCCTTCCTTCCCTCCTTCCCTCCCTCCCTCCCCCCCCCTTCTTCCCTCCATCCCTCCTCTCTCTCTTCTTCCATCCCTCCCTTTAGCCATCTATTTCTTTGCTTTTGTTCTTTCATTGTTCTGCTCTTGTGATGGCTGAAGGTGACTTTCTCGAATAACCGCTTCTTGGTCTTCGTTTTCTTTTTTTCTTTTTTTCCTATGTCTTCTTATCTAAGCATTTTTTTTTTCTTCTTCGTTTTCGTCTTTTTCTCATTCCTTCTCCTTCTGTCTGTTTAGGGATTTTTTTCTTTCTATTCTTTTCTACTGCTTCTTCTTTCTCCCAATCCATTTTTTATTGTTTTGTGCTATTCTTATAATTGTTGTTAATGTAATCGTAATCATCATCATAATCATTACCACTGCTGTTATCAATATCATCATTGCTGTTATCCTTATAATTATAATGATAATCATTAGCATCGTTATTATTACTATCATCATTATTATCCTTATTATTATTGAATTATTATTATTATATATTCATCATATAATCATTATCTTTACCACTATTCCTTTTCTTTTTCGTCTTCTTGTTCTTGTTCTTTCTCAAATGAACATTCTACATTTGTTATTCAGTATAACTAGTTCATTTCTGGTAGGTTAAAAAATGTAACAAACATGTCTACAAATAAATGATGGTGATTATAACAAACATATAAACAATATAACATACTGAACACCAATAAAATTAATTAGTTATATATATTTATATACATACATATATACATACACATATATATGTGTGTGTGTGTGTGTGTGTGTGTGTGTGTGTGTGGGTGTGGGTGTGTGTGGGTGGGTGTGTGTGGATAGGAAATGGGGGAGGGTTTAACTCTAGGGGGGGGGGGGATGATGATGTGAACCGAAATCGAGGAAATAACTTCCAATTTACTGAATCAATCATATTCGTCACCATGTGTGCGACAAAGCTGGTGAGATCATCCAGATGTAGATAAAGAAATAAATGAGACTGGATAACTTCACAACGCAAGCGAGGTAATTAACGCGTTTCGATTGTCTCATTATCGGAATTACTTGCATTCTGACATCATGCAGTCTCACTTATACCTTTACCAAAAGATATGCCTTACAAAATTCACCGCCGTAAACACCAACACACACACAGACAGACAAACACACAAACGTAGGCCAACACACACACAAACACACACACACAAACACACACATACACACACACACACACACAAACACACACATACATACACACACACACACACACACAAGGACACAGCCATAAACCAGAAACATAGGTACACCCAGACACGGAAACAGCCATACAACACAAATGCGTAAGCTAATACAGACGCAGACACAGTGTCACATAATCAGAAACGTAAGTACGCATAGACACAGACACTCAGTCATAAAGATGCATATACACAACCATAGAATATACCACACAACCAAAAAGATAAATACACACCGACACGGCCCCAGGCACAGCTACACAACCAGAAACACAAATACAAACAGCCACAGCTACAGACCTATACACAGCCACAGACACAGACACAGCCACAGCCACAGACATAGCTACAGACACAACCACAACCACAGACAGATACACAGTCACAGATACAGCTACAGACACATACACAGCCACAGCCACAGCTCCAGCCAGACATAGCTACAGACACAACCACAACCACAGACAGATACACAGTCACAGATACAGCTACAGACACATACACATACACAGCCACAGACACAGACAGACACAGACACAGACACAGCTACAGACACAACCACAACCACAGACAGATACACAGTCACAGACACAGCAACAGACACATACACGGCCAAAGACACCGTGCCACATGGTCAGAGCAAGCACGGAGACAGCCGAACACCGCAGTCCTGTTACATAGGGAGACGTGAGAAAACTGCCGACGACCCTAAAACAGCCAGGAGATGGTTGGGAATGCTCGTGTTGCACATGACTTCCCTAGCAATGCGATTTCTAGGTTGCAGTAAAGGGTTAGGGGTTCATATGGAGAGAGAGAGAGAGAGAGAGAGAGAGAGAGAGAGAGAGAGAGAGAGAGAGAGAGAGAGAGAGAGAGAGGGAGGGAGGGCGGGATCGGGATAGTTTGGGTGTGGTTGAATCATTTATTCAGTGCACACACACACACACACACACACACACACACACACACTCACTTATAATCACACTCAAACATACACACACTAATTGTAGCGACTTCTATTTTAACCGAACTGACATCATAACAGTAGTAAATAATAGTACAGTTACTGGTAATAGCATACTAATGATATGCATTTTAATTAAAAATGCCAACATATGACCGAATCAATTAAATGTCTATATCTACGACTACTACTACTGCTACCATTGCTACGAGACCTGCTACTGCAACTACAATTTCTGCTATAACAATAAATTATTCATATCGCCATTATCATTTATCATCCCCCTCCTCCGTGTCTCCCTTTCTACCACTACTTTTAATCGCTTTTAACCACCACCGCTATTATTACCTATTTTCTTATTCTTCCTCTTTCCCAATCCCCCATTTGCTTTCCATATAAGAAAAAAAAGCAATAGAACTAAGTCACCCAAAAACGGAGACAAACACAATCCAACTCTCAAACTAAGTCACCAAAGAAGACAAACGCACAACTTAATCTCCATCTCCTTTGTTCTTACCTTGCTAGCGATGGAGTAGAAGATGAGAGGGAAAACGCCGATGAAAATGGCACACAGCAACACCAAGATGGAACCAATAGCCACCAATACCGTTACTTGCTTTGTCGGCAGCATGGTGATGGTGATGGTAACGGTAGCGTTGCGTGGCGTGTGGTGGTAACACAATTACTCACCTGCGAGTAAACGCACACACACTTTCTATTCTTTATATGCGGTGCTACGCTGGCACAGGCACAGTAACACAAATCAAAATATATACGATATATTAAAAACGAAGTTGTTCTGTTTCCCTCTCCCCCGCGTGTGTTGACCTCGCGCAACGTTTACTGTGGGAGGGATAACGTTTTGGGTCAAGTGACAGCTATGGTATTTAATTTGTTCTTATTTTCTTATCAGGTGGAATAAGCACCGCGTTTTTACTTTCCTTTACTATCTATTTATTCTGGCGTGGATGTAGATATGCACTTGAGTCAGTTTCTGTGTGTAAATATATATGTACTTTTTTTTTTCTTTATCTTCTAGTTGAATCACCTGTGTCTACGAGACAAATAGTCGAATTGCACCTGTGATTGTTCAAGTAACTTTGAGTTTCTTAGCACCTGACCAGGATGATTAAGGTTATTCCCTAGCGCACACACACACGCGACAGTCGGAGCGAAGAGCCACAGGTACTCTCTCTCCGCCGGCTGGGAATGTTCTGACAGCTCGACTCGATAACGTAGGAGGCAAACGTGCAGTCGTTGCCAGCTAGCAATTTCCGAAGCCACCTTGCACTTATTCATCCACAAAAAACATTTCCATTATCTTTATTTCACGCTATGACACCAACCAATAATATTCCCCGAAGGTATTTAGCATATCAATGATGTGATCAGGCTTATGACTCCAACAAATGCTGACATAGTTATGAAAATCGACCTACCGGCGTAGCGATATCTGGCAACCGTGAGATTGTCAGAAAAAGTGATACATTTTCATTTCTCGGAATAAATGTTTTCATTGCTTTCATATTTTGTGTGTCACAAACGCCAACTTGTAAACAATGTAGGGATGGCGTTTCGAAAGAGTATTGTGGTACTTTTTCCGTATTTCATTTCGAGTCGCGACTGGTATCACTGTTTCCAGCGCCATTGTTATACTTTGCCATCTTCTTATAGTAAGACTTAGGTGATTACGTATCTATTGCTAATATAAGAAATGCACGCACAGATACGCACACTCATATATGCGTGCATGTGTGAACAGACAGATAGACAGAGAGCGAGAGAGGGAGAGAGAGTTCCAGACAGAAAGAGAGGAACATAGAAAAGAAAGAGAAGGATAAGAGTTCCAAAGATAAAAACAATAACTACATTAAAATTATATAACAACCAAAAACATGGGATCAGTCCTCGATGAATTGATAATTACAAAGCGCCTGAGATATGTAATCCTTTTGTTTTACGCAAAAGATATCACCATTTTTTTCCCTCTCCCTCTTTTTCTTCCAGTCTTTTTTTTGCTTTCCAACAAAAAGTAGTTGCTTCTTATGGTTATCTTCTTCACACAACAAAAAAAGGACAAGAACGACAAAAAAACAAAATTTCGCTTATCATCTCTATAATCAAAATTATTCGATAAACTTGACCTTAAGTGGATCTTATATAAAAGAAGAAGAAAAACTTTATGTCGTAAGTGCTTTCTTTTTAAAAATAGGTCATATCTATGTCCATTTGTCTTTCATTAGGTTAATCAAGGTATTTAAATTCCTTACAGTATAAGAATACAGATGCTTTAATGACACGGATTACATATTTCGTGTGATTTTGATTATTTTGATTAACACATAATTATTTCCTGTTGTCACTACTGATTGTAGTTTCATATCACATTCAAACTGTGTTTATTGCCTATTGTATCTTTACCATATTTCGACATGCAATAGAGTATCAGCATATCTACTTCTTATCATTAACATCCATTTCATAATGATTACACATATGATTGTCATTGCCATTACCATTACTATCATCAGCCAGTCCTCTTCAAAATCAGACCGAATCTAAAGTACTCGAAGAACCTGTCAATCACTGGTTTATTCTGACATTTGCTGATATTTTTCGTGGCGTGAGCCTTCGTTTCGTTTGGCTTGGGTCTTGACGTGTTTAGTTAGGCCCTTCTCGAATAAAGTCAATTCATATATATATATATATATATATATATATATATATATATATATATATATATATATATATGTATATATTTAAAGTATGCATATGTATGTACATATATATATATACATATATATATATATATATATATATATATATATATATATATATATATATATATATATATATATATATATACAGGTATATATATATATATAAATGTATATTTTCATATAAATATTTATATATACACATCTCTCTCTCTCTCTTCCTCTTTCTATATGTATATATATATATATATATATATATATATATATATATATATATATATATATGTGTGTGTGTGTGTGTGTGTGTGTGTGTGTGTGTGTGTGTGTGTGTGTGTGTGTGTGTGTGTGTGTGTGTGTGTGTGTGTGTGTGTGTATAGTTATATATATATATATAATATATATATATATATATTATATATATATAAATGTATATTTTCATATAAATATTTATATATACACATCTCTCTCTCTCTCTTCCTCTTTCTATATTATATATATAAATATATATATATATATATATATATATATATATGTATATATATGTGTTTATGTGTGTGTGTGTGTGTGTGTGTGTGTGTGTGTGTGTGTGTGTGTGTGTGTGTGTGTGTGTGTGTGTGTGTGTGTGTGTGTGTGTGTGTGTGTGTCTGTGTGTCGGTATGCGAGTGAAATTTTATTAAGTTACACCAAAACTGAATGCTCTACCATAAAAGAAATCCATATTAGAATAGATCTTAAAAGATGATGTCTAAAGTCTACGGGATTTTTCATCCGGGTATCATTATTAGCAGCAGAAAAATATTGTTATATATTACTACCGTAAATGTTGGTCAGTAATATACAATGATAATTCACCCATAATGATACGAATATACATCAAAAGAGTAATCTGTCCCACTGTATGTCTCAAGCATAACCTTCTGAAGCACAAAGTACCAATGATATGCAACTTGCTACACGTAGTTCATGAGCATTAATGCTGGATAGATTTTGCCTGATTGCACTTTCCACCCAGTGAGTAATGATGGCCATAGTAATAATGATGATTATGATATTAATGGTGACAATGATGACAAGGATTGATAATGATAATGGTAAGGATGATAACAATAATTGTAATAATGATGATAAATATGATGGTAATAATAATGATGAAAATAATAACAATAATGGTAATGGTAATCAGTAATTATGATAATGATAATGATTAAAATTATAATAATGGTAATGATGATGATAACGATAATGAAAAGGATAATGATAATGATTATAATGACAATTATAAAAGTTACAAAATAATAATGATAACGATAGTAACATCTATGGTAATAATGATAACAATAAAAGTATTGATAATATTTACGACAATAGTAATGCCAATGATGATACATTAATACAAAGCATAAAATATAATGAAATCAAGAATAATATTGACAATAATGACATATACAACAACATCAACAAAAATAATAATGGTAGTTATAGTAAAGATGATAATAATAATGATCATATCCACAATCATAATAAGAGTAATGATAATAATAATAATAATAATAATAATGATAATAATAATAATAATAATAATGATAATGCTAATAATAAAATCAGCCACAGCAACATCGACACATCAAAACATTTTACTCTCGTATTCCACAATAAACAAAGCACAAGCAATTGTCTTTAACCGACGCTTTTTATAGCATATTCCAAAGGCAACAAATATTACATTAAAGTAATCTTCAAGGTCGACCCTGGTACGACGAGATACTTAATGATAAAGAAGATTGGAACATCAAAAACACAGATTGTATAAGTAGATAAAGGACACTTAATTAAATGAAAGGTTATTATCAAGTAGCGGTCTTTTACTTTTCATGATTAAGACTAAAGATAATTTACTTACATAAAGGAGAATGGTTATTGTTATATAAAGAGCACGAATA
>NW_028234424.1:6829704-6837204 GCF_977035675.1 Penaeus japonicus
GTTTTAGCAAAATAAATCATTTTTTTGTTTTAAATATAACCGGGGTAAGAAAAAGAGATAATTCTTAGCATTCTTTACTGTGTTATCATAGTAAGTGAGAAGATTAGAGAAAATATGGAGGAGAGCAAAAGGATGAGAGAGAGAAAAGAGCAGAGAGGAGAGAGAGGAGGAGAGAGAAAGAGAGAGGGATGAGAGAGAGAGGGGGGAAGAGCAGAAAGAGAGAAGAGTGAGAGAGAGAGAGAAGAGTTTGGGAAAAAGGAGGAGAGAGAGAATACATAACATAACGAGAGAGAGAGGAGATAGAAAAGAAGAGAAGAAAGAGAGAAGAAGAAAAGAAGAGAGAAAAGAAAAAGAGAGAAGAGAGAAGAGAGAAGAGAGAAGAGAGAGGGAGAGAGAGAGGGGGGGGGACAAAGAAAGAGAAGAGAGAGAGAGAGAGAGAGAAACAAGAGAGAGGGAGAGAGAGAGATGAGAGAGAAGATACATATACAAACGAAGAGAGATGGGGGAAAGAAAAAAGAAGAGAGAAATAAGATAGAGAGAAAGTAAGAGAGAGAGAATTAAGAGAGAAGAGCGAGAGAAGAAAGAGGAGAAGGAAAAGAAAGTGAGAGAGTGAGTAAAGAATGAAGCAGTAGAGTGAGAGAAGTGAAAAAGAAAAGAGAAGAGAGATTGAGGGGAGAGAAAGAAAAAAATAGATAGTGAGAGAGAGAAGAGAGTAGAAGACAGAGAGAGAAGAGAAAGAGATAGAGAGAGAGAGAGAGAAAAGAGAGAGCGAGAGAGAGAGAGAGAGGGAGAGAGAGAGTAGGGGAGAAAGAGAGAAGGGGGGCGAGAAGAGAAAATAAAGAAGAGTGAGAAGAGAAAATGATAGGAAAAAGAGAGAGAGAGGAGAGAGATAAAGAAAAGAAAGAGAGATATAGAAGCGAGATTAAGATAGAGGATCGATAGAGAGAGAGATAATATATATAGTATGATAGTATATATACCATCGACAGATCGATATATATATATAGCGATATAGAAGAGAAGAGAGAGAGGTCTAGCGAGGGCGATAGAGTAGAGAGATAGAGAGAAGAGAGAGAGAAGAAGAAGAGAGAAAGTAGATAGAGATAGATAGATATAGATAGATAGCGGAGAGAGAGATGGAAAGCGCGAAGTAGATGAATATAGAGATCAGAGAGAGAGAGAGATAGTGAGAAGGATAGATTAAGAGGAGGGAGAGAGAGAGAAGATAGAAGAGAGTAGAGAGATGAAAGAGAGAGAAGAGAGAAGCGAGTGAGAAGGAAGAGGGAGAGAAAGAAGAGAGAGGGAAAGTGAGGAGAGAAGATGAGAAATGAGAGAGAAAGAGAGAGACAGAGAGAGAAGAAAAGATATAGATAGATAATAAGAGAGAGGGAGAGAGAGAGAAGAAGCAGAGATAATAGATAGATAGAGAGAGAGAGAGAGATAGGAGAGAGAGAGAGAGAGAGAGAGAGAAGGAGAGAGAGGCCCAAGCGGTTGGTGAATTATACAGGACTGATGGTAGAAAACTAATATAGTTGTCATCTGACGAGACCCATTTAATTATATTTTAGAACTTTTGTGGTTTTACTGATTTAACATTAACACAGACAGAAGGAGAGAAGACATCCTCAAGTTACCCTTATTAGCACATTCTATTAAAAGACTGCAATGATCAGATAATCAACACAATACTGCCACTACATGATTCATGGAATCATTGCAATCCTTTCGAGTATTATACATCAATCATTTTTGATATGAGGGAGGAACCTGGCAGTAACGACCCAGAGTTTCAGATCCTTACAAATGCTCTGTCCCCACTAAGCAATTAATTCAAACTTCGGAATAGAAACTCTTAATTGCCTCCGAAAACATAAAAGAATACGGCACATTATTACTTGTCTAAAACAACCTAAAACCAATTGGACCACAACAGTTTTGATTGCTGTCCAACCGCTATTGTTATTAAATAAAAGTCATTATTAATATACAGTCCTTAAGATTATTATCAGCATGACAAACCCCAATTACATCACATTACCAACACTATCATCCCCCTTTTATTTTTTACAGATGGAGTTGTCATTTATAATTCAATCATTTTCACATGCTAGTGTTCCTAAAATCAACTTCATTAATCATATCCATCATAATAATCCTACCGATGCAGTATCCCTTATATATCGAATCGTACCGGAATGACGAATTTGCCCGATGTTACTTTGCTTGAATATATTTTTCATTTATTGGAAGCAACAATTCTGCAGATTAAACCATGAGAACAAATATGCCATAATACCTACAACTGAAATCAAAGCGCTTCCAAATAATTTTTTTGCTGAAAGTTCTACACACCACACCATACACACACACACGCACAACACAGCGCGCTGCGCGCACACTGACACACTCAACACACACCTCACCACACACACACTCACACACATAATATATATAAAAAATATAATAAATAATATATAAATATATCTATATATATAAATATTTATAATATACAAATATATATATATATAAGATATACCATATATATAAGATATATATATGTATAACACGTATAATGTATATATTTAAATATAAATATATATAAATATATATATATATATATATATATATGTAGTATACACTTATATGATATATATAATATACACATAAGTATATAAAGCCATATATATATATTAGTATATAATATATATAGTCTATATATAGTATAAATAATCATATATAATAAATAAACACATACTATCTATCTATATATTTATATATAAATATAAATATATATATAAAATATATAATATATATATATATATATATAAAGTGGTGTATCGTGTGTGTTGTATGTGTGTGTGCGTGTGTGCGATGCGTGAGTGCGTGTGTGTGTGTGAAATGTGTTTGGTGTGTGTTGTATACAACATACAATAACATAACAACACGACACAACACGCACACTCACACACACACACTCATACATATATATAAATATAGAAAATATATAAATATATATATATATAAATATATATAAATAGTATATATATATAAGTATAAGAAAATATATATTATATGTATATATATGTATATAAGTATGTATACATTTATATCTATCTCTCTCATTCTCTCCTCCTCTCCTCTCTCCTCTCTCTCTCTCTCTCTCACTCTATATATAGTATATTTTTAAATTTATTAATAATATATATAGTATATATAATATAGAATTATGTCTTTATATTTATTTCACTCTCTCACTCTTCTTCTTTCTTTCATATTATATATATATATATATGTATATATATATATATATATATATAAATATATATATATATATAATTATATATGTCTTAAAACTATTTCTCCTCTCTCTCTCTCTCTTTCCTCTCTTTCTTTATTATATATACATAATAATTTAACTATATATATTAGTATATATCGTATATATAGTATATATATAATATATAATATATATAAAAATACGCATATATTTAATTATATATATATATATATAATATATATATATATATATATATATATAATAATTATATATATAAAAAATATATTATATATTATATATATATATATATATATATATATGAATATGTATAGTATGTTTTCAAATATATATATAATATATATATAATATGTTATTTTATGATGTATTTCTATATATATCTATATATATCAATATATATAATATATAAAAATATATAAATGTGTGTGTGTTGTGTTGGTGTGTTTTTAGTGTTGTGTGTGTATTGAGTATATATACATATATATAATATTCATATAATATGACTGCTGTATAATATATATAATTATATATAAATATAATATATATATATATATACAATCTGTATACACATATATACATATATATGATTCAATCTAATATAATTAAATATATATACATACATATATATATATATTATAATACTATATATATGACTAAATATGTGTGTGTGTATGTCGTATTAGAGTGTATGTATATATACAGTTGTATATATGTAATGTATATATAATACTTATTTTGTATCTAACATATATTATTTATGGTATGTAATGGTATGTATGTATGTATAATTATACATATTAGTCCTAATAATATATATATAATTAGTATACATAATACAGTAATTGTGATGGGGACTACCAAAAGACAACCTCCCACATGTACATGACAAAATCAGCTTTATGTGATTGGTATAGAAAGCTGTGTGCCCCGACTCTCCTGGCACGAGAATATTCGCGGCGAGCTAGGAGAATTGTATCTAAATTACCCACACCATAATAAATATAAGGGTGAATGTGAAACAACGGTATCTAAATAATAATAACACTATGTTATAACACAAGATATATATAGAACATTTCTTTTAGCAAAGGGTCCACCCAATATATACACGCAAGGGCGGATACTAAGCCTATCGCCAAAGGGGAAAAGCCAAATGCGCAAACGAAATCTAATAAAAAAACACGAGATTTGAGCCATAAATAGCTAAATCGTCTAACACTAAGGAAACACTGACAATGCACAGTATATGAATTAATTAAGTCACTGAGGCACTAGACACTATAACTACCTGGAATCCTTGAGGAGGAGTCGATGAGAGAGGAAGTCCTCTCGACACGAGAGCTGAACGATTTCTGACTGAATTTGGAAATGACCTATTTTGAGGCGAGATGCTGGGTCACTTCGAAGGCAAGAGTGACCTCTTCTCATTGGACAAAGTGCCGCCCGTCTCGGCTGTGATTGGCTCAATCGGCAATGACCAATTCTGGGGATGCGGTCAGCTGGTCCGAATGTCCAAAGATGATGCATCTCGCGAGAGATTATCAAGAGGGAGTCAATAAAATCACATAACATGGAGGTTTAAGTTTTGTAATGCTATAATTCCTTTCATAAAATTTATGTAACATTTCATGTACAATTAAGACCTTGATATCTCATATTTTCATATATATATAATATATATTATATATCTTATATATATATATTAATATATATATATATATATATATGTACCTACGTGTATGTTTATACATATATATATGTGTGTGTGTTTTGTGTGTATACATGATGGATATATACATGATATAAAGATATATAAAATATATATATATATATAAATATATAATATATATATGTATATAAATTCATATATATATATATACATATGGTTATATTAAGTTATAAATATACATATATATTATAAACATTATTCATATGGAACCATACACAGACTCACACACACACACACACACATATATAAATAATATATATATATATAGATATATATATATATATATATATAATATATATAAATTGTTGGGTTTTGTGTATTTAATTATATATGTATATATATGTATATTATATATATATTATAAATAAATAAATATATAATATACATGTGTGCATGTATATCTATCTATATATCTATCTATCTATCTCACACACACGCACACACACACACACACACACACACACACACATATATATATATATATATATATATATATATATATATATATATATTGTTTCTATCAAAATGACAATCACCATCATTATGATCATTATCATTTCCCTTAGCCTTATTTTCATTATTATTATTAATACTATTATCATCATTACTATCATTATCATTCTTATCAGTATCATCATCACCATCATTATCATCATTACAATCATAATTATCATCATCTCCACCATCATTATCACCTACAATTTCTTTACTACAGAAATTGTCCAATCCACACAAAGCCACCAGTCGCACAACAGAAGAGTTCGCCACCCCATTACTACGCCTTGTTAAAGCGCACACAGGCCTGACATTTATTAACAAGTTCAACGCTCTCATTACAGTACGTGCTTGCTCTGTCTTCTGTCTAGACGCAAGAGAAGCAGCTGTTATTCCTCAAGAGGAGTGTGTCGATTTGGAGTACAGGGGGAGTTTGGCTAAGAAGAAAATCGATTGTTAAAAGGTATTGGCGGGAGTGAATCGTTCCGCTGTTTCTAAATGTTTGATTATTGTCTCGATATTAAATGATCGTAATTAGAGGTACGTCATTTTGATGAGGGTGTTGTTATAGAAGTGTTTAGGAACCTATGTTACCTTTTCAAAGTAGTGTTTTTTCATCTATAGTTTATTTTATTAGTTTTATAATATTCATTTATGACAAATACCATGTCGAGAGATTATTTAGTCACAGAGGCCTAATGACAAAACCATTACACTTTTTTTTTTTCTTTTTGTCATTATCGCTTTCACTATTTTTTTTTACTATTATTGTTATCATTGTTACTGATATTATCAGTATACATTTATGAGCATTTTAAACGTTCATCTCTTCAGACAGAAAAACGCATACGCGACAACCATATTACATATATGTATATATATATATGTATATATATATATATATGTATATATATAAATATATATATATATGTATATATATGCATATGTACACACACACACACACACACACACACACACACACACACATATATATATATAATTATATAAATCTATATAAATATATATATAGAGAAGAAGAGAGAGAGAGAAAAGAGAGAGAGAGACAGAGAAGAGAGAGATAGATAGATATATAGATATATTACATGTGTAATTATATATATACATAATTTATATACATATTATATATTATAAATATATATAATATATATATATATATATATTATAATATTATACACACAACACACACATGTGTGTGTGTGTGTGTGTGTGAGTTGTGTGTCTTGAGTGGTTAGATATGTATGCGAAATATATCTATACATATATATGTTAATATATATTTATATATAGATGTATTTATATATAGGAAATATACATAATATAAGTATATATATGAATATATATAAATTTATTATATTATATATGTATTTTATATGTATATATTATATCTATATGCACTCACACACACACACACAGACACACACACACCACACATATATACATCATTTATATATATACATATATAAAACATTAATATTATATATATATTAATATAATATATATATATATATATATATAAATAAATGCATATATAACACACACACAAACTCACACACACACACAACACACACACACACACACACACACACATATATATTCTATCTATTATATATATATATATATATATATATATATTTATATATATGTGTGTGTGTATATATATATATATAATCGTGTGTGTAATGCGTGTATGTATGTATGCATGTATGTATATGTGTGTGGTGTATGTGTATGTATATTATGTATGTATATATGTATGTATATATGTATGTTGTATATATGTATATTTGTATATGATAATTTATATATATATCTATATAATACATATATATATATATAGATCTAAACTATATATATATATATATATATATATATATATATGAGTATGATATATGTATATATATATGTATATATAATGCAAAAATACGTCTAATGTATGTATATTGTATAATTATATTATATA
>NW_028234424.1:6849704-6859704 GCF_977035675.1 Penaeus japonicus
CTCTCTCTCTCTCTCTCTCTCTCTCTCTCTCTCTCTCTCTCTCTCTCTCTCTCTCTCTCTCTCTCTCTCTCTCTCTCTCTCTCTCTCTCTCTCTCTCTCTCTCTCTCTCTCTCTCTCTCTCTCTCTCTCTCTCTCTCTCTCTCTCTCTCTCTCTTTTTCTCTCTCTTTTCCATCCACCTCTTCATCAAAAATCAAAATATTCCTCATCACCTGGCACCCTTTTGGCCATTTCTCCATCCACTTACACCTACATGCTCATTCATGCACCTTGTTCAGAGATGTCACCTGGTGCTTCCATAACCCCCATTGCACATGTGCACAATCCAGCATTTGTTCCGATGCACCTCATCACAACCTGCTCTGTTATTATTATTATTATTATTATTATTATTATTTTAGTTACTATTATTATTATTTTATTATTATTTATTTCTCTCTCTGCCTCTCTCTCCCCCAACCCTTCTTCTCCTCTCTCCACCCTCGTTTGGTGGACTTTACAGATCGTTCTAGTTCGCCGTTGGAATGGAGTCTAGGCCCCTGACCCGCCATGATAGCATGAACAACCCGCTGGTGCGCCCTCCCAACTACCAGGCGGTAGAACAGCCATCGCACTCCGCTGTAAGTCTTGCCTGCGCCTCTTCACCCTGCGACCCTTCTGCTGCGATGCTTGGCTTTTGTATCCTGCATCCTGTTACTTTGCCTGGCGTATTCTGCCCTGTGTTCTGTGTTTGTAACTTGTGTATTTTGCCATGTGTCAGTTGTCCTTTGTTTTGTGTCTGTTCCCTGTGTCTTTGGCATGCGCCTTCCATTTGATGATGTTTACATGTTTGTTTTTTTTAGTGTATGCTTAGCCTTTATATTTTTGTATTCTTTTGTTGCATTCTTTTTTATTCTTTCTTTTTACAAGTAACTATATTCCACTTAGAGTTTTCAGTTTGCATAGAAATGCAGTCCTTTTATGACAGCTTTCATGAAAGTTTTATTGTGCTATGTGACATGTGTTTAATGTTGGTGTCCTTTCTTTCTTCTTTTTCTTCTTCTTCCTCTTCGACTCTCTTTCATTCTTTCTTTCCTTACCTACCTTTCATTTACCCTTATCCTTACCTACCCTCAGCTGTTGCTTATATGTGATTTTCTACTGCTGCTTGAGCAATCAATTAAGGAATCTTAATTCAAGATATTTTCTATGTTGTTGTGTTAATCCCATACTGTTTGTTAAGGTTAAATGTTTTACCTGTTGCCGATGGGGCTGTTTTGGCTCTAAATGGTTGAAACGCCGGGATATTTCAAATACATAAACCTAACGCCTCTGGCTATTCGCCTGCACTGGCCTGGTATGCCAGCCAGGAGGATAGCCATGATAAAATATCTTTTTCTCAGTGGCTGGTCATATCACCATTCAATGTGATATCTTGTCAACTGGTGTTAATGGGTTAAGTTGAAATGAATTGAAAGGGTTTTCAAAATGAAGGTCTTCAACAAAGAAATAGATATTTTTTCATGTTTGTAAAGAACATATCATGAAAGTTTGTACTTTATTGGTGACTGTATATAAACTGAAATCAAAGCCTGCATGAATTTGAATGTTTTTTTTATTGTTAATATAACTACCTCTTGATGCATGTGTTCAAGATATTTTGCATTTCTAGCATATGTTTGTTCATTCACTGATTCCCTATCTCCCTTTTGATTTTTTCTTATCTCCCTCTATCTGCTCCATCTTCCTCCTTTGTCTTCTTTCTCTCTCCCATACCCTCTCTTGCCCTGCCTTTTTGTTATTTCTATAATCCCTCTGCCTTCCACCTGCCTTCCATCCCTCCCTCCCTCCATCTCTCCTTCCTTCTCTCCTTCCTTCCCTCTTACCCTCTGTCCCTCACACCCTCCATCATTCCTAACCTCCTTCCCTCCCTCCCCACCACTCTCACTCACTACAACCCATCCCTCTCTCTCCCTGCTTAGGCATCAGCAAACGGCCTCAGGCAGAAGAGCAACCTGGACGAGGACGACATCCTTCACAATCCCCCTTCGGGCAGCAGCAGCGCCATGGATCCACCTCAGGGACACCAGAGTAAGTAAGGGTTGGATTGGGTTTGGGCAAGGGCGATGTCAAGGAAGAGGGGTCCAGGTGGGGTCAATTTTTGGTAAGGTTGGGATAGACATGGTATAAGGGTGTGGGAAAGAAGGGAAGGAGGGGTTGGTGGGTGATAAGGATGGAAGAAGGGTGATGGTTAGGGGAAGGGGGAAGGTTGGAGTAGGAAGTTGGTTTATTCTTAATTGTGGCATTGATGATCCAGATCTTCATTCTTTTTTTCCACATGTTTAATTTACTCACAGTTTATCCCCTTGCATTTTTCTCACGTGTTCTTATTCATTGTTATTGCTGTGTTTGATTTTTACACATAAACAAACATGCACACATGTTTTTTTGTTGTTGTTTTTTGTGCTTTTTAATGTTTTTCTTTCTTTTTCACTCTCTATCACTTTCTTTCCCTTATGCCAGATAGGGTCAACACACATAGCTTCATTATTTTGTCAATTTCTTTCATTTCTTTCACTGAATTTCATTTGCTTCATTTTCTGGCAATGTAAATATTCAGATAAAACAATATATACACAATCAGGTTTTTCATTTATGTTATCATCATTTTCTTTTTTTTTTTTTTACCTTGTTCATGTCTTTGAGTGTCTTTTTCCATTAGTAGAAGCATTTGAAGTATTCATGCTGTAAATTATGCTGTTTGGTGCTGTGAACTCAGCATGGCAGATGTGTGAATTAAACTTTTATAGTATATGTTTGTAAAAGCTGTTGTATAAAGGGTTATTTACCTTTAATCCATTCACACCGGTTGACGTCCTATCACGTGGTCGGAAAATATCCCCAGACCCGGGTGACGTCCTGAGACATTGTGCATTTTTTTTGCTGAGTTCTTGTTGTAATGTGCTGAAACATCAGAAATACATTGTTCTTAAATATAATTATTTTTCATAATTTCTTGGATAGCGTTACTATAGTTTTATTGTTCTAATGTCATATAAATGTGATATAACAGGAAAAAAACGATGTCACAGAAAATCACGAGATATTGATAAAATCATGCTAATTTTTGCTTCTGATTGGTTGAATGAAAACATCTGAATCAAAAAACTAATGTAAGATCAAATGTAATTGGCCAGGAATTAAAATAGAATAATAAATTACTAATGTAAAACTATTTCTAATTTGTCAATTATCAGTGATATCACTTCATGTCACATCACGAAGTACATGTACATACTAGTATGTACATGTATAATTATCTATATTGTTCGTCTTTTTGTTTTGGAAAGGAAAGTGATAAGTTAAAAAAATTTCATGATACCCACTAAAAGAGTGCTTCCACTTTACAATGGTATTATCACAAAGAAGTGAAGAATATAGGTATAGTTCAATGAAGTAACATGTTTTTCAACTAAAATAACTCCTCTGAACATAGCAATATTTTTACTTATCTTTACATTGTAGATGCAATCATGGAAACCATAAGGATTAAGTGGGTAAAAAACACTCTGAGAAGTTCAGTGTAACCTCACACAGTAGGAAATTGCCCCTAGAACAAAGCGTTGTGTGCGTGCTATCTTCCTGGCGTAAGCAGGAGTAAGCAAAAATAAGTCCCGTTGTGAGTGGGTTAAGTCAAAGGAAAGGTATGCACAATAATTCAAAGTATTCCATCTTGTTTGATCATTAATTTTGTATTACAACATGCTCGCGCACGCGCGCACACACACACACACACACACACACACACACACACACACACACACACACACACACACACTCTCTCTCTTACTTGTATATGTATTTAGATAGAAAGGTAGATAGAATGATCTACTGAGTGTATATATGTGTGTTCACATGTATAGCTGATTTTTGTATATCCATTATCACTGATTCATACATATAGTAGTTCATCCATAACATCTTTGATAAGATAAGCATAGCCAAAGACTGGGACTAATGTATAGAATTGTTTATGACCTGATAAAGGGATAGGGTAGTGCGTAAACAGTTTCCAAACTTACAAATGCCACAGCAGACTGCACCCAATTCTTAAACCAAAGACATCATGCGTAAGACATTATATATATATGTATATATATATATATATATATATATATATATATATATATATATATATATATATATATATATATATATATATATATATATATGGATATTGATATAGATAAGGATATATAGATTGATAGAGATATAGTTATACATGTGTCTGTGTGTCTATTACTATACATTTCTGATGTTATTTTGTACTTAGAATTATCTTCCAATTGTTTTTTTTTTTTTATACATTGATTAGTACCATGAAATACAGCTGCTAAGGACATTGCACTAAAATGGCCTGTGTTACCTTTAGCAGTACTGGTCCCCAGATTTATGGCAGTGGGCATACTGAAAGTATATCTGATACTTTTGCCATTGATATTGCTGCTTTTGTTTTTGGTACCAGTAACTCTTAAGGTATCACAGGTAGTTTCAGAGTCGTCTCCACAATAATTTGTGGTAAAGTACATAAAATAATTATTGTGACAAATACATATATGATATTTTCATAGATCTTCACACAGTCACCTGGCTTGCTGGCCATACAAAATGGCATCCCCAGTGGCTAGTGCTGCCGCCACACGATGTGACGTCATGTCACCGGGCATTAATGGGTTAATTTATTTTTTTATATTTGTCAGAGGTCAGCAGGAGTAACAACTCTGAATATGTATTGATAACAAAACCTTTTGATTTTAATTTGCATTATGGAGACAAGTTTTCATTTTATTAATATAGAAGGGAGAGAACAAAGAATATATTCTTTGTATTATTATTATTATTAATTTTATGAGTGTATATTTTTTCTTTTCATTATTTTCTTCTTCTTTTTTCCCTCTTTAAAGTTATGAACACACCATGTTAAAGGTGTTTTACCTTTCTCTTCCCCTAAAAAGTGACGGTGACGTATGATGGGGATAGTGAGGGTAAGTCACCCATTTGATGCAGAAATGATAAGAATAATAATAACAATTAAAACAATAGAACTTATTCCTCTAGCACCAGGAGTATCCTGGGGTTTGGAGGAGGGAGAGAAATTAATGCACATTAACAGCGTCTTCCGAATGAAGAGCCGCAGTACATGTGGAGAGCAATGAATGAAATCTGATTTAGGATGTGATGGGATTTATTTTTTTGAAATACAAATTGGCACTAAACACACACATGCAGATATGCAGTTCATTTTCAAAAACAAAAAATTGGCCCTGTCATTTTTTCTTCTAGTGTACTGTGGCAGTTTGGACACCAATTGTTGCCTTGGCCTCTGTGATGACGACTGTAAGGCTTAACTTTCATGAGCTTCTACTCACAAATGATTTGAGTGCTTGACTGACTTCTAATCTTACCCTTTAATTCTGAAATGGAAAGATATTTATTAGTAAAGAAATATATATATATAGATAAATAGGTAGATCTTTGTGTTAGTGATTTTAGGTCTTATTTAAGTTTCAAAAAAGATTAGAACTTCCAAATGACAGACAAGAGAAAGAGTGATGAAACTTATGGAAAGTGCAGAAAATAAGGGAAGTGTTAATGAAGTAAAAATTAGAGTATGTATTATTCCAAGTGTCAGATTTCCTGGAGATATATTGCACAGGAAGTAGATAAGGCAGAGAGAGAATGAGATCGAGAGCAGGAGCGAGTATGTACATGTATGAATGTAGTTGTAGGTGTGGAGAGAGTGATAACAGGTTCACTAAGCAGAGTTTGCACCCATGGTTGAGAGAGGTCAGGCAAAAAACAGAATTTTCCCATTTCATATTTATTTTTTATCTTTATTTATTTATTTATTTATTTATTGTGCATTTGTGGTCACTTACATGAAATAGGACTTTGTCTCTTTATTAGGCAAAAATGAACAGGAAGAGTAGAATCTCCATTATCATGAGAGGTTTTGTCATCTGACACGTTATTATAGTTTGTTTTCACTGTCATCATCATTATTTTTATTATTATGAACATTATTACAGTTATGATAATCTGAATGTTCTATTTTTGTATGTCTTGCTTTTAAGAGAAAAATATGCAGAAATAAAAAAAAAAAAGACAAAAGTGGAAGTGCCCATCTTGATAATCGCATTTTAGGGAAAAAGATAACACCAGTCCCGTCTTTATGGGTGAAAACTTACATCCTGAGGGAGAGCAGGATAAAAAGAAAGAATAGATAAATATGAGAAGAACTATTAGTGTATGTGTATCTTTTGCTTCTTTTCATGTTATAGATATTGAATTCTTATTATTCTTTAGGAAAAATGTATTTACAAATAAGGGTTTGGTTCAGTGGATTAGATATCTATATTACATTTTTATTGGCCCGTGTATTTTTTTTTTTTTTTTTTTTCTCACTTTTGAGTGGCTATTTATGCTCCTTATCCTGTCATATGAGTCTAAATAAAGGTTTAAAAGGTTAAAAGTAATTTGTCTTTCAGCTTTTACTCTTGTCATAATTTTTTATCAATGTTAATGGGATTGATCCCAATTTATTCTTAACCCGTTGCGGATGGGGGGCTGAGTGAGCTACCTGGTCGTCAGGACAGGTGATCTCTGACATCACCAGTGCAGGGCACCAGTTAAAAATTAGAGGGACGAGGAAAATGTTTTCTCTACCCTCCTAGCAGCGCTGACTTTCCTAACCAATATTTTCCCTTAAATCCATTTCAAAACTAGGGTTTAGGCTGACTTTGGAAAGCAGTAGAGGGACATGTCTATTCCATCTTTTTCTTTTTTGATCTTGTTTTTATGTTCTAGCTCTCCAGAATTAAGCATTTATGTAAAAGTGAGATGGTGTATTTTCTTATGTTTATAAGAAAAATATAGAAAAAAAGGAAGAAAATTTGAATTAGCATAGCTTAGACAATGTCTTACTCAATGGTATGAGGCCAGGGCTATCTTTGTTAGATAGAAGATTAGTAAAAAGTTCTTTTATATCATTATTATTATTATATCTTTATTATTGTTATTTTTATTATTTTTTTTTACATTACTTCAAGTTAATAGTATTATAGAGCAAAAGTTCTGGGATAATGTATGCACTTGTATAGAGTGGCAAGTTTCTTTCAAAAAAAAAAAAAAAAATCTTCTGTTCTTTTTGGGGGGAACCTCATCTGGGGAACATCTAAAGCTTCAGTTTTGATATATACAAGATATTAGAATGTGTAACAAATCAGTAATCTGTATTTTTTATGGCAATTTTATTTAAAGTATACCTCTTGAGAAGGTGTGTGTGTGTGTGTGTGTGTGTCAGTGTGTGTGTCATATGATCATTTTAAAACGATAAAGGCATATAGGAGAAATGATGTAAGAAAAAAGGATAGATCTCTAAATTCCTAAATCTCCTCCCTAACCCCCCCTTCTTCCCCTCCACTCATTTTACAGTAAGAGAAAACATTGGAGTCTGCTGTGTGATCATTTACTTTTTATTTGTTTGATCACTTGCACAGTGTTTTTTTTTTTTTTTTTTTTTTTTTTTTACCCTATATTTATTTTTAGGGACATGATTTTGTAAAACACATACATATGTGTATATATATATATATATATATATATATATATATATATATATATATATATATATATATATATATATTTATATATATATATATATATATATATTTACAAAAAGATATATAAAAAGAAAAGAAAAAAAAATATATAAATATTTATACACACACACACATATATAGCTATATATATATATTTATATATATTTACATATATCTATATCTACATTATATAGATATATATACATTTCTAATATCTATATATGTACATATATATATATATGTGTATTTGTATATACATATGTATCTATATCTATATTATTATATATATATATATATATATATATATATATATGTATGTATGTATATATATATATACACACACACACACATATATACACATATGTGTGTGTGTGTGTGTGATTAAACACACATACATACTTATTTATATATTTATAAATGTGTGTATTCATATTATATATATATATATTTTTTTTTTTTTTTTCTTAGGATGGCACAAACAAATAAATACATAGTGCATGACTGTTATGTAGAGTTACTAATGATTATTGATCCCCCTGTTCTATTTTTTTTCTGAGTGTAGCTTAAGTGAATGGAACCTAGCCTATAGGTCAGAGGCTCGATGCATGCCCCCTGTGCTGGTGTGTTGACGCAGATATGGGACCTGCAAATTAATGTCATTGAGGTGTTACTTGTCCATTTTGTTAAGGATTTTATTAAGTCCGTGATTATCATAAGTGATTGATTATTAATGATAATGGTTATGCTAAGTGAGTAGGTGTATGCAAATTTATGTTGTTAAGAAATGTGAATGTACATTTAAAAAAAAAAAGAGAGAGACTTTCAGGAAGATAAGAATATGTTAGAAATATATTTTGCAGTTCCTTTCTTTAGAGTATATATATTTAAACATATATATATAAGCTTTAAGTGGTGCATTAATGTTACATTTTAATATTTATTTTGGTTTTTTCTTTCTTTCTTTTTCCGGACCATCTCTTGGATTTACCATCACTCTCCTCATCAACCTGCTGTTTCTGGTTCCATTCCCTGTGGAACTTTCTTTCCTTCTTACTCTGCCATATTTTGTGTTCTTTTTTTTTCTCTCTCTCTCTTTCTCTTCCTATCTCTTTCCTTCTATTCCATCTTCTTTATTTTTTTCCCCCTCTCTCTGTTTATCTTTTCTCCATGTCTCACTGTTTGTGCATCCTTCTCTCTCTTTTGTTTCTCCTCTTTCTCCTACTCTCTTGTTCCCTCAACTTTCTTCTTGTCTTCCACTCCCTTCACCTTTACTTTCTCTTACTCTTCTTGTCTCTTCTTTCCTTCTCTCCTATATCTTCCTTTCTCCATGCTTGTTTCATCTTGTACACATCCATGTGATCACTCCTCTCTCCCTCCTTCATTCCACTTCTTTCCTCTTTATCTCTTTTTCCCTCTCCCTTTCCTACTCTCCCCACACCCCCTCTCCTCCCTCTCCTCCCTCTCCCTCTCCCTTTCACTCCCCACTTCCTCCCTCTCTTCCCTCCTCCCTTTCTCCTTCTTTCCCTATTTCTTTCTCTCTCACCCTTCTCCCTCTCCTCCTCCTCCCCCTTATTCCTCCCGTCCCTTTGTTCATCTAGGTTACGTGTCCTTTGCCGGTGGTTCGGGTAAGTTGGTTCTAGATTTTTAGGTTTCCTCCTTCGCTTGGTTTGTTCCCCACTCTCTCTTCCCTTTCTCATTCTCTTATGTTTTCCTTTTTTATCCTTCACCAGTTGTTGTAATTTTTTGGTTTGGTTTGTCTCGTTATTTTTGTTTATTTTTTGTATGTCTTGTCCTTCTTCTTCGTCTGCAGTTAGCAGTCTTGTCCTCTCCCCTTTTTTTTATCTTTTTTTTTTTTCTTTCTTTTTTGTGATATTTTTTCTTTTGGTGTAATTTTTGGTGATCAGCTGTTCTTGATTAATTCCACTTATGCTTATTTTGTATAGTTTTTTGGGTAATTAGGGTAGTTCGAGGTGCTGTATTTAAAACATAATTTTTTATTGTCCGTCTTTCGTCTCTGCTTTTCCCGTCTTTTCTCCTTCGTATTTTTCTCTAGGATTGATTTATCATTTTGTTTCTTGCAGTTAGTTTTGCATTTTTGTCAGTTTCTTTGAATTAACCCTCTCTCGACGGGTGGTACACCATTGATACCGCGCATTCAAAGGCCCGTTCGCAGGGTGCCGGCATACAGCGTCGATCATTTAATTGATTTAAGCCTATGCGTTCGAGAGCCCCGGCATTGCAACTTGCAAGGCTGGAATGCCCCCGGCATGAATGGGTTAAGCATTGGTTTTGTTTTATTTTTTTATTTTTGTTACTTTTGTTCGTTTAGAATTGTAATATTGTTTACTAATATTTGGTGGTG
>NW_028234424.1:6867204-6869704 GCF_977035675.1 Penaeus japonicus
TGAGCACTCTGTACTCTTCTATGTTGAGTACAACAAGCCCTGGATCTTCATTGAGCTGGTGCCATTCATCATCCTGGGAGTCATTGGGGTGAGTGTTTAGGGGGACATTTTATGAGAATTTGACAAATGTTAAATTTTTAAAGTTTACAGTTGCCTGTTTTGGGTTTTGATTTGTTTCAATGGTGTGTGGGTCGGGCATTTGATTTTAAAGTTATATACTGTAGAAATCTAACTAGTAATTTACCTATTTACTTATTTTTAAAAGTCAAAGTTACCCTGTAATAATCTCGAAGCATATGCAATAGAGCAACAGTGTGTTTATAGGTAGTTGTTTATAAACTCTGGCTTTGTAAAATCAATCTTCATTGTAATTGTTTTTCACACTTAGGGAATAATTGGCATGCTGTTCATCAAGTTCAACATCAAGTGGTGCCGTTTCCGTAAGACATCCCTCATGGGCCAGTACCCCAGGCTGGAGGTCCTCATTGTGACTCTTATCACCGCCTTCATCGCCTATCCCAACCCCTACACGCGTATGAACACCTCCAACCTCATTTACCTCCTGTTCTCGCAGTGTGGGGTGGCCAACAACGACAACTTGTGGTGAGTAAAGCCTGTGTCACCTCATAAAAAAAATCTGACTCTTTCTCTATGTTATACTTTTTCTTGTTTGGCCTTGGGTTTTATTGTGTGGTTGGTTTTTTGAGTTTGTAGTTTCTCTTTTTATTCCTCCTCTTTCAGTTTTTACATTTTTATGGTTGTTTGGGTGTGCTTTATTTCCTTCAAGGTGATGGGTTTTGGAATTGTGGTGTCTGAGGTATTGCTTGTTGACAGTATTCCGGGCAGCTGGATTGAATGGTAGAGGTATTCTTATTTGTTTTTTTATTTACGTATTGTTATTTAATTAATCTAATCAGTTCTACTTAATTTTTTTGCGAGTGTCTCTGGCTAATACTTGTGAAAATGGCATGAATTAGACAAAGCTAGGTCAGTTTTCATTAGTGCTCCATAACTCAAAACAAGGGAGACCAATCCTGAAATAATTTTAAACTATAAAAATTCTGTCACAAGTTATACATAATTAAGTTGCTTAGTATTGTAAATAATATTGCCAATTGTAGCACTTCCAAGGAGTCACTATAACCTCCATGGTGACTGCTTACCATTAAGGTTTTTAAAAGCTCTATGATTTACTTAGATTAAATTTCACTATCTGTATCTGACATCTCTGTCACTGGGTGGACAATGTTCATGGTACATGGGTATGCAAAGTTTGAGAAGATGAAGTGAATGTTTTGATTGATTGCTTGAATTGTAACAAGTACAATTACACATTTACAATTGACAACTGAAATATCATGGATGAAAGCAACATAGTTTGTCAGTCTGTCAACATGTACCATCACCCATGTACCATCAACCTTGTGGGTAGTGATGTGCATTGACCAGAATTGACCAGAAGCGTTACTAGTCTAAATGAATTAAGTTATGTTAAATGAGCAAAGCAGCTAAGTAAACATAAAGAACTTTGGATGATATCTCAATCAGGCTTGCCCCTTCCCTTCTAACAGCGGCTTGGCTTTTAGAGACGTAGTTCACCTTTCCTGGGAGGTTTGTGTTTTTTCTCTCTTTCTGTTTGGCTTGATATTTGGTATGTTGTATATTTCACATTTTTCTTTATTTTGCAGTCTCATGTTATGGTTTAGGAAGGAAAGCACATACAGGTTTGGCTTTGAAAATCAACTTTGTTTTATAAGTTAAGTGGTTGATCGGCACAAGTTGTTGTTTGGCAGAAGAGGATTGATGCATGGATTGAAAGAAAGAGAAAAAGAAAGGAAAGTCTGGTTGTCGTATGAGGCTAAAGATCAGATTTATTATCATCATTATTATTATTATTGATATCATTATTATTATTATTATTATTATTATTATTGCTACTATTTTTTATTGTTATTATAGTAATGCTGATCATATGATAATATTGGTAATGATAATTACTGCTCTTGTTTACCAAGGTCTTGTTATGATGTTAGCCCCTCTGCGATGGGCATGTTTGGCAGGGTTGGATCACTTTTGAACTGCATTTTTCCTTTTGTTGAAATGACAAGCTATTTACTCCTTCACAGTTAAGATGCCCTCTCATACCAAATGCTAACATAGACTCATATATCATACCATAAGTCTAGAAATAAACCCATTGTCGATGGGGGAATAGATTCACTTGCACATTCTCCAGGATGGATTTCATTTCAAAGCAAGACAGCTTCACCCAACATACTTTAACTTTTTCTACTCTATTTCAATTACTTATTGTAAAACTAGAGCCATTTTTGTATTATATTTATTGTATTGAGAGACCTATATGTGTCATATGACAGGCTCTGTCAATGCTGCAGTATAGGATCCATATCAGCTCTGTATTTTCTTTATACTCGGTGTTATAGAAGTATTGCTGTTTTATGGGAGGACAAAAAGCAATTTTATATTTTCCATATTTATG
>NW_028234424.1:6874704-6879704 GCF_977035675.1 Penaeus japonicus
ACTTGATTGATTCACAGATTGATTATTTATTATTGTTTTTTGTGTAGAGACCCTTTTTCTGAGATGATTTATCATTGTTTCTCCTTTCTTTGTTGTTTATTATCATTTTTTACCTATAGATTTTTTTTTCTGAGATGATTTATTTTGTTTCTTTATTGATTATTGAAAATGTAGATATTCTCACACTTACTTGCAATAGCATTAAGGTCCTTCTCCTAAGAAGCTAAGCTAGGAAGTTTTTTTGTTTTTTTTCCAGTGCGTGGTGACAGTGTTCACTTTCGGCATCAAGGTTCCATGTGGTCTCTTCATCCCCTCGCTGGCCATGGGCTCCATCATCGGACGTCTAGTCGGCATTGGCATGGAGCAGCTGGCCTAGTGAGTAGCAAGCCTTGACTTTCCCTTCCCCTTCTCTTGATTTGGTTGATTCCGTTACATTATGTTTATGATTTTTCTGAGGATGATGGTGATTGTTTGTTTTGAGGCAAGAAAATGTCAGTACAAGGAAATCAAATAGGTTATTCCTTCTTTAAGCATCTATACTGTTTTAGATTAATTTCACATTGACAGAAATGCTAGATATATGCCAGACAGCAGCAAGAGTAACTCCAAACTTAAAAAGCATCCCACAGCAACTTTCAAAAATAATATTGAAACATTTGAAAACCCCCTTTGCAGCAACTATCCAGAGTGGGCAGTGTTTGCAGGCGAGTGTAGCACCGGTGAGAATTGCATAACTCCTGGTCTTTACGCCATGGTGGGTGCTGCAGCTGTGCTGGGTGGAGTGACTCGCATGACAGGTGAGGAAGAAAGGGCTGGTGGCATTTAGCGTCTCTTTGTGATAATATGCATGACTGAGTTTGATGTATTGCTTGGGATCAGTTATAAAAAGATTTTCACCTTGATAAAACTACAATACATAAGAACACAAATGTCATCTTCCCATTAACCCATTGGCCCAGGTATTAATAAAATATGTATACAGTCATGTGGCGGGTTTATGTTGTATGGCACAGTGCCATCCGCGTTTATGACCAAATCTGCCTTGACAGCAAATCATGCCATCCACTATCAATGGGTTAACTTGCAGTTATCTTTCTACCTCCCTCAGTGTCACTCGTGGTGATCATGTTCGAACTGACGGGAGGCGTGCGGTACATCGTCCCTCTCATGGCAGCTGTCATGGCCAGCAAGTGGATTGGGGATGCGTTCGGCCGCGAAGGCATCTACGACGCACATATCATCCTCAATGGCTACCCGTTCCTGGATTCCAAGGAGGAGTTCAGCCACACCACCCTTGCCAATGATGTCATGAAGCCAGGGTATCTTTCTCTCTTGATCTGTTTTGTTATGTTCATTTAAGCTTAAAACATTGTTCATTATTACCAGATATTATTTCTGCCTTTTTACTGTTATTGCTTTATTTTTCAACATGTTTATGTGATTTTTAATATTCTTTGTTCATTCTGTTTCTTGCAGCAAGAATGAGTCATTCTATGTAATCACTCAAGACAGCATGACTCTGGACGATGTGGAACAACTTCTACGCGAGACGGACCACAATGGGTTCCCTGTGGTCGTTAGCAGACAGTCACAGTATCTCGTGGGTTTTGTTGCCAGACGAGATTTAAACATTGCAATCAGTGAGTAATCTAACTTTACTCTCTCTCTCTCTCCCTCTCCCTCTCCAATATAAATTACCCATTTACATATCTATTAACTCATTCATGGTGGGACTTATATTTGCCTAATGCAACACCCGCCGGCTAGATAACAAGCGCGAGATCTCTCCTAGTGTGTTGACATGCTGCACCTCTCAGAGTGCTTTTCACCCACCCACTTTAACAGGGTGATAATTGCAGGTTTTTGTATTTGTTTACATTAATTTCACAAGTGAAAAAAAATTTGTCTATACAAATGGAACTCTTATGAGTATATGCATATGTAAGGATGTAAAACATTTGTTTTAACCCATTCACGACGGGGGCATTCTAGCCTTGAATGCTGGGGCTTTCGAATTATTAGGCCTAAATCAATTAAATGGCTGGCACAATACTGTGCCGCCCGGCCACTGGGCTTTTGAATGAGCGGTACAGTACTGTACCACCCGTCCAGAGAGGGTTAAGGGAGAGATCATGACATGATAGAACGTCATCTGGTGGGAGCAAAGTACTCTTGTACTCTGGTATCTCATTACTAGCACCAATGGGTTAGATCACACTTTTTTAGGAATTTCCTTTTTTTATTAATAATTCATCAGAATTACTTTATTTCATTTTTGTCTGAAGCATTATTAGATTGTACTTTGAACTGTTCCTAACAACTTGCTGCCCTCAGTGATTTCAGTACTCACTCTCTCCCTCCCCTTTACTACCCTATATTCACAGGCCAAGCCAAAAAGACCACAGAAGGGATCGTGGGCGAGAGCATAGTGCTGTTCACGTCATCAGTGCCCTCCCCTTGGATGGGACCCCCTCCTCTCCGGCTGCGCAAGATCCTGGACTTGGCCCCCATCACCATCACGGATCATACACCCATGGAGACTGTTGTCGACATGTTCCGGAAGCTGGGCCTGCGACAGACACTCGTCACACACAACGGGTGAGTAAAGCCAGCCAGTCCTTTTGGTTGAGTACTTGAGTGGGGAAGGTTTTTATTGGAATTTTGTTTGTAGAAGATTAAACACTCCACCATTGTTGATTCAGTAGAAGAAATAACCATTATAAACAAAATAACTTTTGTGTGTATTTTTTTTGTTTCAACAGTTTTTTTTTTTTTTTTTTTTTTTTTTTTTTTTTTTTTTTTTTTTTTTTATTATTATTATTATTATTATTATTATTATTATTATTATTATTATTCATGCATGTGAATCTGTAGAAATCATCAAGGAAGCATATTTTGGTATAATAGTAATTGACTCCAAAGTATTTTTATATGAATAACCAGTTTTCAGTTAATTTCATTATTGACTATAAAGTAATTAGATTACATTATGTGTGTAATACATAAAGTGAAAATTCATACTCTATATATGAATGAAAGATGAAATAATGTAGTGATGCATTGAAATAAACTCAGTAGCCAGGTGTGTGACCTGAATTTCTATATCATTCCTGCTGAGGGCTCACAGGGAAAACCTGGCTGTCTATCTGAAAACCTGGCTGTCACACTCAAGTTAAGAGTATATGGGTAATTTCTCTGGAGCCAGAATGGCATCTGGATAGATCATTCTATTAGTAAATCAGTGTAATGGTTAGTCTTTCTCTCGCATCCCAGGTGACAGGGGTTTATATCTGTATGTTAATGTGTACAGATAGATAGAAGATATTATATGTATGTATTTATAAACTCCAAGCCACACTACACACTAACAATTTTCTCTCTGGCAGGCGGCTTCTGGGCATCATCACGAAAAAGGACGTGCTGCGCCACATCAAGTTCCTGGAGAGCGAAGACCCAGAGTCGGTCCTTTTCAATTGATCCGCCTCAACGTCCATAGGCTGAGACATGGATCCATTTTAATTAATTTATTGATATTGCCTAATGTTATATTTTTATAGTTTCTTGTCATCATTCTCCACAATGGAAAGTGCGCACACATGCTCGAGAGAAAGAGAGCCTCGCAGCAGTGTTTGGTGTGTGTCTTAGCGTTATCGCCTGAGTAGAGGGAGAATGAAGTATATATATATCTTGTGCTGAACCCCCAGCGGGAGTTTTTCCACGTCCTTGTTCTGTATATTGTGCAGGAGCCCGCTGCTGTGAGGGGAACATATATTTCTCTTTTTTTTCTCTCTCTCTCTTCATTATCTTTCTTATTTTGCAATGGATGACGCTAGGCTAGGCAGTCCTGGTGGCTACACATTTGCTCTGCGCTCGGAGCATTGCAAACAGAGCGGCAAATTGTATCTTTTGTAACACATAGCTATCGATGGTAGGATTAGGGTATATATATATATGTAACGTCTCCATTGTAATAATAGCTGTGTAAATATTTACAGGTATATATATATATACATATTATTTTTTCATTCTTTCTCCTTGTCTTTCTTTTTTTACTTTATACTCTTAACTCTAATATTTTTAGTATGATTTATCTTCTTGTTTAGGTAATACTTTTTGCATTCACTCTCTCCAGATACTGTACATCTGGCACTTGTCAGGAACAGGGACTGCGGTGATCTAAAGATAAATTTGAGATAATCAATATAGGACTTCTAGAGGAAATTGTTTCTTGAACAAAATTTTAGTTTTAGGGATGAAGAAAACAAAGGGAAGGAAATGCAACTAAGTGCTGCATCTTGGTTTAAGATATTCTGAATTACAACAAAGCACCTGGTTATCACTCTGGATTCAAAATGCCATTTGACTTTTCATTTCTGTCCGTTCAAGTAAGACGATTTGCAAGGTTATGTTGCTCAATTGGTCATATGTTGTCCCATGGCCTGTTTTAGTGTCTTGCAGGGAAGGAAGGCATCTTTGAAGGACCTGAAAGGCCATCCCTAGTGCAATCTAACTAGATAAGCCATTCCACTGTCTTCTAGTTCATGATTTTTGAGGTTTGTGCCATCAAATAAAAATGGTAGTGTGTTTCATAAACCATGATATAACATGTTATTCTTTGGTTTTTGGTTGAGGTTGAAAGCAGCTTGAGGATGGGTTAGATGTTTTTCAGTCTCTCTCTATTATTTTTAGGAGAAAGTTTGGATATTGGTTATTTAGAACTGTAGGAGAAAGGGATACAAGAGTGAGAATGACTTTGTGTGAGTTTATACAGGTTGATATCTCATGAACATATCACCATTATGGGAATCCAATCAAGTCGAAGTCCTGACTTTGAATCTAATTAATTGTAAGATCATTTAATCTTTGTTAAGCCACTTGGAAAACAGGTTAGAAGGAGAGAAGTAGAGAGTGTGTATTTTATCAAATGTTTAGAGAAAAGGGAAAAATGCTTACATCAAAAGGAATGGGTAAATTTTGGAAAACGGACGCATTTTCCTACT
>NW_028234424.1:6884704-6887204 GCF_977035675.1 Penaeus japonicus
CTCTCTCTCTTTTCCCTCTTTCTCTTTTCTCTTTCTCTCTTTTCTCTCTCTCTCTCTTTTCTCTCTCTCTCTCTTTTCTCTCTCTCTCTTTTCTCTCTCTCTCTTTTCTCTCTCTCTCTTTTCTCTCTCTCTCTTTTCTCTCTCTCTCTTTTCTCTCTCTCTCTCTCTCTCTCTCTCTCTCTCTCTCTCTCTCTCTCTCTCTCTCTCTCTCTCTCTCTCTCTCTCTCTCTCTCTCTCTCTCTCTCTCTCTCTCTCTCTCTCTCTCTCTCTCTCTCTCTCTCTCTCTCTCTCTCTCTCTCTCTCTCTCTCTCTCTCTCTCTCTCTCTCTCTCTCTCTCTCTCTCTCTCTCTCTCTCTCTTTTCTCTCATTTCTCTCATCTAGTTGTTTAGATTCTTGTTAGAGCTTGGAACTGAATTTCTAATTTGAATAAGAAAAAATACACTGATGTTTGATTGGATTTTATGAAGTTTTGGCAAAATACTATAATGTGTGTTATATTCTTTACTGTGTATGTGAAAATTAGTGTTGCTGATTATCATAATTATTCAAAACAGGATTGCAAAATGTAGATAAGGTAAAGGACAACAGGATATCCAGGGCAATATATATTGTTGATAGAGTGTAATGAACAAAGCAAATGATTGAACTGAAATGTTGAAATATCAGTTGCACCATTCACTAGTCAATTTTCTGGCAATATGTAAACATAATTTTGTTTTTTTATGAATGCCTTAGTCTGACCAGTATTTCTATTATGTTTAATTTGTTTCAGGACTTTCAAGAACTTTTTAGTCTGATAAAAAGTTAACAATGCAAAGAAAGTTTTATTTTGCACTTGTTTCAGACATATACACATACTTTTTTTGTCATTTCTATGTTAAGGCTCTTCCATTTAAAAAAATAATAATAAATAAAATTCAGTTCTATTGAATTTTTTTTCTATAATATCGTAGTGTAAAGAATTGGTAATGCAATGATTTTTAATATGTTGTGGTTGAGAGAAGCATAGTTCAAGACCACTACTGACACATGTAAAGACATTTTTATATATATACATAATATATGTTTTTATCTTCTATGTACTCAGCTATTGGGGAAGCTCCGTATTGCTAGGGATTGTGAGGAGACACTCATTAATAGGAATGTAGATGCCCCCTTGCATTAGATGGCTGCTGTGTAGGATGGTTTTCTTGTATTCTTACAATTAACCATATTATTTTTGTTATTATGTGAGAGAGAGACAAATATACAGACAGACAAAAAGGTAGAAAGCAAAATAGAGAAATTAAAAAAGACGGAAGGACACAAAGACTCAGAGAGAGAGTGAGAGAGAGAGAATGAGTGAGTTAATGAAAGAGAAACACTCAGAAATCAGATATGAACGTAAGCACACAAGGTCAAGAGGGAAACAAGATGATAGGAAATACATTAAACACTTTATTAATTGTAGAAAAAGACACAAACAAGACCAAATAACTTCACAGTGCATAAGGTGTATTTGATGGGCTTCAATATGCATTTCTGTTGAAGATCTGTGTAATTTGAAGAGTGTCAGATACATCTCTTGCACTCTGGAGTTATTCAGTCTTGTTCATACCTTTCTCTACTTCTCACTATGAATAATTTTTTTTTTTTTTATCATGTCTAATCCTCTGCATATATAGAATGAAACCCTTTATCTCTGTTTTAACGGAGAAGTCATTAGACACAGATACTATACAAAATGCCTTTGTTAGGGACTCAACAACCCATCTAATGAATCTTCTTTCCTTGTAGCTTGATAAAGTTTATTGATTTTGTCTATATCTTATTTTGTAATAGGTATTCAAAGCTGTGTATGAATCAGTCAGTTTAATAAAAAAAAATGGAACTTTGGTCTTTATTTTATTTTATTATTGCTGGCATTTGGATCCTTGTTTTTTGTATTGGGTTATGGAAATGTTTGTATTGATTTAAAAAATGGGTTCAGATGTGATCCATATATGGTAATTCAGACATCATTAAAATGTATGAGTGCAATCTTCAGGCACATCTGAAACCAGGGAAAAAACTGCAGACACATTTTCAAGAACTGGTGTTTCAAAAGTTTTGAATATTTGTTTTCTTTATAAACATAAACTTTACACAGCATTATTTAATATTCAGTAACAATATATCCCTCACTACAAAAGCTTGTTTCATATACTGTACAGAAAGAATTTCAATTCCTAGATAGTGTATCTTGACAAAGTTCCACTGACACTTTTTTGTTAACATTTTGTGCTCACAGTCACAAAAAATATGTTGAAGCTTGCAATAATTCCATATTAACCAGTCAGTTATCCTTATCAGAATTAAATGTAATTATAAGTAGTATATATTTTCATATGATAATATAATCTTCATCAGAATGTAACAGTATATATATATGGAATTTTTTTAAATGATAATAATGTTAATTATGGAATATGAAAAAACACATAATTACAACATCAATTTAATCCAGGAATTCTGCTTACAA
>NW_028234424.1:6902204-6919704 GCF_977035675.1 Penaeus japonicus
AAATAAATATATATATATATATATATATATATATATAAATATATATATATATATATACATACATATATATCATCATCATCATCAGTAGCAGCAGCAGATACATATATATATATGTACATAAATATATATATACATATATACATACATACATATATATATATTTATTTATATATATATATATACATATGTAAACACACACACGAAGGGGAGGGTAAATAGTACTACCGAACAATGTTATATGGATATTCAGATTTAAAAAATGCCCTAAAATCCTTTACCAGAATCTCAAAATATCATTACATAACAAGTCCAACATATTACTAACTATAACCTACACGCCTTATTACACAGTAACATCGCCTTTCTGTTCCGTTCCAATTCATCTAAAACTACCAGCTGTATCGAAAGAATATCTAAATATTTCGAATGTTTGCGCCAAATTCACCTTTTTTTGCGACGAAGAGACAGATGAGAGAACGAAAGAGGATTCGATTCCGCGCGAAAGAGAATACTCTTGAGATTTGGATTCTTTAAGATGGATTCGAAGGCAAAGGATTGATGCTCTTTTATTTCATTTACGTAAAACCGCGTGTGTCGTTATGAAGATGAATTAGAACGGAATATATTCTAGATTGTGGAATAAATATATAAATCCATTCGTCTCATCGAAGAAAAGACAACATTCCTCATAATAAATAAGAATGATGAAATAAAACCAGGCTCGAAAGAGCATCGGATCTCCTTTCCGGCGCCATCTGCAAACCCCAAATCACGATGAAAAAGGAAATCCATCGACAACCGATATTTTTGTTCCGATTAGAAATAATGAAAGATATAAAACTTTAAAGTAGAATACACACATATATGTATGCGCAAAAGTAATAAAAATAAAAATGTCCAAACAGTTTCCCAGACGCTTAACCTCCCTTGATCGCCGACGAACTGAATATCCTATGACCAATGTAACAAACTAATCCAAAACCTCAAGTATTTAAAACCACACAATCGAATTTAAAGAAGAGACAAACCTCGAAATGATTTCCCGAACGGATCCGATCCCTTCGGCCGCGTCCAGAGAATCGGATCCCCTCCGGGCGCCCCCTATCGCCCCCCTGTCCGCCCACGTGGTTTCCGGCGCCTATAGTCCCCCGTGTCCTGGCATCGGCTGCAAAGAATCCCTCGACGCCGAAGCCCTCAAGCCAAGCCCTCGGCCGCGAGAAAGCCACTGAAACCCACGACGAAGGATTAGGAGCGAGGGTGACAAAGGCCAGGAGTCCGTGCTGTCGCAAGGGCGTCGTCGTGAGCATGACCATGATTTCCAAGGGCACTCTGGGCATCTGCGCGGGCGTCGCCGGGGCACTCTTCCTTGGGTACTGCATCTACTTCGACCAGAGGAGGAGGAGCGACCCCGAGTTCAAGAAGAAGCTCAGGGAGAGGCGTAAGGATCTAAGAGTTTCCGTAGGACGCGTTCCTTGTGTAGTTCCGGGGGTTACGTGTCCTCGTCAAGGTGTTTCATGGCAGGAGTGTGACGGAGAGTTTCCCCTCGAGTGAAGGACGAGTGACCCTCGAAGTGGAGGTCGAGAGGAAGCGGAGGGAGTCTCGAAAGGGGAAGAGGTCTTATTGATGGCCTTGAACCCTTTCCCAAGTTACCATTGTAGGATTGAGAAGGATAGGACCGTAGGATTTGATGAGCAGAGACACTCGAGGAATAGGCTAGTTCTAGTGGAAGCTCAGAGAGAGTATTTGTTTTTATTGACGAGAGAGACAATCGAGTAAACACAGAAAGAATAACGTTACAGCCACAAAGGTCTTTATATTTAGGATATTTTCCACAATATAATCTTCATTAGGATTTCCAAATGAGGAAGGTAATTAATATTGGAGATAAGACCAGAATTATTTATAATACTCCTGTATGTCCTCCACTCGCATTGTGTTAGTCTATGCTCCAGAAAAGGCCAACAACCTCCACCATGTATGTTCTGGCAAGGTAGCGCTCAAAGATGATCCTGGTAAATTATCAGATAAGTTGGTATTATCTTATCAGGATAAACATGGTGAATGTTTAGTGCCCTTTGCAGGAGTGCCAAAGATTTGCTTGACATCACAATTAGGTGTATTATGACATTAGATACATGCTTCATTTTCAGTTTGGTAAATTTCCAAATAGTGCTGCGTTACTAAATGCGACAAAAGTTGTATCGATGGAGTCCTTTCAACCTCTATTACAAATAAGTCTGCCCTCTGGGCAGTGCAGACTAACTTTAAGAATATTTTTCAAAAAATCCATCACAAAATAAGGGTTTAAGCAGACTTTGGAACCCTGTAGCTCAGGAGCTAACGCTGTTACAGCCATAGTACTTCATGACAGTGTGTGTGTTTTAACTGCAAGCAGGTACCGATGTCACGTCATGCACTCAGTGACACCCATTTTAGGCCTAATCATGAAACCTGTATTCAATGGGTTAACCCTATGACGACGGTGCGTCACACTCGTGTGACACAGCCAAACTCCCGATGCCGGGGCGTCATGCCAGTGTGACAATTTCAATGCAATATTGCAATCGCCCGGCATAGGGGTCTTCGCGTAGCGAGTGCCCCGTCGGGAAAGGGTTAACAAAGATAGAAATAGGATTGATACTGCGAGGATAACCAAAGTAATTGCTGGTTCCAAGTTAAAGCACAGAGAGATTAATCCATTGATGATGGGGTAAATTGTCCGAGTAGTTCCATGTTACGAAATGCTGTGAGAGTGGTATCGATGGATTCCTCTCAACCACTACTACTATTATATAGTGAATATAATCTGTGATTCTGTGATCCCCCTCCCCCCTCTGATACCACTCAATCTTGGTGCCGATAGTATGGGAGGGCATGAAGGAGATGGTGGAAATTACTGAGTAATGTATTGATAATTTGCATTGATATATGCCACAAATGTACCTTAGTTCTACCATATATCTGTCTAATGTAAAATGAAAGTATAGAAGATGTGGATTCTTCATATTATACTCACCCACATGGTGTACCATGTGCATGTGATTGCAATTGCCTCCACCATGACACAAAATGATATATAATGTGAATCTTGCAGTTGTTGTTTTCATAGCATTTTTTTGTTTACAGAACCAAAACCCAATGTCCAACCTAATTTAACCTAGTTTTGATGTTGACCTTTTTATTTGTTTTGCTTACATAGAGCTTGGACTGGTGTGTTAACTAGTGATACAACTTTTGAATGCATCATCTGTGTGTATTCTGCGTCGCCAGTTTATATACTGTACTGGAATGCTACAGATACACACAGCTTCATGATACAACAACCAGTTCGAAACTCGCTCAAAAAAGTAATACGCAGATTCACTTAAAATGAGGAACATGAAACACCATAATCAATCTAAGGGTAGCTCAGATTGGATGTCGTTTATAGAAGAATAAACATCCTGAAAATGTTTTTTCTACTAGGTAGCTCTTATCCAAGTAAGTGCATCAAGTAAAACAAAAAGACAGTCAATTGTTTATCAGTGCAGGGTGAAGGTTAAAGAACCTGATCTACTTTATGCCCTCCCCTACCATCAAGGGCCATATTGTAGGTGGAATTGCTGATAAAGTCCATTATATGTGAGTGGTGGAGGATGGGAACAATCCATTGATACCTCTTTTGTGGTATTGCATAATGAGGCACTATTCAGAAAATGAAAGTTTTAATTTACTCACAAATGATTCCACAAGCATTCCTAGTCAGTCAGTAAGGAGGCAATTAGTAAGCCCTTGACACATGCTGTTTTACCTCTCTCCTTGAATGTTTTAGGGAAAAGGGTTTTCAATTCTATTACCATTTTCATTGATACTAATGTTATTTCTATGGCTATTATCATCAGAAAGGTAATAGCAACAACAATGGTATTGTCACATGGGTGTGACGCACCATCGTCATAGGGTTAAAATAGATCCACAGTGTACAGTGCTAGTGTATGTGCACTCTGATCATCTATGGGTTGAATAGTACATTGATCCGGTAAACCTGATATCATTGATTTTAATGATTTTGACTCTCTATGGTCTGAATGATGATGATGGGGGGAAAAAAACAGATCATAATTGTTTTCTAAGTGCTCTGATGACCAGTCATGTTTGTAAACACATTTTGTGTATTTTGGCATTTCCACCTTGCATTGATGGGTTATCTCCTTGCTGCTGTCAAAATCAGGATATGTATAACAATCCTTGGGGGAAGGGGTTAATGATATGATGCCTTTTTTTTTTTTTTTTTTTTTTTTTTTTTTTTTTTTTTTTTTTTTTTGCATATAAAAAGAATTATGAAATGTACCATTTTCGTTTTTATAAGATGATCTTAAGGGTATACAAGTTCCATAGGAAGTAAAACAGTACTTCAGATACAAAAATTAGTATGAAGGTATTCATACACCTTTGTCATAGATATTTTTACTCATCAGAATTATACTGGAATTTGTCTCACATTGTAAACTGTTTGCACACTTTTGGTGGTAGGAGGGGAGGCTTCCAATAAAATTTTTGTAGCTATATGCTTTTAGAAAGTTACTGTGTATCATCAGATTTTATGATTGTTCATGCCTTAACCCTTTCCCGACGGGGCACTCGTTACGCGAAGACCCCTATGCCGGGCGATTGCAATATTGCATTGAAATCGTCACACTGGCATGACGCCCCGGCATCGGGAGTTTGGCTGCGTCACATGAGTGTGACGCACCGTCGTCATAGGGTTAAGCTTGATGACTAAGCATGAAACATTATGAATCTTCTTTTATCACTTAGTGTATTTTACCACATAGTTTTAGAAAGTGTATGATTTTGTTTTAGCGATGATTATATGCATAATGATTTTGGGTTTGATAAGAGACATCATATTAAGTTTTGACAGTATTTATAATGATCTGTAAAGGGCAGATATGATAGAATCATGTTTGGATAGAATACATGATTATCTGCAGTAAAACTGAACAAAGATTGACAAAAATATAAATTGGTCTTAATAACCTCTTAACAAAAGATGAAGTGATGTTCACATCACAGCTTGGCTGGTCCTCCCGCCAGTTGATGTTAACATCATCTCATGGTTTTGTTGGGCCTTCATACTGGGTTATGGGTAGTGAACCAGCTGGTTGAATTTTTACAAAAAAATAATTACCAAACGTTATTTGTTCACCCCTTTGAAAAGTGTCGGTGAAAATTACCCTAAGAAGTTTAGTGTGGCCTCGTGTCTTGAGAAATCTCTTAGATGGAAGATGCATGCACTCGCTATTTTTCCAGCGGTATGGGAATTAGACAAATATATGTTATGTTGTCAATGGGTTAAGATGATCGTGAAATGTGAAAAAGAAACACTTGAAGAAAGGATTGTCCTCTTATGATACATTAGCAGAAGAGAGGGTAGAGAGAGAGAATGCATTTATTTTAGAAAAGCTAATATACATTCCAATTGTAAAGATCTACTTCTAGTGGTCTTTATGCTACTACATTCACAAAAGATTTAAGTAGATTTAATCAGATGATAGGTGGAAGTAACTATAAATTGACATCAATTGAAATTTATAGTGCTACGATTTTTGTGTTGACTAGGCTATAAATGCCTTGGAGCTCCACTTCAACTATAGCATTTGGTATGATGCCTTAGCTACACAACTACAGGAATAAATAACTGCAACAAAAGGAAAACTGCAGTGCAAAAGTAACCTTACCCAACAAAACCTGCCCATCATGGAAGGGTTAAACCATGCAATGAATTCTAACTTTCAGTAAACCTACCAAAGGAAATGCTGTATTTGCATATTTATAATATTCCATTATTAGTGTACATTAACTGTGCTGTGACCTCCTTTTATATTTTAATTCCATTGATCCTAATTGTGTGTCCCGTCCCCCACAGGCCGCAAGACAGCCAAGAGCAGCGCAGCAGGCGGCAAGTCGGTCAACTGGCCCAACCTCAAGGATCAGGAGGCTGTGCAGAAGTTCTTCCTCGCACAGGTCCAGGTGAGTTGCTGATGGTATCTTCGTGAAGAGTGTCAAGGCTTCTTGGATTGGAGACTGAGGTTTCTCAATTGGGGTCAGATGTTTTTCAGTTTTTTGGATTTGGGTTTTCCTGTTATCATGAAAATAAATTCAAAATTTGATAGGATAATTGGGTCATAACCCGTTAACGACGGGTGACTAGATATCAAGTCTAGTGGTTTTTGGGCTACACACCGGGGACGCGTTATTTTGTCCAGCCCGGCGCGCGGGAGGAGCCAGCGCACAGCGTTGGCTCGCGGCCAGTGTGGCCGAGAATCCCGACATGTTAGGCTTATGCGTTCAAGAGTCCCAGAATTTTGGTCTTTTTAAGCCGGATTGGTCCTGTCGGGAACGGGTTAACCCTATGATGACGATGCGTCAAACCTTTGTGACACAGCTAAATGCCTGAAGACGGGGCGATACACCAGTGTGACATTCCTGATGCAATATTGCATAGGCCCAGTGTAGGGGGTTTCCACTTATCGCCAGGCCCGTCGGGATTGGGTTAAGAACCATAATAGTGCACTTACCACCCCATTAGAAATCTATATTGTATATAACTGAAATCTTCATTTTATGCTATTTAGTGCTTTGAAATAGGTTTGTTTATTTGAATATATAATTACATATTTAAGTGTTTAAAAAAGTCATACCCATATAAATATCCACTGATTTTACTGAAAACTCACTATTGAAAATTTTATGGTTGTCATTGAACTCTTAATTACTCATACTACTTTAAATGTCCAGTTAACCCTATGACGACGGTGCGTCACACTTGTGTGACACAGCCAAACTCCCGATGCCGGGGCGTCATGCCAGTGTGACGATTACAATGCAATATTGCAATCGCCCGGCATAGGGGTCTTCGCGTAGCGAGTGCCCCGTCGGGAAAGGGTTAAGAATGAACAAAAACTTGGATCTTCGCGTAGCGAGTGCCCCGTCAGGAAAGGGTTAAGAATGAACAAAAACTTGGATCAAAGTTCACTAGGAATTTGAAGGTTCATCTTTACAGATTTTGTATCTTTTTTGGGAAAGGGTAAAATCTCACCCTGATAATCATGGTCACTTTGATTTCTTTCATGCTCTTTAGTAATAATTTCTATTTAGTATTCAATTTCGAGAATCAGTTTTGTATAGAATCTTTAAATGACTGATAAGGCCTGTTCCTTTAATCCATTGATGATGGGAGTGCATGTATACATGCACAGTCTAGTGTAATTTAGTTTTATTTATCATGTTTTACACACAGATGGCTCCACAGGAGCTTAGTCACCTGACCTTATCTGTTTACCCATTCCTTTAATTTTCATTCTTATTTTTATTTCTAATATTGTTATTACTGTATAATTAAAATGTTAGCAATAATAATAATAATATCAGTAACAATAAAATTACTATTAGAAAAAAAATATTTTTCCCAAGGGATTCTAGAAAGGTCAGACAAGGTTAGGTAAGGCTACGAATTGACTCCTTGGTGACGAGGCACTGGTCGAACCATAATGGATGCTCCAATCCCCTGTGTCAGTGGATAATAGATTTTGATAGACTAGTTTACCTGATACTAATAAGAAACTTCTGAACTAAGTAATATGATAACAATTACCAGTGGTCAAGATACTTATTACCAAAAGTCTTGTCTAATCCAGAGCATTTCCCTCATTTTTCCTTGCATTCTGTCAAAAATCACTTCTAACAGCCACCCCGTCCCACAGGCCGGAGAGGAGTTGTTGGCACAGGGTGAGGTGGAGGCTGGCGTCGAGCACCTGAGCAGGGCCGTGGCAGTATGCGGACAGCCTCAGCAGCTCTTGCAGGTCCTACAGCAGACCCTCCCCCCACAGGTCTTCCAGATGCTCCTTCAGAAGCTGCCAGCAGTTGGAGAGGTGAGTTTTGAAATTTCCTCCTTGTCATATCCTCTTTTCATTGTCTCTTTATTTATTTATTTTTTCTTATTATTATTATTTTTCCATCATTGGGCCTTTTTACTTCCTCTCCTTTATTTTCAAACTCTGTTTTTCACTCCTCATTTCTCATCTTCTTCTTCTCTTTCTCTTCCTCCTCCTCCTCCTCCTTCTTTGCCACCTCCTCTTCCTCTTCCTCTTCCTCTTTCTCTTCCTTTTCCTCTTCCTTCTTTGCCACCTCCTCCTCTTCCTTCCTTCTTCTTCTTCTTCATTTTCTTTTCCTCCCTTTTCTTCTCTTTTTTCTTCTTTCCCTTATACTCTTCCTTATTCTCTTACTCCTCCTCCACCTCCTCTTCCTCTTCCTCTTCCTCTTCCTCTTTCTCTTCCTTTTCCTCTTCCTTCTTTGCCACCTCCTCCTCTTCCTCCTTCTCCTTCTCCTTTTCTTCTTCTTTATCTCCTCCATCTTTTCTTCTTCATTATCTCCTCCTCTTCCTCTTCCTTCTTTGCCACCTCCTCCTCTTCCTTCTTCTTCTTCTTCGACTTCTTCTTCGACTTCTTCTTCGACTTCTTCTTTGACTTCTTCTTCTTCTTCTTCATTATTATCTCCTCTATCTTTTCTTCTTCATTATTATCTCCTCCATCTTTTCTTCTTCATTATTATCTCTTCCATCTTTTCTTCTTCATTATTATCTCCTCCATCTTTTCTTCTTTCCTCCTCCTCCTCCTCCTCTCTGCCCTCCTCTTTCCCACCAGCTCTCTTTCTTTCTCCCTCTAGCCCTCTCTCTCTTTTCTCATTCTTTCTCCTGCTCCTCCACCTCCCTTCTTTGTATTGATTCCTTACTTTATTCAACCTACATAAAACTATTAATTTCTTTTGATTATTAAGCTCCATTGAAATTGAAGTCTATGTTTCAGTCATTTCTCTATTATCTACTGATTTTTTGTTTCTCTCTTTTGCTTTCTTTATGATCTCATTTCCTTCTTTCCTTTCTTGACTCTCAAGCCCTAATGCAAGTCCTTTTTCCACCCCTGCAGAGCATCCTACAGGCAGCTGGAGGCCCCAAAGTAAGCGAAGAGGATGTCGAATGAAGGCTGAGCCAACAGCGCATAGTCTAAGGCACCCCACCCCCCCACCCCCAGAGGCAGTTCTGTGTCTGGATGTGTCTTTTAAAGGAGAACACCCCCCTTGAACTTCCCCACCCCCCCCCATCCCCATATCCTCCATCATCTTCCCCCAAAAGATTGTGATACTGTTTGTGGCGTACACACACACACACACATACCTGTACAAGGACACGATATTGGTCTTTTTGCTTAATTATCTCTTGTGGTTAGAGTGTGATGTTATGAAGAAGAAAGGAAGGAGAGGGAGGAAGAATAAGAGGATGATTAGGGTGTTTGTATTGTGTTGTGCTGTGCTCCAATCAGGGATGCTTATGGCCAGAGTATGTTGGCATCTTGAGTGTAGATGAATACCATGGTACAAAAATGGGAAAGAGATAAAAATGGTAGCTGTGCAGTGGTCTGTGTGTGTGTGGTTTCACAACACGATATGATGATCATCATTATTACATTCTGTTATTTATGAAACGTAGATGCAGTGTTGTTTCAGCCATTTTATTTTTTTGTTTTTCTCTTGTTTATATTTTTGGCTTGGAAGCTCCCTTTGGTTGTTATTATTATATTTTTATTATATATATATATATGTATTATATATATATATATATATATATATATATATATATATATATATATATATATATATATATATATATATATCTATCTATATATATATATATATATATATACACACATCTGCATGTATGCATGTATGCATACATTTATATATATATGTGTATGTGTATATATATACTATATATAAATCAAAATGAATTCCTTGTTTATTTTGTTTTTTACATGTTTCAATTAGAAGCTTCATCACATGCGCATAATTTATCATATCACAACAGGGATTGTTGGCCTTGTGTATAGTTGTTCCACCAGATAATACAGGCAAAACAGTCTGAAATGTGATTCAATAGAAGTATAGAATGTGTTACCTCATCTTTTCCTCTTTTTTGAAAATTAATTGTATATTCTTTACCAGAAGACTTTTTCCATCCCATGTCTTTTTTTATTTTTTTAAATTTTATTTATTGAATATTCAATACCTTTCCTAACTTAACTATTTTCTTTCATTTTCTGTGAGAGCCTCTCCCCTCTCCCTCTCCACCACTCGCTCACTCCTTTCACACTTTTTATTTCTCCCACTTTCACCATTTCACCGGAAAGGTTTGTGTTCAGCCAAAGGTGTTTTTCTCCTAGTGGACGACTTTTTCATAATGTAGATAGCAGCAGCTTCAGATAACACACTACAAACCTCTTATGGCTTCTGGGTATCAGTGGTAGGTCAAATTGTGTGTAGGAAGAAGCGGTCTTTTTCATTGTATTTTTTTTTTTTTTTTCTTACTGGTGAAAGTGAGGATTTTATGTAAAGTTTCAATGTTGACATGATTGTTACTTATATATGTTTATATATATATAATTATATATATATATATCTTTTTCTTTTCTTTATATGATTACCCTCTCTCAAAGCCAGAAGACTGCCATACCATTGGGTATACTCTACCTTCAGCCATACATAAGGGGTATGTAGATCCTTCACATTGTGAATATTTCTGGAGGTGTTGGAATGGATGTTCTTTTTTTTTTGTAATTATTATTGAGATGATGATTATTCTAATTATTATGACTATGATTGATTGATAATAAATTTCAAAAGCTTTCTACTTCAACTTAAATAAAACGAAAATTGATAAAGAGAAAGAGAAGATGAACATAAACTCAAAGCTTTAAATGAATGCATGTGTGAGAGGAACATTTGAGGCAAAGTGTATTTTTCGTACTGCGAGCACAAACTTTGTTTTCATCCCTGTCAGGTATTTTTCATCATCAACATCTAGATAACAATTACATATACCATGGTGTTCATGGCTTTTGTCAGTCACACTGCCCACTTATTTTCAGTTGTGCAAAAGCAAAAAATTCTTATTTTCATTGTTTCAGTTTAATGAATCTTTTATTTTATATATACATTTTTTATTTATTTATTCATTTTTAACATCTAAGTGTGACTGTACAACTGGACTATTCAGTCACAAAATGGTCTTCATGATGTGTGGAACTTCTGACTTTTCTGGGGCTGAAATCAATCCAATATGTTATTATGTATTTTTTATTTATTTATTATTTTTTTTAAGTCGCAGAACATGCATTTTGGAACAGCATCATCCTTGTGCAAGGGAAGATGACTCCCCCATGTGTCACAGCATCAGGACACGTGTTGTTCCTGCTGTGTGTTCATTCCAATAAGGAGATTTCAGGGCAGAAAAGAACCCATGTACATTATGTACTATAAACCATGAATTATGTATATGGTGCATCAGTGTTGTTTATTTTATTTTTATTGTTATTATTATTAGAATTTTTATTTATGATTTCTTTTTCTCTATTGCGTTCCTCGTGAAGTACGGTGGAACACAAATTCCCTGGGAGCAATGTGAATGATTTATATAACATAAATGCAGTGTAAAAAAGAAAAAAAATCTGTGGACGCTCTCAGTGGTGTTAAAAATCAGATTTCTGTAAATACTAGTGCACTATGTTTAAGGAAAATAAAAAGTTTTCTGTACACTACCTTTTTCTTTGCCTTTTTTGCAAGAGACGTTACGGTTAGTGTGTTATTGTTGTGGTATTCAGATAGTGTAGGGAAGTAGTGATGAGTCCCTACACATAAAAATTAGTATAGTTTGGAAACTGAAGGAGAAACATTGCAGAAGATGAATTATCTATATGTTTATTTATATAGCTTGTAGAGTACTTTGTCCTCAATTGACGAATAAAGATTTTATACTCTTTCCAGCATGTCTTAATTGATTTGAGATGTTGGGCATTATATGTGACAATATTTTATTTCCAAAACTTACAAGAACATCAACCATGTGGAAGGAAAAACACAACAAAATGGAATATGGTCTGTGCATCAGCTGAATGTCTACAATGACAGGAATAAACTAACTTGCATATTTGTATTTGATAAGATTTATATGTGGTGAGACAAAGTGCTAAGATTGCATATGAATTTAAATTTGACGAGTATTTGATATAAGAAAGGATACATAGAATGGCATAAGCAAATGCCAATAATAATAGCAAAAACGAAAGGTTTACCTATTCAAAACTTGAAATGGTGGTCTCCATAACAACCAGAACCTTTCAAAATCTTGTAGGAAAGTAAAAAAAAACAAGAACAGGAAAACGAAAAGGAAACAATTATGAGAGAAGCACCAGCTGATATGTGAACAATTACAGGAAACCAGATGCGGACATATACTACAGTTCTATAGTTCTGTTCACTTCCAAGTTCATCACTGTGTTACCAGTGTGTGAACCGGTGGGATGATGATAGCAATAATGATGAAAATGACAATCATAATGAAAATAATAATGGCAATAATGATAGTCATGTCGATAGTGATCATACTAATAAATTATTATACTAATGGCAATGATAATATTTATAATTTACTAAATTAGCAATAATGGTAATATAATTTCTGCAATTGATATTGCCTCATTAACAGCAATACTGAGAGCAAAATCATTTTTAACGAAGAAAATCTACGGAGGCAGCACACCACGTTTCATTTACTTTGACCGTGGATTTTGACCAGTTTTCGGAGGAGAGATTCATTTATGGTTCATACAAGACAAGGACAAGACAATGTGATATTGTGACTGCAAGAATTAGACTTGGATACAGAATGTATTGGCAGGTCAGTTCAGAATGCAATGTAGAAGAAACTAAATGCAGACATTGCAACGAAGAGTATAAACGAACACTTGAACATTACATTTCAGAGTGCCATATGATACAACCTTTCAGGCCACCTAGCATGAGGTAGGCAGAGTTTTGTAATTATTTCATAACATCAACTGTGCTAGAAGATGTACTTATGCTATATCCGAAATTCGGTATATGATACCCTATTATAACATTTATCAAATGTCTATTCACAGTTGATATACTTTAGAATATAATCATGTTATTACCTTAATTTGTAATACAATGTTAGCAACAATGTCATGACTCTACATCAATGTATCAAAGCTTGCCCATGCCTGTGCAGTTAGCCAGGGTGGTAAATAAAGATCTAAACTGAACTAATTGACCGTGGATTCAAATATATTTATCAAACCGATCAGCTCATGTTCTCTTCAGGGGAATCAAAAGTACATACTCTAAAATGCTTGAGCTTGGTACACCTCAGGGGGGCGTACTTAGCCCCAAGCTATTTAACATTCTAATGCATAGACTATTAAGCAATATACCACTTAAGGGCAGTGATTCCATTATTTGTTATGCTGATGACATCTGCATTAAATCCTCATCCGAGGATAGAATGCAACAGATTCTTAATGTACTGTCCACAAAAGCTACTGAGTGCGGTTTGATAATCTCAGTTGGAAAAAACAAGACACTCAATCCGCTTACAATCCCACTGTCAAACTTTCATATAGATGACATTGAGCTAGATCTTTACCACAAATACAAGTATCTCGGATGACTGTTAAAGACACAGAACTCATTATGAACCTAAAGAAAATACTGTGGGAGCGGCTGAAGCCACTCAAGACTCTTGTTGGCAGAAAACATAATCCGCTCCGAATCGCAACTTAGCAATCCATTTATTGATTTTCTTTTTCATGTTACTGATAGGTAATTGCAATGTCTATATGCCATTAGTCATTATTAACTGCATTGTTTTATAGTATAATAATGACATTGCTTATGTTGATAAGGATGAAAATGTGATAAAGAGGATCATCACAATAATAGTCATGATAACAATGATGATGATATTATAATCAATTTTATTATCATTATCGTCATTATCTTTAGTAGTAATAATCCTATCATTATCATGATCAGTATCATTATTATTGTTATCATTATAATTAGCATTAGCATCAATATTATCATTACTGAAATTATCATTATGATTTTAGTTATTGTTATTATTATCATTATTATTATTATCCTTATTATTGTTTTTATTATTTTTGTGATGAGGATGGTGATGATGATAATTAGTAGTATTGATGTTATTGTTATTATCATCTTTATTGTTGTCATTATTATCACTAGCGTCATCGTCATCGACATTACTATTATTATTATTATCAATATTATTATTATCATCATCATATCTTTTAGAATCATCATCATCATTAGTTTAGTTATTATCATATCATTTATTGTTATTATGATTATCACAGTAATTATTTTCATTGTCATTATCATTATCATTATTATTATTATCATTACTATCATTATTATTATTATTATTATTATTATTATTATTATTATTATAATTATTATTATTATTACCATTATCATTTTATTATCATTATTGTTAATTAAGTATCATTATTATCATCATTATTGTAGTTATTATCCTTGTTATTATTGTTGTCATTTTCCTTATTATCACTTCTGTTACTACTACTGCTGATATTATTATCATTTTTATTATCATTATCATCATTGTAATGATCACTATCACTTTTATTATCATCAGTATTATTACTATTAACGTTCCTATGATCATTACCATTAGTATCAGTAATATCAGCATTACTATTATCATTATTGCTATCACTGAGAAAGACAGACAGACAATAATGGTCATGATAACAAAGATAACGTAATAACAATGATGGTAATAATGACAACAATAATCATCAAGGTGACAACAACAACAACAGCTGCAACAGATATCGATAACATACGTCATGGCGTAATAAAAAAACAGTCATGTATGTAAAATCATTTTTATCTTAAACGTTACAAAATCTCAAACATTCCGCCGATCTTTAAGAGATATGTATTCACTACTCACTTCACTTCGCTATAGTTCTACAAATATACCTTTACAACAATCTGAAATCAGAAAGCAAACAATATACTTTTCTTAAGCTAAGAGAATGATAGATTGATAAATGGATGATATTGGTTCTCGACGAAACCGAGTCAATGTTAATTAATCTCGGGTTGTTTTTCACAAAGGTCGAGTGTTTATGTACATTGTTTCAAATGTTTAGATTCATATATATCTTTTCTCAAACGTATATGCACTCAAATTCACTTAGATTTTTAATAACACACAAAAAAATCAGATATTTTTCTTGCAACCTTGACGAAACTATAGATCCATATTTTCACTTCATATTATCATCAACCTTGTCATTGTTATTATTTTATGATCATTTGACGTTGTCATTTTATAAGTAGCTTACTATCATAAATGCTATATCGTAGAGCTTGAAAATATCACTATACTGAAACACGAAAATATAACCATACTGTGTACCCCCGTGTGAAAGTTTATTTATAAAATATTTTTTCTTTTCTTTTTTTTCATGTCGCATCTTATGATAATAGAGGTATTACGTATATCTACTATAAGACAATTGCATGGGAAAGTTGAAATAGTAACAAATTTAAGACAAAAAGGAAAAAGAAAGAGAGGGAGAGAGAGAAAAAATAAACAAAGAAGAGATTGCGAATCAAAATTTAAAACAACAACAACAACAACCAAATAATACAAATGAACAAATATACTTTCATTTCAGATCTTCGTTTTCATTGCTTTATCTTTTGTCTTTTTTTTTTAATTAATTCTAACGCTTCCCCTTCTTCTTTTGTTTCTTGCGCTGTTCCTCTTCCTCCACCTCTTCGTCGGCCCCTTCTTCCTCCTCCTCTTCCTCGAAACTCGGCGAATAAATGGGCGAAGTCGGGCTGTAGCCTGGCGTGGTCGGGCTGTAGGTCGGGCTAGTGGGGCTATATTTCGGGCTACTCGGACTGTAAGTCGGACTAGTCGGGCTATATTTCGGACTGCTCGGGCTATACTGCGGGCTGGAGGGGGAGTAAGTCGGGGAAGTCGGTGAGTATTTCGGGCTGGTCGGGGAGTAGTGGGGAGAGGTCGGGGAGTATTTCGGGGAGGAGGGGGAGTAAGAAGGCGAGGTCGGCGAGTAAGTCGGGCTGGTCGGGGAGTATTTCGGGGAGGAGGGGGAGTAGGAGGGAGATCCCGGGGAGTAAGTCGGGCTGGTCGGGGAGTAGGAAGGGCTGGTCGGGGAGTACTTAGGCGAGGACGGAGAGTAGGAGGGGGAGGCGGGGGAGTACTGGGGGGAGGTCGGGGAGTAAGAGGGGGAGGTCGGGGAGTAGGAGGGGGAGGTAGGGGAGTAACCCGGCGAAGAAGGGGAGTAATTCGGGGCGTAGCTCGGGGAGGTCGGCGAGTAAGAAGGGGAAGTCGGGGAATAAGACGGCGAGGTCGGGGAGTAGGAGGGAGAAGTCGGGGAGTAACTCGGGGAGGTCGGGGAGTAACTGGGACTCGTCGGGGAGTAAGAGGGGGAAGTCGGGGAGTAGGAGGGGCTCGTCGGAGAGTAGGAGGGGGAGGTCGGGGAGTAGGAGGGGGACGTGGGGGAGTAGGAGGGGGACGTGGGGGAGTAGGAGGGGCTGGTCGGGGAGTAGGAGGGGGAGGTGGGGGAGTAGGACGGCGAGGTGGGGGAGTACTGCGGGCTGGTGGGGCTGTAGGTCGGGGAGGTGGGGGAGTAGCCGGGGGAGGCGGGGGTGAGGCTCGGGGAGGTGGGCTGGTAGGCGGGGGAGGAGGGGGAGTAGGAGGGGGAGAGCGCGCTGGCGGGGCTGGGGAAGTAGGGGCTCATGCCGCCCCCAGGGGAGCCGGGGCTGCCGGGCTGCGGCGACCACGCGGGGGAGTAGCCCGGCGAGAGGCCCGTGTCGGTGACGGTGGGGGAGAAGGCGGGCCCCCCGGGGGTCATGCCGCTGCCCACGCCGGGCGTCCAGCCGCCGTAGGGCGACATGGAGGGCGTGGAGGCCGTGGCCCAGGGCGTCTGCGCCGGCGTGAGGGCGGACGAGGGCGAGGCGGCGCCGAAGAGGCTGCCGGCCATGACCATGCCCGTGCCCGGCATGGGGATCTCCATGCCCAGCTTGCACTTGTCGTCGTCGAGCACGAGGTCGAAGGAGCCGGTGCCCAGGCGCGGCAGCTGGCCCAGCATGATGTTCTCGGACACGCCGCGGATGGGGTCCACCTCGGCGTGCGAGGCCGCCTCCATCAGCACGTCCACCGACTCCTCGAAGGAGCACTTCATGAGCGCGCCCGTGTCCTGACGGTTGATGCCGTGGCGCGTGATGGCCATGAGATGGCCCTTGCTCGTCATGACGTCGCAGAGCAGGGCCAGGTGGCGGTAGTTGACGTAGAGGCCGTAGAACATGAGCACGGCGTTCATCTCCTTCTCAATGCACTTGCGCACGGCCTCGATGCCCAGCACCTCGAACACCTCGAGGATGTCGTTGGAGGAAGTGCGGATGGGGTCCACGTCCCGCTCGGACAGCACCTTCATGAGCGCCGTGCCGTCCGTCTCCAGCAGCCACTCGGCGATGGCCTTGAACTCGCCCTGCTCGTTGATGATGATGCGCTTCTTCTCGT
>NW_028234424.1:6924704-6929704 GCF_977035675.1 Penaeus japonicus
AAGTAGAACTCGGAGGGCGTGAGGCCGGCCAGGTACGAATTCTCGACGAAGCCCCTCGACTCGGGCCCGTAGTCGTCCTTGATGAAGTGCGGCAGCGTCCGCTTGCGGAAGCCGAAGGGGATGCGCTTGCCCTCGACGTTCTGCTGGCCCACGCACGCGATCACCTGCGAGATGTTGATGTTGGAGCCCTTGGAGCCCGCCACCACCATCGCCTTCAGGTTGTTGTACTCCGTGAGGGACTTCTTGGCCGAGCCGCCCGTCTTGTCTCGAGCGTCGTTGAGGATGCGGTTGACCTGGTTCTCGAACGTCTGCCGGAGCGTGTTGCCCGGCGTGGGCTCGAGCTCGTCGTTGTGCGCCTTGTGGATCACCTCAATCACGTCCTCCTTGGCCTTCTTGATGGTGTTCTGGATGACGCGGTAGGTGTTCGGGTCGGAGATGGTGTCCCCGATGCCGATGCTGTGGCCCTCCAGCAGCAGCCAGTTGTTCACCACCGTCTGGATGTTGCCGTAGAAGCGGCCGGCGATTTCGTGGCCGAGCTCCATCCACGCCAAGTGCATCATCGAGCCCGAGGAGGCGCCCAGGGTCTTCTTGCACAGGATGCCCATGATCAGCTCGCCGTGCTCCACCAGGACCTGCGGGGGCGGGGCGGGGGCGCGGGGGAGGAGAACCGGAAGGGGGAGGGGAGGGACGAAGAACAAGACGGGGAGTGGAGGTGGAGCAGGGGTGGAAGTGAATGAGAAAGTGGGAAAGGAGGAAGCGGAAGTGAGGGTGGAGTTGAATAAGAAGGAGGGAGACGAGGAGGGGGAGGAGGTGAAGAAGGAAGAGAAGGAGAAGAACGACAAGAACAAGGAAGTGGTGGAAGACGAAAGAAGAGAGACAAAGGTGTATAAATATATATAAATTTATACCATCCAGCGGTACAACGAATAATCGAATAAATAAGCACACAACCAATGACAAAGACCCGCAAAAACCAAGCCATGAACCGAACTCCCGCTTCCCGAAAATCAGAGCCCCTCGCACCTTCGTGTCCCCCGGCGAGATCCACTTGTAGGGCCCGTCATCCTCGTCGTCAGGGTGCGTCGCATGGGTCTTCACGACGTTGATGTTGCCGGGAATGATGAGGGAGAAGAGCTGCTTCCCGGTCCAGAGGGGCTTGGGCTTGAGGATGGCCGGGTGGGGCATCCTTCCGTCCCAGATGGGGAGGAACATCAGGAGGTCCATCATCTCCGACTGGAAAACGGGAACGGGACAGAATTTTGATATTGAGAAGAATCTTTATTATCAGGAAAAAGAATACACGCCCTCTTCTTTCTTCCTATAACGATCCCCCACACCAACATATCCACCCCAACACTTATCCATTCCACCACGTATTTAAACTATCACACACCCACCCTTCCACACACACACATTTCGTAACACACCTCATCCCATACCCATCCTGCCACACACGCACACATCCACCCCAACCCACCCCACTCCATAGCCACATACCCACCACATACCTACCATCACACACACACACACCCCAACCCACCCAACTCCATACTCACCACATACCCACCCTCCCATACACCCACCCCAACCCATCCCAATCACAAACCCACTCCCACACCCACCCCAACCCACCCCAACCCACCCCAACCCACCCAAACCCAATCCCAACCCACCCCAACACCCACCCCAACCCACCCACCCCCACCCCAACCCACCCCATACCCACATTCCCACCCTCCCATACACCCACCCCAACCCATCCCAATCACAAACCCACTCCCACACCCACCCCAACCCACCCAAACCCATCCCATCCCAAACCCACCCCAACCCATCCCACTCCCACACCCACCCCAACCCAACCCACCCCAACCCAATCCACTCCCACACCCACTCCCACACCCACCCCAACCCACCCCAACCTACCCACTCACTGACCCACCTTCTCCAGGAAGACATCCCTCTTGGTCATCTTGCGCACCGCCGTGAGGGTGTCCTGCACGATGCCCATGACGGGGCGGTTGGACTGCGGCGTCACCACCATACGGGGCGTCAAGTGCAGGTTCTCGATCTCTGCGCGCGTCTCCATGCTCTGGGGCACGTGCAGGTTCATCTCGTCGCCGTCGAAGTCCGCGTTGTACGGCGACGTCACCGAGAGGTTCATGCGGAAGGTCGACCAGGGGAGGACCTGAGGGGGGGGAGATTTTTTTTTTTTTTTTTTTTTTTTTTTTTTTTGAGGGGGCGGGGGTTAGGGTAGGGTAGGGGAGGAGTGGGTGGGATTGGGGGGGTATGGAAGGAAGAGGTTGGGGGTTGGTTGGGGTTGGGTGAAATTGGGGGTTTGGGGTGGGGTGGAGGTGGATAGGGGTGGGGGTGAGGGTTTGGAGGTTGGGGGAGTGGTCGGGGATGGGGTTTGGGGAGGGGGTAGGAAGAATGGGAAGAGGGAGGGCGAAGGAGGGAGGGAGAGAGAGGGAAGGAGTTAAGTAAGTGAAAGAGGAAAAAAGAGAGAGAGAGGGAGAAAGAAAGAGATTAGTTACTTATAAACAAAGAATAACCTCATCACCATATAAAAAAAAAACGAAACACATAAAACCAAATCACAAAAGCCTTCCTGAGAAAAAAAAAAACTCCTAACCCCATCCCCCTGACCCCTCCCACCACCCCTCCATCCCACCCACCACCCCTATAAACCCCCATCCCCCCACCCCACCCCCAAACCTTCCCCTCCTCCCTCACCCCCTCATCCCAACTCACCTTGACCCTATGCCCCATCATGGACATCTTATGAAGCGTCGGTTGCCGATTGAAGATGATGAGGTCGCCGTCGGTGATGTGCCGCTCGACCCGATACCCGCACTGCAGGTGGAGGTCGGAGGGCTTCGGGTGGTAGCGGAGGTCGATTCGGGCCCCGTTGTCCCGTACGATGTACTTGGCGCCAGGGTATTGGTTGTTGCCGCGCTTCACCAGTTCCATCATTCTGTGGGGTGGGGGTGGGGTGGGAGAGGGATGGGGGTAGGAGGGTGGGATGGGGTGGGGTGGGGGTTGGGTTGGAGAGGGATGGGGTGGGGTGGGGGTAGGAGGGTGGGTTGGGTTGGGAGTAGGAGGGTGGGATGGATTGGGGAGGGAGGTGGGAGGGAGGTGGGTTGAAGAGAGGAAGTAAGGGAAGAGGAGGAGGAGGTAAAGGAGGAAAATGAGGAGGAGAAGAAGAAGGAGACGGAGGAGGAGGAGAAGGAGACGAAGGAGAAGGAGAGGAAGGAGGAGAAGAGGAAGGAGAAGGAGGTAGGATCGGGTGGAGGAGCAGGAGGAAAAGTAGGAGAAGGGAGGGGGAGGAAGGTAAGGAGGAAAAGGAGGAAGAAGAGAAGGAGGAAAATGAGGAAGAGAAAGAGGGGACGTAAAAGAAGAAGGAGGGTGAAAGAGAGAAGATGGGGAGAGGATTGGTAAAAGGTGATAGGGAAGGGTGGGGGTGGAGAAGGGAGGTTGGAGAATGGGGTGTAAGGAAGTAAAGAGAGGGGGGAGGTGAATGAGGGGGAGGGAGTGAAGGAGAGTGAGATGGAAAGAGAGAAGTTGATTAGTAGATAGACGTGCAGAGAAACAGATTGATGTTATGTTTTCGTATCACGTGCATTGCATTCTCATATTTCTTTTAATCTGCGATTATATATTCAGAAATATAATCATTTTAATTCGTATTTTCTTATTTTTGTTTATATCTCGTGAGGTTTCCGGCTGCAATACTCTTTTTCCAAACATTTGATGAGCCCCCCACTCTCTCTCTTTTTCTCTCTCCCTCTCCTTCTCTCTCTCTCTCTCACTCTCTCCCTCACTCTCTCTTCCTCACTCTCTCTCACTCACTCTCTCTCACTCACTCTCTCTTCCTCACTCTCTCTCACTCACTCTCTCTTCCTCACTCTCTCTCACTCACTCTCTCTCACTCACTCTCTCTTCCTCACTCTCTCTCACTCACTCTCTCTCACTCACTCTCTCTCCCTCACTCTCTCTCACTCACTCTCTCTCACTCACTCTCTCTCCCTCACTCTCTCTCCCTCCCTCTCTCTTCCTCACTCTCTCTCACTCACTCTCTCTCACTCACTCTCTCTCCCTCACACTCTCTCCCTCCCTCTCTCTTCCTCCCTCCCTCTCCCTCCCGCAACCTCCCTCCCTTCCCCTCCGTGCCTGCTCCCCTCACTTGGTCATGTTGAACGGCGTGACGATCTCCGGGTAGGTGAGGTTCTGCGCGATGGACCTCGGGACGCCGACCTGGTCGATCCTGAGGTTGGGGTCGGCGGTGATGACGGTCCTGGCGGAGAAGTCGACCCTCTTGCCCATCAGGTTGCCGCGGATCCTGCCCTCCTTGCCCTTGAGGCGCGACTTGAGGGCCTTGAGCGGCCGGCCGGACTTCTGCAGCGCCCTGGGCATGCCGGGCATGTCGTTGTCCGTCATGGTGGCCACGTGGAACTGCAGCATCTTGATGTTCTCGACGATGACGTGCGCGGCCGCCCCGCTCTGCTCGTTGCGCAGCAGCTCGTTGTTGGCCTTGATGATGTCGGCCAGCTTGTGCGTGAGGTCGTCCTGGTTGCGCGCCGAGCCGTACATCACGACGGCGGGGCGCACGGGCAGCGGCGGCACGGGCAGCACCGTCAGGATCATCCAGTCGGGGCGCGCGAAGCGGGGGTCCATGCCCAGCAGGTAGCAGTCCTCGTCTGAGGGAGACAACGCGGATCATACAAACATTTGTACATATGTTTTTATAAAAAAGAAAAAAAATATGTTGTATTCTATCACAATCCACCCATCCTGATCCCGCCATCACAATCCACCCATCCACCCGCATCCACCGACCTGAAATATGCTTGAAGATCTCGTAGACCCTTTCGGCGGAGAGGACCTGCTTCTTCTCCTGCGTGTCCTCGTTGACGTGTTTCCATTCGGCGATCAGGTCGAGGCCCACCCGCTTGACGTTCGGCTGGTACCGCCCACACCCGCCGTGGCCGCCCGTGTTGGCC
>NW_028234424.1:6942204-6944704 GCF_977035675.1 Penaeus japonicus
ATTCCGTAAAAAATACTCCGAAGCATGAACCTATAACAACTCCTGATTTAGTTTCATGAGCGGAGTAGTAGTGGATAAAGTCATCTTGGTTGGCTGTTCGTACTTTCCAGAACGCAGGCCGCTGTTACCTCTAAGGATCATGGCGTCAAGGAAACGGTAGCTTCTGACGCTTCTGATGATGAGCGTTATATCCTGGGGACGATGACAAGGATTATCATCTACCGAGCGTAGCCATATTGAAAGTCTAGCGATTACTCTCCTGCAACGGTCCTTTTCTAAAGTTTCTATAAAGTGGCAAGTAGGAACTATATTTAGTGAGTCCCCATGGTGTGACCACTGATCTTTCAGTACTCCTCTCCCGGAAGTTCACGCACAATGTTACGATCTGTTTGGGCAATGGGTGTGAACTATATTCTTTGGTACTGACGGCCTCTCAGCTACTCGAATGGGAACATTTGTGAAGATGGAGTTTACGTCAAAACTAGCCTACTTTTTATTTTTAGTTCTAGACTCATTCGATAAGGTCGTTGGAATTTCTTAAGCGGGAATCACTGATCATTCCTATGGCGCCAGATAAGGGTTTAGCCATAAATTTAGCTAAACAATAGAGAACGCTGCCAGTTCCAGAGGTGATCGGTCTCCTCGGCACACCTGGCTTGCGTACCTTCAGGAGACCTCTCATAGAAGGGGCGCAAGATACTTCCTCCAGCCTTTGAAGGAGAACAGTTTCTTAGGCCGAGTTGAGATGGATATCCTTGGCCTTCTCTTTGAACCCGTCAGCTTCCCTTTCCGCCTCGTCCTTCGTTATCCCTCTGTGGATGGAAACATCATACGGTTAATCGTTCATTGCAGCTTGTATGTATTTTAAAGATCATTATAATCAATCAGTGATAACCATCTTCCAGATCAGGTTTTTTTGGTGGAATTAAATCGACGGAAATAATATCGCATCACAAAAAGATTTTTGTTTAATTAAGCATATCAATATCTTGATACATCCAAAATGATGAATGTTCTTAGGTCTAAATAAGGCACGATCAGCATTCCCATAAGTACTAGTTGTAAGCATTCGTAATCATCTTTATATTTCCAAAATTTCCATTCTTAATTATTTTTATTTACATTTATCTATCTATTAATCTAATCGTATCTACCTACATATTTATCTATATACTTATAAATATGTATATATATACATATGTAGACAGATAGATGAACATATATATATATATATATATATATATATATATATATATATATATATATATATAATATATATATACATATATATATATGTATTATATATATTATATAATATATATATATTATATATAGATATAGATAGATGATAGATAGAGAGAGAGAGAGAGAGAGAGAGAGAGAGAGAGAGAGAGATAGAGAGAGGAGAGAGAGAGAGAGAGAGAGGAGATTGAGAGAGAGAGAGAGAGAGAGAGGAGATACATAGATATATATACATAAATATATATATATAGATATATATGTAATATATATATATATATATATATATATATATATATATATATATATATATATATATATATGTATGTATATATCAAAGTACTTAGAATGGTTTTCCTTGAAACTGAATTACAAAGCGAAAATTACATCTTCTATCACTGCAGCTACACCAAAAGCTATCATAGAAAACGTAAATACTGAGAGGGGGAATTTTGTTAGATGATGCCTGTTGGTGTGTGTATGTGTGTGTGAGAGAGAAACAGAAAATATGTAAATATTATATATGTATATATATATATATATATATATAATATATATTGTATATATATATATATATATGTATATATATATATATATATACATACATATATATATATATATGTATAGTGTGTGTGTGTGTGTGTGTGTGTGTGTGTGTGTGTGTGTGTGTGTATGAATGGCAAAATACTTTTTCGTGTTGATAAAATGGCAGATAGCGCCACTATACACAAAACATATTTATTAGAAGATGAGACTACAGTTTCGAAATTCACCTGGATATCATCTTCAGGTCTGAAGAGAAAGGAGAGAAGCAGGTGTATAAGGGGGGGAAAGGTGAAGCAACATGGTACAAGCAGGGCAGGTGAGCAGAAACGAAGGCTGGAGCGGGCAGGTAACCGACATCAAAGCAGGTTAGATCAGGTCACCAGGTCAGACGTGTGGCCAGCGTAAGGCAACAGTCTAAGAATATGAAATGCAAGTAGACTTTCGACAGGAGTAAAACCATTGTTGAGATTGAAATTAGGAAGCCTGTTGATGAGGGAGAATTCCACCAATCTATGGGCGTGGACATCGGCGGAAGGAAACAGAACGCGGGCAGCTGACCAATCCATGCGGTGGCCTGTTTCCCATTGGTGAACGAAGAGAGCGCTGTTAGTGTGGCCCTTAGATAAAGCGTACTTCTATTGAAACACGCTTTGAGAGGCAAGCGCTGGTCTTACCTAAGTACTGCTTCTCACAGGAGGGGCAAGGGATGCCATAG
>NW_028234424.1:6957204-6964704 GCF_977035675.1 Penaeus japonicus
CAGACAGCTATATATATGTATATATATATATATATATATATATATATATATATATATATATATATATATGTGTGTGTGTGTGTGTGTGTGTGTGTGTGTGTGTGTGTGTGTCTCTACATATATAGACAGACAGACAAATATATACCAACATATATACGCAAGAATACAAAACTCATGCACAGACGCACCCACACACCTTTCGACCTCCTGCTCCCTCCCTCTCCCTCTCCCTCTCCCGCCCTCCTTCTCCCTTCCTCTTCCTCCCTTGCCCTCCCTCTCCTTCCCACGCCCTCCTTCTGCCTCCCTATCCCCCCTCCCCGCCTATATTCTCCATCCCCCTCCCCTACCGTCTCTCCTCCTCCCTCCGTGCCTCCCCCTCCCCCGCCCTCCATCTACACCCCCTCGCCCTCCCACGCCCTCCTTCTCCCTCCCATGCCCCCACCCACCGCCCCTCAGGATCCAAGACCCGGCGAGAGGAAGACCCAAGTCCCGTGGCATCAGCGAGCTCCTAAGTGTCTGGCCCGAGGCGTTCCCGGAGTACGATAACAGTCTTCGTAACTGTGAGGTTGATGCTGGACTCGGGGATGTCAGATGGGCGATAATGATCTAATAATGGGGTTTCTACGAGGTCGGCACCCATTAGCTAAAGACCGTGGGTTGTCTTCTTTAGGGAAGGGGCGACTCATGTCTAGGCTTTGAGGTGGCCCGTGAGAAGGTCTCGTCTGCTGTGCGGAGCCTGTGAAGGTCCTTTGAGGGGGAGCTGTAGAGATGTAGTTGGGATGTCTGTATGTGTTGATTTGGGCACGAATGCGTAGAATACTCATGCACACATACATATATGTACATTGTACATATATGTACACACACACACACACACACACACACACACACACACACATACATATATATATAGAGAGAGAGAGAGAAGAGATCTGTATATATAGATATATAGATATGTAAGTAGAGCAAGAGGTCAGTAGAAGGAGATGGCGACTAGATTAAGATATAAATATACCGTATGCACAAAGGGAGAGTCATTTATGCAAATTTCTGTACTTGAATGTTGTTACCATATGGTGTTACGGACGCGGAAGACTTGGTTCGCATTTGTTTATACTCACTATATGCATATGGGTGTTTCTTTGTCATCATAAGATATATATATATATATATATATATATATATATATATATATATATATATATATGTGTGTGTGTGTGTGTGTGTGTGTGTGTGTGTGTGTGTGTGTGTATGTATATGTGTGTGTGTGTATAAGTACATATGCAGAATGACAGATATGTAGACAGGTTCTCAATAAGATAGAGAGATGGCAATGTAGATAAGATAGTTAGGTAAATAGATGGACGTACCAATACGCAGACAGCCAGAGAAACAGACAGACTTACAGAGCTGTGCGCACCAGCATAATCCGAGCGAATGCGTTTTCCACAGCATCCACGACCTCGGCTACACCACGGCCGTTCCTGATGCTGCACCCATGGTCGTAAATCTCCTCATAAGCCCATTGGTTCACCGCCCTTATAGCTCTCAGGGTCAAGGTGGTGTTTTCGTGACCTTGAGAATCACGCGTCTTTATATGTTCGGTTTATGAAGGTATATCTAGGTTTATATATAGGAAGTCTGTCTGGGTATCTAGATATGTGTATATCTATTTTTATTTATCTTTTTATCCGTCTGTCCGCCTGTTTGTTTACTCATATTTGTGTATCTACTTGTCAAATTATTGAACGATCTATCTATCAGTCCATCAGTCTTTCTGTCTGTTAATCTATTTGTCAATCTATCAGTCCATCTATACTGTAAATACGAATGAGAATATAGATGACAAAGCATGTTTTGGGCTCCTCTCATTCTCGGTCTATCTTTCTCTCTCTCTCTCTGAATCCATCCCTTCTTTCCTCTTCTCTCCTCCTCCCTTCCTCACACCCCACCCTCTCTCTCTCCTAAGCTCCCTTGCCTCCCTCCGTCTATATCCCTCTCTCCTAAGCCCGCCCCTCCCTCTTTCCTAAGCTGCCTCCGTGTCTTCTAAACTCTCCCTCCCTCCCTCCCTCCCTCTCTCCTAAGACCCCTCCCCCCCTACTCAATGCTCCTTCCCTCTCTTCTCCTAACCTCCCCTCCCTCCCTCCCTCCTTCTCTCCTAAGACCCCTCCCCCCCTACTCAATGCTCCTTCCCTCTCTTCTCCTAACCTCCCCTCCCTCCCTCCCTCCTTCTCTCCTAAGACCCCTCCCCCCCTACTCAAATGTTCCTTCCCTCTCTTCTCCTAACCTCCCCTCCCTCCCTCCCACCCTCTCTCCTAACCCCCCTCCCCCCTACTCAATGCTCCTTCCCTCTCTTCTCCTAACCTCCCCTCCCTCCCTCCCTCCTTCTCTCCTAAGACCCCTCCCCCCCTACTCAATGCTCCTTCCCTCTCTTCTCCTAACCTCCCCTCCCTCCCTCCCTCCTTCTCTCCTAAGACCCCTCCCCCCCTACTCAATGCTCCTTCCCTCTCTTCTCCCAACCTCCCCTCCCTCCCTCCCTCCTTCTCTCCTAAGACCCCTCCCCCCCTACTCAATGCTCCTTCCCTCTCTTCTCCTAACCTCCCCTCCCTCCCTCCCTCCTTCTCTCCTAAGACCCCTCCCCCCCTACTCAATGCTCCTTCCCTCTCTTCTCCTAACCTCCCCTTCCCTCCCTCCCTCCTTCTCTCCTAAGAAAAACACCCCTCCCCCATGCTCAATGCTCCTTCCCTCTCTCCTCCTACCCTCCCCTCCCTCCCTCCCTCCTTCTCTCCTAAGACCCCTCCCCCCCTACTCAATGCTCCTTCCCTCTCTTCTCCCAACCTCCCCTCCCTCCCTCCCTCCTACTCTCTTAAGACCCCTCCCCCCCTACTCAATGCTCCTTCCCTCTCTTCTCCTAACCTCCCCTCCCTCCCTCCCTCCTTCTCTCCTAAGACCCCTCCCCCCCTACTCAATGCTCCTTCCCTCTCTTCTCCCAACCTCCCCTCCCTCCCTCCCTCCTACTCTCTTAAGACCCCTCCCCCCTACTCCAATGCTCCTTCCCTCTCTTCTCCTAACCACCCCTCCCTCCCTCCCTCCTTCTCTCCTAAGACCCCTCCCCCCCTACTCAAATGCTCCTTCCCTCTCTTCTCCTAACCTCCTCTCCTTCCCTCCCTCCTTCTCTCCTAAGACCCCTCCCCCCCTACTCAATGCTCCTTCCCTCTCTTCTCCTAACCTCCCCTCCCTCCCTCCTCCTCCCCTAAGCCCCCTCCCCCCCCCGCCCATGCTCCTCCCGTCTCTTCTCCTAACCACCCCTCCCTCCCTCCCTCCTTCTCTCCTAGGACCCCTCCCCCCTACTCAATGCTCCTTCCCTCTCTTCTCCTAACCTCCCCTCCCTCCCTCCCTCCTTCTCTCCTAAGACCCCTCCCCCCCTACTCAAATGTTCCTTCCCTCTCTTCTCCTAACCTCCCCTCCCTCCCTCCCTCTCTTCTTCCCTCTTGCTTGAGTCCCTCTCACTCAGACATCGCAACCACCTCCTTCCATCCTCTTTTTCAACTCCCACCTTCCCTTTTCCTCCCTGCCAGTCTCCCTCTCTTCCTACCCACCTACGCCCCCCCCCCCCACCCACACACCTCCTTCCCTCCTCCTAAGTCCCCTGTGTAACCCTTCGTTTTCTCTCCCTTCCTTACTCTACCCTTCCTATACTCGTCCGCGTATTTTTTTGACTTTGAAACAAAGGGTTAAATGTTTGCTTTTGTGTCGATATGGAAACGTTTGATTAAACCCATGCAATTCTTAGATTTTTTTTTTTTTCTCTAACTTGTTTTTGCCGGAAATTACCCGTTACTGAGTTGTAGTGGATAATGATTACTCATTCTAGTAAATGTATCTAACATGAACCTAACATAACCTTACTTTACCTTACCTTACATTACTTTACCTATCCTAATCTAACATAACCTAATCCTACCCAACCCAACCCAACCCAACCCAACCTAACATAACCTAACCTCACCTAACCTAACTTAGCATACCTCTAAGTATCGTCAACAGTATCGAAGTCCAAGTTCGAGTTAAGATCAAACGGAATCGTTCATTTCTGGCTTCATATTACACAGAAACTTGATTGTATATTAGGTTAGGATAAGGTTCCTACACAGTCAAGTTTTTGTGAGTGCAATATAATACCAGGAATAACTCATACGACCTGCTCTCTACCTAAGCTACTCCGTTTCTTCATCAAATAAAGTCTGCTAGTACTAGTTGCCGGCTACTTTGCAATAGAAATGGTATAGACAAAATAAAAGCATCTTAAGATATTCAGGCTTATCAAGTGGTCGTACATTTTACTTCGAAATTCCAAATAGACAATAAAGTACATATCAGCAGAGGTTTTCTTCCCTCGTCATCCGGAACAGAATATCATCGTGACGGTTCTGTTTTCTCCTCTCTGCTAAGCCTGATTAAATATTTTTGTCAAAAAAGAAGCCTATAAAAATGGTAGAGAATAAAAATGAGATCTAGAGAGTGCCAAATACACCAAACACATAGAACAAGAAAGAACCAGATTAAAAAAAAAGCAAAAAACACAAAACAGATATATAAATAACCCAAAAGAGAATCACAAACAACAGCAACCACAACATAGAACCACAAAGAACCAACAGAGACGAAAGAGAACCGCAAAAATCGAACCCACATGCGATACAACAGCCTATAATAACGAACGCAGATGACGAGGAAGTCACCTTGCGTTGTATCTCATTGTTAACCCACACTCAGGGTGAAATTTCTTTTTCCGCGTGTGGATGAGTATGTTTGTTTACGTCATGTCTCGTGGTTACACTTACAAGTTTTTTTTTTCCTTTTTTTTTTTTTTTTTTAGATGTTTAGTTGTTGTTGTTTTTCCAATTATCGTTTGAATTTTAATGTTGTTTGTTATTATCATTGGTATTATTATTATTGTTATCATTATCATTATTATTATCATAATCATTATTGTTGTCATATATGTATATATATATATATATATATATATATATATATATATATATATATATATATATATATAACTTCCGTTCAGTTCTTATATTATTATCAATGCTTGTTTCTAAAAGATGTTTAGCTTCCTTTCGCTTGTTGTTACTCCTTTTTTTTATTATTAATATATCTATTCTATGAATTTTCCTCCTTCTCTATTCTTCCTTCGCGATAACACCCTTCCTCTTCCCTTCTTTCTTTCTTTTCTTCACTCTTCTCCCTTCTCCTTTCCCATCTCTAAAACCTACCGCAGTTGGTTGATGGTGATGATGGTTATGGTGGTTGTGGTGATGGTAGGGAGGGGGGTTGGTGAATTATGATTGTTATAGTGATGGTAATGGTGGTGGATATAGTGATGATTATGTAAAAAAAATGGTGGTGACAGCGGTGATGGTGACTGTGGTGGTAGTGGTGATGGTGTTTTTAAGTGGTCAAGATGATGGAAAAACCCTAATTGTAGTAGAATTGTTCTAATAATGGTGATGATGATGGTGGTAACGATGATATAAGTGATGATGGTGGAAGTAGTGACGAAGGTAGTAGCGTTGGTAATAGTGGTGATGATGTGTCGACGATAGTGACTGTGGTTGAAATGGTGACATTAATGGTAGCTGTAGAAGGGTGTTCGCTGTGTGTCTAGACCATGAATTTGAGAATAAATTTGAGAATGAAATTGGTTTCTATAATGATTTTATTTATAACGGAGATTCTCATGCATGAAATTCCAGTGAATAACTTTAAGAAGTGTGAACCGTAATAGTGAAAAATCAAATCAAAGAGGATAATAATGGTAATTATTATGATACGAAATAATGACTACGATGATAATGACAATAATGATGATGCTGATGATAATGATAGATAATGATAATAACAATTATGATAATGATTATGATTATGATAATAGTAATAAGGATAATCATACTGATACTCATACTAATAACAATAACAACAGTGATTGGAATCATAATAATAATAATGATAACAAAAATTATAATGTTAACAACAGATATAATAACAATATCAATGAAGATACCAGTAATAATAAGAACACGATGAGGAAGACGAATGATAATCAAAATAACAATAGAAATAACGATGATAAGAAAAAAACAAAAACAAAAAAAACTATTAGAAATAATAATGATAATAAAAATAACAATAGAAAAACGATGATAAGAAAAAAAACTATTAGAAATAATAATGATAAGCAAAATAATAGAAATAACGATAAGAAAAACAAAAACAAAAAACTATTAAACATAATAATAATGATAATTAAAATAATAGAAATAACGATGATAAGAAAAACAAAAACAAAAAAACTATTAGAAATAATAATGATAATCAAAATAAGAATAGAAATAACGATGATAATAAAAAAGACAAAAACTATTAGAAATAATAATGACAATCATCAAAATAACAATAGAAATAACGTTAATAAGAAAAACAAAAACAAAAAAACTATTAGAAATAATAATGATAATCAAAATAACAAGAAAAATAACGAAGATAAGAAAAACAAAAACAAAAAATTATTAGAAATAATAATAATAATCAAAATAACAATAAAAATGATAACTAGCCAGTAACAACAACAAAACTAAAATCGGGAACATCCGTACCTGGCCAAGTAGGGTAAGTACAAAGCGACCTTGCTAAGTCCTTGTTTACATCTATTAAGGACAGAATAGCCCGCAGTTACGTATTAGTAATGGATGTGACACACAAACAATAAACAAGACTATGTATTTACTGACATGGAAATAATGAGCATTGTTTACAGTACTTTCGGCGGTTTTGACGTCACAGGCGGTATGAGTTTGAGAGCTGTTAGGGAATTGTAATTTGATAATGATGATGATAGGAATGTAGTTTAGTTTAATAATGATAGTTTGATAGTTGGATAATGGTATGACAATAATGATGATAATTATGATAATAACTTACTAGTTATAGTAATGATAATAATGATAATAACAATAGCAGTGAATGATCGAATGATAGACATGTTATCGTTGTAAATAGGAAGTTCTGATGTGAGTTTGATTAAACCTTGAATTTGATGGCCGAATGCATATGCTGTGTGTCATTCGTATGTGTGCATTCTAGCCAGAAGAACAACGGTGATAAAATATGATATAATATTTCGTTCTTTCTCTCTCTCTCATCCTCTCTTTCTCTCTCTCTCTCTCTTTCTCTTTCTCTTTCTTTCTCTCTCTCTCTTTCTCTTTCTCTCTCTCTCCTCTCCTCTCTCCTCCCTCCTCTCTCCTCTCTCTCTCTCTCTCTCTCTCTCTCTCTCTCTCTCTCTCTCTCTCTCTCTCTCTCTCTCTCTCTCTCTCTCTCTCTCTCTCTCTCTCTCCCTCTCTCTCTCGCGCGCGGGGCTAAAAACCCTAGTTGTTAGTCTCTGGATGTCCAGTATTATCCATGGAAGAGCTCGTGGTCTGGATCAGGATATACTCG
>NW_028234424.1:6987204-6992204 GCF_977035675.1 Penaeus japonicus
AAAGAAGTCAAAGAAAAAAAAAAGTTTAAAAAGAAAGAAAAGACGTTAAAAGAAGTCAGTCATATACATTTTTGTAGACGCTATTAGAGATGGAGTGAAACTGCTACGGTTCTGATATTATCCTCTCTTAGATAATAGGTTTGGATAAAGATTAGATATAGATTATCTATTAGTTTAGCTTCTGTGTGCTATTTATTATGTACTTTTGTTTCTCTCCTTGTCTTTATATTTGCTACTATCTTCTCTCTCTCTCTCTCTCTCTCTCTCTCTCTCTCTCTCTCTCTCTCTCTCTCTCTCTCTCTCTCTCTCTCTCTCCCCCCCAGTATTTCCCAACCTCTATTCCCTCTTTCACTTTTCCTCTCCATCTCTATCTCTATCCTTTCATTTTGCTTCTCCATCTCTTCTCTCCCTCTCCTCCTTCACCTTTTCTGTCCCCATCCCTTTGCCCTTTCACCCTCTCTCCCCTTCCACCCCTCCCTCATCCCCTCCCTCTCCCTTGCCATTCACTCTCACTCACTCACCCTCTTCCTCTCCCTCTCCCTCTCCACCCTCCCACCCCTTCCACCCCTCCCTCATCCCCTCCCTCTCCTTTGCCACTCCTTCCTCTCACTCACTCACCCTCTTCCTCTCCCTCTCCCTCTCCACCCTCCCACCCCTTCCACCCCTCCCTCATCCCCTCCCTCTCCTTTCCCACTCCTTCCTCTCACTCACTCACCCTCTTCCTCTACCTCTCCCTCTCCACCCTCACACCCCTTCCAGCCCCTCACTCCATCTCCATCTCACCCTCCCACACCCTCACCCTTCTCCTTCACCCTCAACCATCCTCTCCCTCTCACTTCTACCCTTCCTCTCCCTCTCCTTTCTCCCTTCCCATTTCTCTCCTCTCCTTCCACCTCCTCGTCCCCCTCCTACCCCTTATTCATCCTGCACTATCTCTCCCTCCTCCCCTTTCCCCCCTCTCCCTACCCCCCTTCAGCCTCCTCTCCCCCTCATCTCCCTCCTCCTCCCCCCCCCCTCTCCCTATCCCCCTTCAGCCTCCTCTCCCCCTCCTCTCCCCCCTTCGTACTCCTCTCCCTCCTCCCCTTTCCCCCCTCTCCCTAACCCCCTTCAGCCTCCTCTCCCTCCTCCCCTTTCCCCCTCTCCCTAACCCCCTTCAGCCTCCTCTCCCCCTCCTCTCCCTCCTCCTCTCCCCCCCTCTCCCTAACCCCCTTCAGCCTCCTCTCCCCCTCCTCTCCCCCCTCCGTACTCCTCTCCCACCTCCCTCTTCCCCCCTCTCCCTAACCCCCTTCAGCCTCCTCTCCCCCTCCTCTCCCTCCTCCTCCCCCCCCCTCTCCCTAACCCCCTTCAGCCTCCTCTCCCCCTCCTCTCCCCCCTTCGTACTCCTCTCCCTCCTCCCCTTTCCCCCCTCTCCCTACCCCCCTTCAGCCTCCTCTCCCCCTCCTCTCCCTCCTCCTCTCCCCCCCTCTCCCTATCCCCCTTCAGCCTCCTCTCCCCCTCCTCTCCCCCCTTCGTACTCCTCTCCCTCCTCCCCTTTCCCCCCTCTCCCTAACCCCCTTCAGCCTCCTCTCCCCCTCCTCTCCCCCCTTCGTACTCCTCTCCCACCTCCCTCTTCCCCCCCCTCCCTAACCCCCTTCAGCCTCCTCTCCCCCTCCTCTCCCCCCTTCGTACTCCTCTCCCTCCTCCCCCTTCACCCCCTTACTCATCCTCCACCGTAAACACAGGCTCGTCCAGATCACCCGCAGCCAAGGAAGGTAGCACGACGGAGGAACACTCTACAACACCCTAAGGGATACCCACCTGCCCTGCTACCCCTCCCCCGCCCCCTCCCATCCACCGAGATGCTCCGCTCGCCAGCATCCCTTCTCCGGCGCGTCTTGACCCGGTCGCGTCCTCTGGTCGCGTCGAGGTGCATGGCGCAGTCGAAGAGGTCAGTTTGGAAGAAACTGTTATATGTGTGCTTACAGTATGTGTGTGTATGTTCATGTAAATAGATACACAGACACACATACACACACACACACACACAGACACGCGCGCGCGCGCGCGCGCATATACATATATATATATATAAACATACATACATACATACATACATACATACATACATACATACATAAACACATACATAGAGAAAGAGAGAGAGAGAGAGAAAGAGAGAGAGAGAGAGAGAGAGAGAGAGAGAGAGAGAGAGAGAGAGAGAGAGAGAGAGAGAGAGAGAGAGAGAGAGAGAGAGAGAGAGAGAGAGAGGGGGGGGTGAGAGAGGGAGAGAGAGAGTGAGAGGGAGTGAAGGAAAGTGAGAGAGTGAAAGAGAGAGAGAGAGAGGAGGGGGGTGAGAGAGGGAGAGAGAGTGAGAGGGAGTGAAGGAAAGTGAGAGAGTGAAAGAGAGAGAGATAGAGATAAAGACAAAGAGAGATCATGTTGCTGAAATTCTACATCATCTTGAGCGTATAGACAGTTGTTATCTCTTATCATATTCGTGTAATACAAAAACCTGCACCGACCTTACCCAACTACTCAGTTCCCTTTTAGTGTATTGATAAGCTCCTTTCATCTCTCTCTCCTTTAACTTCACTATCATTTTCCTCGTGTTTTGTCATCTTCATTTCCCTATTGTTTATTATCTTTCTCTATGTTATTGTCATGTCCTTGTTTCACCATAACTGTTATCTACCTTTTGCTATTGATCTTATCCTTTCTATGTTGTTATCATCAGCACTGTTGTCCTGTTAGGATTAGTATTTCTCTCTTTTCACGGTTATTATATCAGGTATAGTGTCATCCTATTATTATCAATATATTGTTTTGTTTTCTAATTTAGTTTCTTACATTTTTTTATCGTCACCATCATTGTTTCGTCTGGTTTATCATCATCATTATTTAGTCGTTTTCATCATCACCATTATAATTCAGTCTATTTTATTATCACCATTACTCTTCAATTTATTTTATCATCATTATTGCTTAGTCTAAATCGTCACCACCATTATCAATCATCCAGTCTATATAATCTGATCATAACCATTCCTAACGCTCTATAAATCCACTCATTTCTCAAACCCTTCACACTCTTCATCACACTTCACCACCCTGACAGGAGTGTGGTGACGTCGGGGTATGAGGTCCACTCCCCCTTCCCTGACATCGAGCCAGCGGGGGATGTGGTGAGTGTGATTCTGGACACGGCGAGGCGCTTCGGACATCACACTGCAGTGGTAAGTATGAAGGAGGGAGGTGGAAGTGGAGCTGGGAGGTGAGAGGTGGAGGTGGAGTGGGGATGATGGTGGTGGTGGGAGGTGAGAGGTGGTGGTGGAGGCGGTGGTGGAGCTGGGAGGTGAGAGGTGGAGTGAGGATGGTGGTGGTGGTGGAGGTAGGAGGTGGAGGTGGTGGTGGAGGGTGGGAGGGGGAGGTAGGAGGTGAGAGGTGGTGGTGGAGCTGGGAGGTGGAGAGTGGAGGTGGAGCTGGGTTGTGGGAAGGGGAGGTGTAGGTGGAGGTGGAAGTAAAGGTAAAGGTGGAGGTGAAGTGATGGTGTGAGTGAGGAAGTGAATGGGATAAAAGAAGAGAAAGAAGAAAGGATAGTAATGGGAGGGTAATGATCGGCACTCCCCCTCCTAACCCCTGTCCCCTCCCCCCCTCCCCCAGTGAGACCAAAGTCTTTTAAGAGATAAAGGATGGAGAGATAACTGCTCACAGAGAACAAAGGCATGTTTCAAAAGCTTATGTTGAGATGGCAATATATATATATATATATTATATATATATTTATATATATATATTTATATATATATATATTTATATATATATATATATACATATGTGTGTAGATATAGATGTATATGTATATATATATGCATAGATATATGTGCGCTTATATATATATATATATATATATATATATATATATATATATATATATATATACATACATACATATATATTTATCCACATGAATGCATGTATAAATGCATACACATTTTTGTTTCTCTCTCTCCTTCTTCTCTCTGCTTTCTTTCCTTTTTACTTGGAAGAATACTTGTTAACAATAAACTCCTAAGACTTTATGACTATCTCCTCAAGGATCTTCAAATCAACCTTTATAAACTCGAGAGCTCAGTAACCAAAACAAATGCCTCACCGCTGCTTCGAACCACTCAGCTCTCGTGTCTCGGAATCCACGGGTCGAAACATTTCCCACTTTGCGAGCTGTGGGAAAAGGGGGTAAGGTTTACGGGGGGGGGGGGGGGTTATGAGGACGTGAAGGTTTGACGTTTGTGTTTTTTATTAATTTTTTGTTATGTCACCGTTTCTGTGTTTGTTTGTTTGCTTGTCTTTATATTGAATTTGGTAGGTGGGGAAGATAATCTGGGGTTTGGGTGCAGGTGAGGGGGGGGTCATGTAACATATTTATCATAGTTATTATGATAATTGAGAGCATTATTATTATCATTGTTATTGTTGTTATTATCATTATTGTTGCTATTATTAATAGTAGTAGTATTCTCATCCTCACCATTTTCATTATTCAATAAAGTGTGAAGTCAGCAATATCCTTAATTTTTTTTTTTTTTATTATTATTATTATTATTTTTTTTTTTTTGTTGGAAGCAAATTGTTCAAAGATATGATATAATTATTGTCTTTCATTTCCTTCACTTTTTTTTTTTCTCTCTCTCTCTCTCTCACTCACTCACTCACTCACTCTCTCTCACTCTCTCTCACTCTCTCTCACTCTCTCTAGCTCTTCCCTCCCTCTCTATATCTCTGCCTTTCTCTCTGTCTCTCTCTCTCTCTCTCTCTCTCTCTGTCTCTCTCTCTCTCTCTCTGTCTCTCACTCACTCACTCTCTCTCACTCTCTCTATCTCTTCCCTCCCTCTCTATCTCTCTGCCTTTCTCTCTTTCTCTTTCTCCCTTTCTCTCTCTCTCTCTCTCTCTCTCTCTCTCTCTCTCTCTCTCTCTCTCTCTCTCTCTCTCTCTCTCTCTCTCTCTCTCTCTCTCTCTGAAAC
>NW_028234424.1:7004704-7007204 GCF_977035675.1 Penaeus japonicus
AGAGAGAGAGAGAGAGAGAGAGAGAGAATGAGTTAGTGTGATGCAATACTGATGCAATTTCAAATATGCAGACACGCACATTCGCAGAGCAATCCGTTTTTCTCAATGAACTGTCACTGTCAGTCTTACCATTACATTATCACGAGCGTTGCATCAGTAATATGATTCTTAGCGAGCCGTGCATTCATTCTGATTATAGTAATTGTAGTAATAATCTTAGTCGCTTTCACTCTTCTTGTCTTTAAAGATGATTATAGTTCAAGTATGATTCAACATCCGAGATTGAAAAGAAAAGTTTTGCAATTGCAAAAATATATCCGTTTTATTTCCAGTACAATGTACGTCATGTATATATTATCAGATATGTATATATAATATATATTATATATATATATATATAATGTATATATATATATATATATATATATATATATATATATATATATATATTTATATATATATATATCATAAGAATATTATGAGCGTTTATACAATAGAAAAGACATAGAATCACTAAAACAGGCTTCCCTAAAACATACCATTATAAATACCACACGCCATACACATTTGTTACGAGAACCAACACAAGAAGACTCACACACATATTAATAAAATGCAAAAAATAGTAGACTAGAATAAAACCCACACACTACACGCGCTTTGATAAACCGTATATTACAATAAAACCCACACCAGATACTTGGACCCATTGCATGATACCCCCCCCCCCCTTCCATCACCATCACACTGAATTAAACTTTCTCTCTCTCTCTCTCTCTCTCTCTCTCTCTCTCTCTCTCTCTCTCTCTCTCTCTCTCTCTCTCTCTCTCTCTCTCTCTCTCTCTCTCTCTCTCTGTCTCTCTCTCTCTATCTCTATCTCTCTCTATCTCTATCTCTCTCTCTCTCTCTATCTATCTATCTACCTATCTCTATGTGTCCATCTCTATATATCTATCTATCTATCTGCTTCACTTCCTCTCTCTCTCTTTTCGCCATCTCTCTCTTCTCTCTCTCTCTCTCTCTCTCTCTCTCTCTCTCTCTCTCTCTCTCTCTCTCTCTCTCTCTCTCTCTCTCTCTCTCTCCTTCACTCTCTCTCTTTCTCTCACCCCCTCTCTTTCTCCCACTTTCCCTCCCTCAGTCTACGGCATGACGGAGACGATGCCCACCCACTTCACGCCCTTGAACGGCGCGGAAAACATCGGCTCGTGTGGCGTCCTGCTGCCAAGTGCACGTGCGCGGGTGGAGGATTTGACGAGTGGAGCGCCTCTTCCACCTGGGGAAGCCGGGGAGCTGGTGATCCACACGCCCGCGGTAGGTGGTGGTGGTGGATAGGGTAGGGGTAGGGGGGCAAGGGGAGGTTTTGCACACTCACATACACGCACACACACACACACATATGTGTGTGTGTGTGTAGATAAACAGATATGTCTATATGTAGATAGATAGATGAATATTGTATCAACATATAATATATGTATGTATATGTATATATACATATATATTCATATACATATACTTTATATATATATATATATATATATATGTATATATATATATATATATATATATATATATATATATGTATGTGTGTAAGTATTAATTAATTTATTTATTTATGTATGTATGTATGTATATATGTATGTATGCACACACACACACACACACACACACACACACACACACACACACAGAGAGAGAGAGAGAGAGAGAGAGAGAGAGAGAGAGAGAGAGAGAGAGAGAGAGAGAGAGAGAGAGAGAGAGAGAGAGACAGACAGACAATCGAGGGAGAAGAGAGCGAATATTTCTTCTTATCAATCACCCTCTCAATATCCCCTTTTCCCTCTCTCCCTAGTTCTCCCACATCCTCCAGTTCACCCTCCTACACCTTACAAATCTCTCCATCCTTCTCCCATCCCACACAACAGCTGATGAGCGGTTACCATGGCAACGAGGACGCTACCCGTGACGTCATGACGGCGGACGGCTGGCTGAGAACAGGAGACGTGGCCAAGTACGACAGCGAAGGATACTTCTATATCGTCGATAGGATCAAGGAACTCATCAAAGTCAAAGGACTACAGGTAAGAAGATCAAAAGGGGGATGGGGGATGGGGGGGGAGGAAGAGGAGGAATGGGAGGGGTAGAAGGGGATGGGAGGGCGCTGGGGTGGGGGAGACGGTGGCGGGATGAGATGAGACGTGGGTGGGTGGGGGTGGGGTAGGGGGGGTAGGAGATGAGGGGGAGTTGGGGAGTGGCGAGGGGGTGGGGGAGAAGAGACAGGATGAGGAGTAGGGGGTGGGAGGGCACTGGGGTGGGGGAGACGGTGGCGGGATGAGATGAGACGTGGGTGGGTGTGGGTGGGGGTGGGGGGGGGGGGTAGGAGATGAGGGGGAGTTGGGGAGTGGCGAGGGGGTGGGGGAGAAGAGACAGGATAAGGAGTAGGGGGGGAAGGGAAGTGGAGGAGAGAGTAGAGAAGAAAAATGGGGAGGGGGGGGGGGGG
>NW_028234424.1:7029704-7039704 GCF_977035675.1 Penaeus japonicus
ACACTCAACGCAACGGTTTTTAAGACTGATCTCTTTTCATGTCCAATTTTCTCAACCAGGAAGCGTGTCTTGAAAGTGTTCGAGCGTTCAAAATAGGAAAAAAAAAAAAAAAAAAAAAAAAAAAAAATCGAAATTACTAACCCTATCCGAACATTTTGATCGTAAAACGAAAGAGAGACATGACGATGGCGAATCTCTATTTGTTCGACTAAAACAAGATCGTAGTTTTAGTGATGCGCGAGGGAGAGGGAGAGGGAGAGGGAGAGGGAGAGGGAGAGGGAGAGGGAGAGGGAGAGAGAAAGAGGAAATTCCCAAGGGACAAGAAATGGAAGGAAGGAACAAGGAGCGGTTTATGGTCTCGCCGGAACCCGCACGCAGACCGACGGCGATGGGGTCTGGGGGGAGGGGGGGGGTCAAGGAGGGACGTGCACTCGACGAGTCTCACGAACCGCGAAGAGATAGTTACGTCAGCGGTCGGCCAATGCACCCGATGCGGTCGACCGGAAGTGAGTGAGTGAACGAGTGAGTGAGTAAGTACGTGAGCGAGCGAGCGAGCGGGTGCGGCGGCGGCGGCGGCGGCGGATTGGAAGGTGGCCGCCGCTGCACTCACGGTCGGCGCCTCCGGCACGCTTCGACGGCGCCAGCGCTATCGCTCTCAGCAGACAGCGAGGAGGAGGAGGGGGAGCAGCAACAGCAGAAAGTAAAGGACCAAAAGAGAAGAGAAATGAAAAAAAAAAAGAGGAGAATAAACATAATAATAATAAGAAAGAGCCGACGCCGGCCCTGCTATCCACCGCCCTTGTTCCCGTACGCAGCCACACGCAAACACGTAGGCAAGCAGCCACTCCAAGCCACTGCCTCCCGTAGTCACGCCGTCTCCCTCCGAGCACTGGAACTTGCGTCGACCGGGAGGCGTTGACCCCCATCCGCTACAAGGACGACCGAAGGAAGAACAAGAAGACGATGACGATGACGATGACAATGACGATGATGACAACGACGACGTGGTTCCGGGCGTCGACGAAGGGGAAAACGATTGGGATGTGTGTGCGTGTGGGAAGAGAGAGGGAAGGAGGAAGAGTGAGGGAGGGAGGGAGGGAGGGAAAGAGAGAGAGAGAGAGAGAGAGAGAGAGAGAGAGAGAGAGAGAGAGAGAGAGAGAGAGAGAGAGAGAGAGAGAGAGAGAGAGAGAGAGAGAGAGCAGAGAGAGAGAGAGAGAGAGAGAGAGAGAGAGAGAGAGAGAGAGAGAGAGAGAGAGAGAGAGAGAGGGTAGGGGGAGACGGAGGAGAGAGAGAGAGAGAGGAGAGAGAGACGTGTTTTTGAGTTCATGATTACCTAGTGCTTTGGTGGTGCACGGCATTGAGTGGCGATACGATTGGATGGGGGGGGGGAGGCTATCTTTAGGACGAAGTGTTTGAGTACGATAGATAACGTACAAGACAGACTAAGCACGAAGGAAAAGAGAAGGGAAAGAGAGACTGAGTGTGTGAGAGCACTAAGAGAGAGGGGAGAAGGAGAGGGAGAGGGAGAGGGAGAGGGAGAAGGAAAGACGGAGGTCACCAAGTGGAAAAAAAAAACAACAAGCAGGACGCGGCGACCCCGAAGCTGAAATAATGAAAACCACCTGCGTCACAGGACCTACTGCCCCCCCCCCCCCACCCCCATCTCCAATCCTCTTCCTTCCCCTCCTCCCCCCCCCCCCTCCCTATCGGCACAAGACCAAACAGACGGACGTGGGCATCGGGCACATGAACTTACCCGATGCCACACCAGCAAAGTCTGGCACAGGGCCGTCGCGTGGCAGAGCCCAGTGCCAAGGCCGGAAGGGGGAAACAACAAACCACCACCTCCCTCAGTGGGCGCTGAGGTGTGTCGCGCAATGCATGTCAGTAGGGGAGAGGGGGGGGGGGCAAAGGGAGGAGGCAAATGATGAAAGGAAGGAGGAACGAGAGTGGAAAATCCCAAAAAGTGGGCTGTGAAAGAGAAAGAAAGAGAGGGAGACCAACCAAAAGCAGACCCAGCGTGTTTTGAGTGACGCCAAAGCTAAGCAGGACCTCGTGGTCAGCACCAGCAGCAAAACAGTCATCAGAAGGCCAGAGTTCTTCCTCCATCCCTCCTCCCTCCCCACCCTCCCATTCTCCAAGAACATCACTTTCTTCGTGTACGTTACATGAGGAAATTAATGACCGTGGCTCTTGATAGGAATAGGAATAGGAATAGAAAAACAAAAACAAAACAACAGAATCAAACCAAACCTCCCCCTGCCCCACTCTCCCCCTACCTTCCACCTCCTCCTCTAAACACCGAGTAAAGACAGACAGACAGAGATAGAGACAGACACTCCCACTCCTTCCCGGGAACGAGTAGCCGGCAGCCCAAGCGGAGGTCAGATTCATTGAACGACCAAAGCGTCACATTGAACGATCAATTAAGAGGCCGCGACCCAAGTGGGCAGCGGTCTTCGTCGTCACTGACGTCCTCCCTCCCTCCCTCTTTCGCGTAGTGAGAGAAAAGAAGAGGGCGACTAAAAATAAGAGAGAGAGAGAGAGAGAGAGAGAGAGAGAGAGAGAGAGAGAGAGAGAGAGAGAGAGAGAGAGAGAGAGAGAGAGAGAGAGAGAGAGAGAGAGAGAGAGAGAGAGAGAGAGAGAGAGAGAGAGAGAGAGAGAGAGACGATAACACCGATCCTCTTTTCTCCTCTCCTTCCCGATTCGATTCCCCATCACGGAAGGTCACAAAGGGTGCTTCCCCTCTCCCCATCCCCTTCCGCGGCCCCCCTCCGATCGGCAAAACGTGACCAGACATGTCAATGACCGCCCCCTCTCTCCCCTACCCCCCATCCCGACCTCTCGCCTCCGACAGTCTTTTTTAGAAAGAAACGCGTCGGTTCTCTTCCCCCTCCCCCTCCCCCTTCCCCTCCCCCGTCATATTCTTTTTCCTTTCCTTTTTATTTCCAACCTTTTCAATACGAATGGGACGAAACGAAACGAAACAGGAGGAAAAAAAAACAACAACCGCGAAAGAACGGAGAAGGTGGAAGAGAAAGACAAAATAATAATGATAAGATGAGAAAGAGAAGAGGACGAAGAAAGAGAGGGACGAAGGAGGAGGAGAAGGAAAAGTATGAAGATAAGGAAAAGGAGGATGAGAAAAGAAGAAGAAGAAGAAGAAGAAGGAGCAAACAGAGGATGAAGAAGAGGAAAAAGCCCCGCTCTCTCTGACCTCTGACCCCCTCCCCGCCCCCCCAAAGCCTTACACCGGCGAGTAGACGAGGTGGTGGAAGAGACCCACACACAACCTTATACTATAGACACTGATACCGAATACCTGATAACACAAGGAAGCGCTGAAATATACACGGGGGGGTTACGAACTCGCGGAGATCACTCCTGTTTACGTTCTGTTGCGCCTTTCCTTTCTTTCTCTGTCTGTTTAGCTTTCTTGTATCTATTCTCCCTTCTTTGGTCCCGAAATGAGAGAAAAAAAGAAGAGAAAAGAAAAAAAATAAGTATTGCATAGACAAGAAAACAAGGGCGAAGCAGACAGACAGACAGACATTAAGCAATATGCAATCTCTCTCCCTTATTTGGCACGTGCAATCCTGTTGCAATTCGAGCTTAGCTAAACCAGACAGACAGACAGACAAACAAACAAACAGATTTGATACCATATGCAAATGTGAAATAAGTTTAGTTTCTTCAACAAAATGTGACCATCATTAACATTGTTATACTCAGGAAATTTAGGAAACATACAAAAATAGTTAAATAAAAGGCTAGACTAAATAAAAACAGAAGAAAAATAATCACAAAAATAAATATCTTCTTTCCGGTTGCATTAACAAAAGTATTATTTATATATAATATATATATATCATATATATATAATATATACATATATAATATATACATATATATAATATATATATAATATATACATATATAATATATACATATATGTATATATATAAATATATTATAAATATATAAATATATTATAAATATATAAATATATTATATATATAAATAATATAATATATATATAATATATATAATATATATATAATATATATATAATATATACATTGTAAGAACAAAAACATTTGTAAAAGAACAACATAATTCTCCAGTTAACTGAATAAACACTCAAAAAAAAAAATCACACACCAAAGAGTAATATCGTAATTTGTGCAGAAGAGAACACTGGGGAATATTCCTTTTTGGTTTTCTTTGCTGAAGGTGTTCTTGTGGTGTTCATCACAATTGTTCTTTTCCTTTTTCCTTTCTTTATCAACAGAACCCTTTGTTCGACCTTGAAGAACATGAGACAAATGTGTAAGGAAAAATAATAGTCATCAAAGCATGGATTTGATTCAGAAGCCATACATCACTGATAACAGACACACAGACAAACAGACATATCCACTCGCACACTCGAAGACTTTGAAGATAATAGCTTGTTCTGCCCCCTTTCTCTAGGGATGGGCGTTGAGGGGATATGGGGGAAGGGGGTCGGGTGGGGTGGGGGAAAACGGCATCTTTGGCGGCACTGGTCGTCCTCAAGTAATATCTCAAGTAAGTGTCCTTAGTAACTGGGCTGGGGGTGGGGGGTAGGAGGTGGTGGTGGGGGGGATCGTAATTTTCAGATAAACTTTCCTTTTTTTTGTTTATTCCGTTTAGTTTTTGAACACTTGAAAAAAAATACACGAGTTTTTTTTTCTCTCCTTTTTAAAATCATTTCTCCACTGGTGTACGTATAAATACACACACATACACAAACATACATAAACCTATATATATGTATCTTTTTTCTTTTACCATATCACATTTTGTTTTACATAATCACTTCGACACATTGGTATTGTGCACCAATAGATACCTAGGCATTTACAAATCTAGGCCTATAATAAACTTTTTTTTCTCTCTCAAAGAAAAAAAAATGCGAGTCATTTCTAAAAAAAAGAAAAAGAAAATAAATTGTTTTCACTTTACTTTCATTTCCATTATATGTTCTTTTTTTTTATTTATTCACAGTATAGGAGTATTTTTTCTTTCTTTCTTCCCATTAATTTTCTATAACCGAGAAAGGCCTGGCACTCTAAGGTGTCTGTCCTGACCTTTCACCTCTAAGGAGAGTCGACAGAAGGCAGTAAATAGCAGGTACATCATCATCAAAGGGGGCAAGAACGTGTTAAACGACCTATAGCTGCAGGCTGTCAAAACTTCTTGGCACTGTTGTAATGGTTCGAATCCGGTAGATAAAAATATTTATGACAAGACTTATGTACACAAATACACGTTCTTGCGGTTATTTATATATATATATTATATATATATATATATTATATATATATATATATATATATATATATATATATTATATATATATATATATATATATATATATATATGTATGTATGTGTGTGTGTATGTAGATATATATGTACGCATCTATGTATATATCTTATATATATGCATGTACATATGAACACACACACACACTCATATATATATATATATATATATATATATATATATATATATATATATATATATATATATATATATATTATATAATATACACACACATATATACACACAATATATATACATATACATATATATACATATACATATACATACATATACATATATATACATATATATATAGATATACATAAATATATATATATATATATATATATATATATATATAATATATATATATATATATCACGATGAAGAGAGTAAGCGTATTCTAGGCATGAGGATGATCACTGGGCATCATACGAAGAATCGTCTATAACACAGCACTGGTAACTAGGGTTGCGTGAGGAAGAGGGGGGGAGGAAAGGGGGGGGGGAGCGAACAAAGACAAGAGGAGGAAGGGGGGAGGCAAGAGGACTCTACAGCACCAGACAAGCCCAGGCAGACAGGACCTCCTCTTAATACGTATAGCCACCTGCGCTTCTTGCGACTCGCAACTGCAAGAAACAAATGATTGTTCCGTCGGGCTTCCGTCGGCGCGCGCGTTGCGGCCTCCTCTTCCCAGGTGCCGACTTCTCTCCCCCGCCCTCGCCCTCGCCCTCGCCCTCGGCCGCCGTGGCCCGCTACAGGACCACCAGCGGTTCGTGCTAGTGGTCGAGGCGGCGCACCCGCACGCGCTGCTTGTAGTGGTACTCCTTGAGGTAGTTCTTGAGGGGCTTGGGCAGGCGGATGTTGTTGATGCCGTCGTAGGTGGTGGTGGAGCAGATAGCGGCGCGGCAGAGGTGCTGCAGCGGGAACGGGAAGGTGCGCGCCAGCGGGTTGGTCAGCATGGGCTCGAAGAACATGCAGCACGACGGGTCCTTGTAGTGCTCGATGAGGCCGCAGACGGTGTCCGAGGCGAAGACGCCCGGGTCGTGCGAGTCGAAGCTGAACTTGTGGTTCCACTGCTCGATGCGCGCGTGCAGCGACCGCCCGTAGCGCCGGAACGACACGGAGAACAGGTACTCCTCCTGGGCGGAGTCGCGCAGGAGGAAGGTGCCCTCGGGCCGGTTCTCCAGCAGCCGCTCGGCCTCGTAGCGGTCCATCTTGCCCCAGTAGAAGGCGCAGTTCGTGATGCTGAGAAGGTCAGGTACAAGGCAGTGAATGTAGTCCACCTGCGTGTGCACGGTGCGCTGAAGCAGCGAGCCGTCGCCGGCCAGCCGCCCCACCTGCTGCAGCAGCGTCTCCTCACTCAGCGGCGCCGCCACGGAGCGCGGCCCGCCCAGCCCCAGGCGCAGCGAGCGCTCCAGCAGCAGCTGCAGGTCCAGCATGGAATTGTATGACAGCGGCAACGACGTCGTCACGGCGCCCGCCTGTTGCAGCTGCAGGTGGTGCTGGTGTTGCAGCTGGAGGTGCGTCAGCGCCTGCTGCGTGGGCGTCAGCGCACTATGCACGGGCGTGAACCCGGGCGGCGGCTCCACGCCCTCGGCCATTTCGCGCGCGCGCTCCTGCCGCGCCCGCTCCTCCCAGTCCTCGATGGGGAAGGCGTCGGGGTTGAAGCGCGACAGGTCGATCACGGGCGTGGCGGCCGCAGCGCCCCCGGGGCTTCCGCCGCCACTGCCGCCGCCCGCAGCACCCGCGCCCGCCACGGTGGCCACAGAGGGCTGCTCCTGAGCTGCAGGCAAGCGCGCGTGCGCGTGGAGGTGGTGCGGCAGGTGGTGATGGTGCGGCATGTGGTGGTGCCGCAAGTGCGCTTCGGGTTCGGGGCGCCGCAGCGATGGGCACATACAGGCGCCGCAGCCGACGCCGGCGCTGGGGCTGGGCGCCGCCTCGGGCTCGGGTTCCGACTTGGAGGTTCGCAGGCGGCAGTTGAGGCGGAAGGTCCAGGGCGCCTTCTTCTTCTTGGGCTGCTGCGGCAGGTCGCGCGTCGGAGTCTTGGTCTTGTGACGGTGCCGCTTCGGGAAGGTGAGCGTCCGCAGGCGGCCAGCGCGCGGCGGCGAGGGACGTGCCTCCGCACCCACGCACTCCACCTCCACTTGCACCCGCACGCGGCACGACGAGCACCAGTGGCCGCAGCCGCCGCTACCACAGCCTCCGCCCGAGGCGCCCACGCAAGTCTCGCCCGCGCCGCCGCCGGGGCACGGCCCGAGCGGCGTCTCGGGGCAGGTCGCACTCTCGCCGCTGCAACTGCTGCCGCTGCTGCCGGGGGTGAGCGCGGCGGCGGCGTCCAGTTGGTGCCGCAAGTGGTGGTGATGGTGCGGCACGGCGCGCGGTGGCGTCACCACCACAGGGTGCGGCGCGGGGTCGGGCGCCGTGGCCGTGCCGTAGATGGCCGCCGTGGAGGTGAGGCCTCCGCCGCAGCTGCAGGTGGTGGCCGCGGCGGCGGCGGGGCTGCCGGAGCCGCAGCAGCCGGCCAGGCTCTCCTGCTGCTGCAGGTGGTGGTGGCGCTCCTGCTGCTCGCGCTCGAGCTGGTCGCGCACGTCGCGCTGCTGCTGCTGCTGGAGGTGCAGCCGCTGGCGCACCTGGTGAGGGCTGCGGGCGGGCTCCGGCAGGGGGTCCATGGCCCAGGGGGACGCCGGCCGCTGCGGGGGGGGCACGGGGTGCGGATAGCTGGAGCCCTGGCCCATGGTGGCCGCGGGCGTGTCTTGGGCGTGGGTCAGGGCGTGCCCCCCCGCCGCATGCCCGCTGCTCTCGCCCGCCACCCTTACCACCTGGTCATGGCCGGGGGCGCCGCGCCAAGCCACTCTCCTCACTCGCTCGCACGTCTCCACGCCAAGCAGCGCCGTCGCACGCCCACTCGCCCACTCGCTCGTCACTCACACTCACGCAGCCTCGCTGGCTCGCTGGCTCACGCGCTCATGCCACGACGCACTCACTCGCTCGCTCGCCCTGGGCTCCTCTCGAAGCAGCCGGGAATAGCGTCTTAGGCTGGAGGCCAAGCACACGCAGGCAGAGCGGGAGTCCTGTCGTCGTCGTCGTCGTCGTCGTCACGAAAGACTTGTTTTCCTCACTCGCTCGAAGGCCCGTTCTCTGTTCTCTCGACGAATTATTCCCGGCCCTTGGATGCGCGCGCTCTCTCTCTCTCTCTCTCCAGCTGGTCACGAATCTTGACTCACGCACGGGGACTCTTCGGAAGACCAATCCTGCGGGGAAGAAACGGCGATGTTAGCAAATGACGTGGAGGGAAGGACGCTGATCGTGTAGCAGAGAGAAAGATGAATGGGAGAGAGAGAGAAAGGCAAGAAAAAGGGAGACGAGAGAAGCAAGATAAGAAGACAGACGACAGGATGAGCCAAGATAAGACTCGAGAAGAGAATGAAGAGAAGGGGTCAGGGTCACGCGGGTGCATCAGACTTAGCTTAAGCCAACACTCAGGTCGAGAGTCACAGCCGTCCACCTGCTGTGGAAGGGGGGCAAGGGGAGAGGGAGGGAGAGGAGAGGGGTGGGAGAGGGTGAGAGGGGAGGGTGAGAGGAGGGAGAGAGGGATAGAGGGAGGGAAGGGAGAGAGGGATAGGGGGAGGGGAGGGAGAGAGGGGCGGGTGTGAAAGGTTGTGGGAGGAAGAGGAATTAAGGTGGGGGGGGGGGGGGGGAAAGAGAAAGAAATAGAGAGAGAGGAAGGGAGGGAAACACATAGAACATATATGGCAACTGAACGTTACCTGCCCTATAAATCGGCAAAGCAAGATGCCATAGTCTCTGCCTAACATCGCCCAACCTCCAAAGGGCACCAACAAAACATAAACTTTGCATAGGCCTACATGATACAGGTCCGTACTGTAGTATTCAAGGTACTTGATCACCTCATTCAACTTTTGTGATTTCGTATTAGTATTAACCGTACAGAGAGAGGTAATAATATGTGAAAGAGAGAATAAAATAATGTTTCAGGGAGAGGGAGGGAGAGAGTAGGGTAGGGTGAGAAAGAAAGGATGATGGATACAGATAGAAAAGGAACACAAAGACAGAGTGAAAGAGAGGGGGTGGGGGAGCATGCAGAGAGACAAGGAAAGAAGAGAGAGAGAGAGAGAGAGAGAGAGAGAGAGAGAGAGAGAGAGAGAGAGAGAGAGAGAGAGAGAGAGAGAGAGAGAGAGAGAGAGAGAGAGAGAGAGAGAGAGAGAGAGAGAGAGAGAGAGAGAAGCGAAGTCCCCTACAGGTCCCTTAATTCAGACCCATCACCAAGAGCCCTGTCATTCCAACCCCTCCTATCTTCCCGTCAAATTACTTTTCTCAGAATTCCCAGTCAGGCCAACATGCACAACTCCTCCGCCAACAGACCCTCTACAGATCACTCGGCTCTTTTGCTCGATCAACATGGTACTATCCTTTCAAGACACTGCACACTCAATCCTTTTGATCGCTATAGGTTCATTCATATATTTGTTATTTTTCTTGTGAATACTACACTTGCACATTTGCCCTTCTTCTCTTTCTTTCTTTCTTTTCCTGTCTGTCTCTGTCTCTGTCTCTCACACTCACTCACTCACAGATACCACATAGTATCCCATGCAACCATATAATACAGTGTTCAGACAATGTCCTC
>NW_028234424.1:7044704-7062204 GCF_977035675.1 Penaeus japonicus
ATAATTATAATCATAATGATAACAATAATAGTGAATATATATAAAACAATAATAGAAATGACAATACTATGAAACACAAACATATGAAACTGCTGAAACATAATACCAATAATCATAGTCTCCCCCCCCCCCCTACTTCCAACATCTGTAAGTGTGCACCTGTCAATCCACCTGTTATACTTTGATTTTAATCTAATAAATGAAATAGACCTACATAATCAATATACCAGGAAGAGACGAGAATAAAAACAAATTGATTGTAATAACAATTCATAGCAGTTAAAAATAGGTATACTATTTTTTTTTTTTTTTTTTTCTATTGGACAATATGTCAAGCTCTCTGTAAAAGTCAAGAGGAACTGTATATGCTCTTTTCTAAATCGTGTTGTATTTATTCTAATCGTAATAATCATGAATCTTCCTCACCTCTCTCTTTTTATTTTTATTTATCTATTTTTTAAATTGTTCCTCTGGGGCAATTTATCCTCTCTTCCTTCCCATAAACCCAATAGAAATGAAAATTTATATCATTAACAAATAAATTCGCCAAAATAATAATAATAATAATAAAAAACTCCAGCAAAATTACATCTCTTTAAATGTTACTTACTGAGTGTAATCTCGTGTATTGTATTTTTCTCGACCTCAAGATGGGTCTCATAATCATTATTTTTTTAGTATTATTTCCACAAAATCACCTCTTATACTACGCCACAACTGAGATATGAGTCACCACTTGTTTGTTTCTTGGTTGTATTCTATTCTTTCTAATGAGGAGAGGAGGGGGAAGAAGAGAGAAGAGACAAGAGGGAGAGGGAGAGCGAGAGAGAAAAGCAATCATAATAAATTCAGCTATTTCTCACAGCAAACCTTGCCATTAATCCTTTGACATTATGCAAAACACGTCTTAAAGCAACATTAATTACCTTTCTCGAACTTATAAAATCTATTGCACTTGACGTATCTACAATCTCCAGCACGTATATTGGACACGAAAAAAAAGGATGTTCTTTCACTCCCAGACTCAACAGTGCACTGAATGGTGGAAAATGGCCTCCGAAGTCGTCATTCACACTCGTGACGTCACAGACACACCACTTTGTAAACAAGGGCCAAATAACGTTTTCTTGAGGTTATATGTATATCCTATGATAGATGATTAGAGTTTATGGCTATTTATTGTGATTGAAGGGTTGTACAGGATGGTTCTTTTGTTAATTTTGTGGAGTTAAACACGAACTAGTTTTCGTGACGTCACGGTAGTACGACTGTCTAACATAAAACAACTATATTAAATATTAACTATTAGAGCTTAAATATTATAATTATATATGTTTTCGTAATAACTGTTTTTAATAATAAATAGAACATAATCATATGAAAAGTTATATGATATAATTAATTTAAATATCTACACAGGCACAGTACTTCAGAGTTCGCATGACCCTCGACGCAATGGATATTTGGCGCGCTTTATCAGCTGTTTTTGGTCTCCCGGGAAGGAACAACAAGCCTCCAATTCACGCGCTTTTGCACTTAAATGAAGTCTCAGGCGGTAAAATAACACTGATAACAGCAACATGGAATCGAAGAAGATGAGACCTACGAGATATGCCCATTTCGAAGGGCATACGGACCTCTGTTACACCGATGATGGAAGGTTCGTGCTTTTGGGATGTGTTGATCACTTAGTTTCATTGTCTTTTATTTTCTGATTTTATTTTGACTAATCCTTAAAATGATTTTTATTCCTCACTGGTATAATCAGGAGCCGCAGAGTGATTTAGAGAATCATACATACATATTTGTTTCTCCATGAACAATATATTAAGAGAGAACGATAAATCGGACTCGCATGGACCTACGAAACGATAGAAAGCTAAAAAATAACCAACCAAAGAATTATTATAAAAAAAGAATCATATATTACAAATCGGGTAAATGTACAGAAGCCACCCACAGTAGCTGCTCTAAAAGATCTTTTGCCATAATGCCATTGGCTGTGTTAAGTGTCAAGGCAGAGCTTTTATCCGTAATGCATTTGATAATTAATTACCGTAAGAATAAGGTATATTCCATGAGATCATTAGATGGTGGAGGCTTGCTGGTCAGTGGTGGACGAACAAGTGTCTTTTTAATATTATTGGTCATTTGGGAAATAGAATTGCCCTAAAATATGGAAAAATTATGGGAATGGCCATAGAGAATGCATAAAACAAGATTTATCAGATATAGATATAGATATTAAAAGTATCGTAGAAAGTGAAGGTCTGCGGCTGGTGATGGTAGGCTTATTAATGCCGCAGCCTCCGTGTTTCAAATTGTAGTTAAAGGTAAATAATTTGGCACATATGTTCTGGTAAGATGGAATTTGTAGGCCTCTTTGGTGATTTATCATTGATAGATTGAAAGAAGGGTAAATTTCTAGAATAGATCTACATCATAGAACCATTGAAGTTGGTATTCATTGGTATTGAATTGGTATTCGAAATCCCTGCCCAAAATCTCTTTGTGCCATGCAATCGTAATCACAGAGTACATGGTATACCTCGCAAATAAGTAGCCACGTTTTTTATACCTATTTTATAGTAGACAGAAATATATCATGTAATTGCAATTTGTTAGTAAACATTGATAAAATAGCAACTTTTGATAGATATTCACTGATTTTACCCAGCAATTTCCCCGGGATACTTCATGCCCTCCTCACTTATCAGGTCTGATATCATCGTTATTAGGTTCTGTTGAATAAAACCACTATAGATGCAGACTAGACATTACAAGAAGTCTGTTGATACCAATTTCAATGGATTTTATGACACAGACCTATTCTAGGAGTTTACCGAACAAGGTGCAGAGACCATGGTGATTGTAGGACTTACTTTAGGGAAATGTGGACTTGGGTTCAAGAAAAACTATGATTAGTTTACGTTTTCTGCAAAATAACGAAATTGTGAATAAATTGCATTTGATTTTGATATTATCTTTGACTTTAGTCGGAATGTGATCCATCTTTAACATTCTATTAAGAGCCACTCTAAAGTACCAATGCATTTAAAATCTTTACATTTTTTTGTTCTTAATTTTCAACCTTGTTGTACGAAAAAATCAGGTCTTATAATAAACTGTGAAAACATTGAGTGTCAAGGAATGGATAGCAATCTGAATATTTTATACGATGCTGTTAGTGTCTTTCCTATGGAAGAGTACAGATTTTTAGCCCTTCTGTGATCGGATCACTTTTGTCTTGTATTTTTCTATTGTTGAATATACAAGCTATTTATTCCTGCTGTTGTGCAAGTAACTAGGGCATCATACCAAAAGCAATTTGATATAATTTTGCTGAAATATAGTATGTAGACTCAAATATCATACCATAAGTCTAGAAAATAGAAGACACAAACATTCCAAAATGCTGTACCTAACCTGAACATCTTAAGATGTGGCTTTTTTTGGAAGGGTTAAGCATATAAAAAATTATTAAAAATTTGGGTAGTGTACATGTGTCTAAATAATATTTTTATACTTTCCATTAATGCAGATTAAACTTTATTGTATTATATTTGAATAATATGCATAACCAAAATATTTGTACTTTGCATTAATACACTATAAGATAACATGTATTAGAAAACTTGCACACAAATTTTTGACCAAATTTATTATAGCATTCAAACTACAATCATTTGTATCAAAAACAAAAAACATAAAAATATTTTGTAACATCTTTGTTCTTTCTTTTGCATTCTACTTTCTTCAGGTTTATAATAACATGCGGCACAGATGGAGAAGTGCGCGTCTTTGAAGGCCTCGATGACGATGACTGCAAAACGCATGTGGTGGCAGAGTGTGCGCATTCCATTGCTTATCAGGTTAGTGAACTCTTAGTGTTGGAGAACAGGATGGTTGACTTTCTTTAGTGGAGAAATTGTTACTATAAAAACACATGCTCAAACTTTTTTTCTCTCTCTCACTCTCTTTCTCTTTCACTCCTCTTCTTCTCTTCCTCTCTTCCTCCTCTCCTCTCCCCCCTCCTCTCCTCTCTCCCTCCTCCTCTCCTCTCTACCCCCTCCTCTCCTCTATCTCCCCTCCTCTCCTATCTCTCCCTCCTCTCATCCTCCCCTCTCTTCTCTCATCCTTTCCTTTCCTCTCTCCCTACTCTCCTCCTCTCCACCCTCTCCTTTCTTCTCTCCTATCTCCTCCTCCTCTTCTCTCCTCTCCCTCCTCTTCTCTCCTCTCCCTTCTCTTCTCTCCTCTCCCTCCTCTTCTCTCCTCTCCCTCCTCTCCTCTCCTCTCCTCTCCTCTCCTCTCCTCTCCTCTCTCCTCTTCTCTCCTCTCTCTCTCCTTTCCTCTCTCCTCTCCTCTCCTTCCTCTTCTCTCCTCTCCTTCTCTATTCTCCCTTCTCTCTCTCTCTCTTCTATTTCCCCTTTCTCCCACTAACACATTCTGATACAATATTAAGTGAGTATCAAAGTAAAGTACAGGGCAAATATACAAATTTAAAAGTATGATTTTTTTTCTCTATTCCCCATGAGGAATTCTGCCTAATTTGCAATTCTATTAGTTTTGTTTCCAATAGGTGAACTAATCATCACTCTCCCAAATAAGTTCCCTATTAATATTTATTTGAATGAGTTATATTGTTTTACATAGTAATTCCCTTGAATGATGCTCCCCACACACTTACCCATTCTTTCAATTTGAATTTTTGTTGAAAGATGTTGCCCCATTTGACTTTTTTTTTTTTTTTTACGAGAATTAAATTTCATACTACCTCTCTAAAAGGATGGAAGATTCTTGGTGGGCACTGACAGTAACATGGTCCAAGCCTATACCCTAGATGAAGGTTTACCTGATGGCATCATTACCAGGTTCACTGCCCCAACTACACATATTGTTATTAGCAAGGATTCAAAGAAAGTTGTCTGTGCTGGAAGGTTGGTGGACTCACTCTTTTTATTTTGTTTTTATTTTGTTCACTCTTTTACATTCATTATTATCTCTAGATAACTTATTTTGATTTTTTTAGTATTTGATTTTTTAAAATTTATTTCTCCTACACTTGGTTATTACTCTTCATATTAATTTCTCATATATTCTTTTATGTGTGATATATTAACTTTAGGTATATCTTTATTTCATTTTTTTTATTCCATTGTATTATTTCTTTATTGCTTAAACACAAAATAGATTATCAGCAGTGGATAAAAATGCACATTTTATTCATATATGTAACTTTGCAGTGACATGACCATCAAAGTCCATGACACCGTGGCATACAAGGACAAGGTGTTGAATGGTCACCAAGCTCCTGTCCTCTCAGTTGCTCTGGACCCTAAAGGTTAGTGGCATTTTCTCAAACATGTGGTCAGTGGAAGGAATGGTGCTGTATGTTATGGTGGAAATACGAATCATAAGTCTATTGCATATGTTTATTATTTGTTGTAGGAAGATATGCTTTACAACTTAAGAACCTTCACTCTAAAACCTATAGTGTTCAACCTCTCTTTGAATTCTCCAGGGGAGTTTCTAGCTTCATCGTCATGTGATGGAAGTGTGAAAGTGTGGGACCTTCAGACATCTGTGTCAGTGGCCTCCTGGAATGTTGTACCCAAGACAAACAGCTTCTCTTCCTCGCAGACCTTGTGCCGCTTGGCTTGGTCATCAGACGGCCAGTATCTCCTTGTCCCTGTTGGGTTGAAGGTTCATGCCTATGCTCGGAAAGACTGGCAGATTCACCATTCTCTGGAACATGAGTCTATAAAAGAGGTATGTGTCCAAAGAGTTTAGGATTGGAAATTAATCTACAAGATAATGTAATTTCTTTTTAAAATATTGTGTACTAGGAAACCGAGTTTTTTGGCTTTGGTCAGCCCCCTCTCAGTGCTTTCTAGTTGTTATTGGGATAGTGACTATTTGACATATTAATCTGTTTTGATACTGTAAACCCTAACATTAGAGACTTATCATTTGAAAAAAAAAAAAATTTAACAATGTCTCTGTCTTAGACAGTATCCCTGGCTGCAGTGTCCAGCTGTGGGAGGTTTGTCGCCGGGGCCTGTCGAGATGGTGTAGTTTTGGTTTGGGATGCTAGCAGTCACCAGATCGTCCTCTCCGAGAAGCATCCCAAAGGTCTTGCCATAACAGGAATGGCATGGAACCCCAGCGGGAAGAAGGAGTTGGCATTTGTCGATTGTGATGGCCAGTTGGGGACGTTAGAGAACATCATTGAGGGAGACTATGAATCAAAACCTGTGAGTATACTGTGAAGTATTCATAGCTTGTGTGTCTTTCTTGAAAGAAATTTTACATTATTTAATTGTTTTTTTTTAGGATTGAAATGAAAGGAAAATCTTATCTTTATATTAATTATGGTGTTTTAGATTATATAATTATGCATATGTATTTTTTTCTTAACTTATTTTCCATGTTCAGGCTTTTTTATTGTAAAGTAATGTACTCTATATTTATGCAGATTATTATTATTATTATTATTATTTTCAAGCATCAAGGAAAGAATTAGATGATATGGCTTTATAATTATTAGAAATACCTCTTAATCCATTGGTGCTGGTTGACGTGATATCATGTCATGTGAATATCTTGCTCCTTCCAGATGTCATCCTATCATGTCATGATTTCTCCTAAAAACATATGATTTACATCATTAATCTATATACATAGAAGGACCATTTGTATAGACGCATTTTAATTCACTTGTGAAAATAATGTTAAGAAATTCAAAAAACAATTATCACCCTTTGAAGTGGGCGGCTCATAGAGGCACAGTGCAGCATTGTGCCGGGAGAGGTCTCGTGCTTAGTCACGGCATGCACTTGTTATCTGGACGGCAGGAGTGGTATTACACATATATGACATAATATAAGTATGAATGTGTTTAAGTCTATAATTTCACTTAAAAGAAAAAGATGAAAAAATGTATCAAGCCTTCAATTTTGTCTTTCCTAGGGTAAAACAAACAATACATCAGAATCAGAAAAAACAAGTGGAACAGCTGACTTCCCACCAGCTGATGTAGACATGGCAGAGGAGGACGATGAGTTTTCTCTTACCAAGATCAAGCAGCAATTAGGTTTTGCAGATGATGAAGAGGGCACATTCCTTGGACTGCCTGAGGATAGTGATCTCATTAAGGGAGACCCAAGTAGGTATTTTTTTATTGATCCAGCTCAATTGATCTATGCTAAATGCTATCTTTTATTTTATAGCTCCTTTGATGTTTCCTGACTAGTGCATTATTAAAGATTAATTACACACACCATGTAACTATAGCAAGTAATTTACATTCCCATTCGCAGGTATAAAGCCGACAGATGATGACACAGCAAGCATCATCACCACAAGGACGGAACTGCCTCCTGCTCCAGTTATGAAGCTCCCTGAAATCCAGAAGCCATTCCAACCCGGCATGTCCCCAGAGCATCTCAATGACAGATATATGGTGAGTTGTTGCAGGTGTGTGTAGAGAGCTAAAGGGTTCTGGAGATATTGAGTATATTAAAAATCGTTCTGATCGACCAGCCATGCATCTATTGGATATATTATGGAATATATTCAATATGGTACCTTTCAAAGAAGATAACTGCTTGTTATTGATGATTATTTTGGTGTTTCTTTAATATTTCTTTGTGGAGAATGCTAACTGAAATTCTGAAATTCTGCAGTTATGGAACAATGTTGGCATTGTGCGGCAATATTCCAGCGAGGATGAGAACAGCATAGATGTTGAGTTCCATGACACCTCAGTGCACCATGCTCTTCACCTCAACAACAACAGTGGGCACAGCATGGCAGCACTTTCTACCCAGGCTCTAGTACTAGCATGTGAAGCCCAGGATGACCAACCTAGGTTAGTTCCACTACCTTGTTTTGTGAATGTAAACAGGAAAGTGTCAAAATTGCTCGATGACGAAATATGCGTTTGATGAGTATGGAGTTGTCCGTCCTTGGTTAGACTCTCCTGCTGATTCCCAGACGCTAGGTAATCTTGGTGTGTTGCCATCAGACTCAGGCACTCACTGTAAATCCCTAGCCAGATGGTGGTTTTGTCTGTTATCAGGGTGTCAGCTGAAAAATTGGCTGATCACTCAGTGGGTTGACGTACAAAGGCTTATAGGGTGGTTATGATCACAGTATGTGAGCTGATAAAACAGATCAGGTTTGTTGATACATTTTGGTGTTTGGCTTACTTGATTTGTGAAGTTAGCTATTCTTGTGAGATAAGGACCTCATAAACCCTCATATTGACCACAGGGACCCTCAGTAGGCAACCTTGGACACAAGGATTTCTCCTGCTTGTGATTATTCTTTAGTAATCTGAGAGCAAAATCCTCCATGGATAATAGATGGATAGTTATCAAGACTGGATTAATTTGGAGGAAATGAAAGCGAGTTAAATCTTTTACAGCAAGTTGGCCGTGCAGCACTTTTCAGCCTGGGGAGGAAGCAAGGAGTGGCATGTGGACATGCCTCCTGAGGAAGAAATCCTGGCCTTGAGCATTGGAGTGGGCTGGCTAGCTGTGGCAACTGACCGCAGGAACCTCAGGATCTTCTCGACATCAGGGATACAACGGGATGTCCTAAGCATCCCCGGGCCTGTGGTGTGTCTGGCTGGGTTTGAGGAACAGCTAATGGTTGTGTTCCACAGTGGGATGGGTGAGACTTTTCTCTCATAAGTTCACAAGTTTAGTTTAGTTTAGTTTTTTTTTTATGTCTTATACCTTCACTAGAATACCTTGTTTGTTGTTTGTTGTTAATCTGGGGAGGTATGTTTTATGTGATTACTATCTGAATACATCTTAGCTTTATGAAGATTTCTAGAGGTTAAGGAAATCAATTGATTGTATCCCCTTTTTAGGAGTCTCCGGTGATCAACATATGTCTGCCATCATCCTGAGTGTGAATGGTAACAAACACCCCGTCCCCCTCTCTTGCCCTGTGCCCCTCTCTCCCCGATCTTATCTGGCTTGGGCTGGTTTTACTGATGAAGGCACTCCCACCATCATGGACAGTGCTGGTATTGTTCGCATGATGCACTTTAAGTACGGCTACAACTGGACGGTCATTCTCAACACAAAGAATCATGTGAGTAGTAATGAGCAGATTCTAAAGAAAAATTGAGAACAGAAATGGGAATTGATTAGTTGTTTATTTCTGGATATATATATGACTGTTGCCTAAGAGCATGCATACAAGAGCTTCAAAGAAAACTTAAGAACATTTTTATTTCTTGCAGACAAAAGGCAAAAGTGACAACTACTTCATGCTGGGCGTGAGCGAGACACAGGGCAATGTGCGATGCATTCTGTGCAAGGGAGGACGTTATCCTCCTGTGTTGCCTAAACCCCATGTCTCCATCATTAATATGCAGGTATGCTACAACTGACTTGCACATCTTTAATGATCCTTATTTTATATTGTTTATCATTTACATTTAAATCCTAATGCTTGAAAGTGAAAGTGAATAATTGAATACTTGATTGCTTTCCAGGTGCCATTATGTGAGCTGGAAACAGAGAAAGGCGGCCTTGAAGAGAAGACGCTGCGCTCTGGTCTCCTGCTGAACACCGTAGAGCGACTTGGACGCCAAGGCTATGACATAGAGGATTCAAAGAGTGAAGCTGACAAGATCCTCAAGGAAGCCATGATCAAGCTGTTTGCTGTGAGTTTGTGCATGCATTATACTTTTGTGTGTGATTTAATTATTTAACATAATTTAATGCAATAATCTCTTGTGTAGATATAAATTTTAATATTTGTTCCTGCAATGACTCCTTCCTGTTTTGTTTCAAAGACATCATTAAGAAGTAACAAGCCTTGATTCCTTTTGTTTCCAGCTGGCGTGCCGTACAGAGCGTGAATCCCGAGCCTTGGAAGTGTGCCAGTTGATGCCATCATACCACACTGTTCAGCTAGCCATAAAATATGCAGGGAAACTCCACCGACTGCAATTGGCAGATAAACTGGGTGAGGTTGCATCAGCCAAGATGGAGGAAGAAATGGAGAAAGCTGCCAAGTCACAACATGTTGAAGAAGATGATTTGCAAATGTACAGTTGATTTGTGAAATTATTATTTTGAGTGGATTGTTTAAACCTTTTGAAAGCAGAAATGAAGGTTGAGGTTTTATTTATAATTTAGTAGTGAAAATTCAAATCAGGATCTTTCAATTTTATTTATAGCATCACCAAGGGAGAATAGGGAGGACATTTCATTCATGAAATCCATAGTTGGCCTCTTTTTGATATCTGACAAGAAATAGCATGGTTTTTGCCACTTTTTGTGTAAAGTTGACCTTACTGTTTTGTTAGTAGGTAAACATCTTTTGAGCTGCCTCTTGTGGTGGAGCTGTATTTGAAAAGTATTTCTTTCAGGTATGGAAGTGGCATGCGGAGAATAAGGAGAGGAGACGCAGAAGAGGAGGATGAAGAGGATGATTACTCTGAGCAGATTCAGGAACAAATGGATAATGATGGAACTGTAGCTGGTGTGTAGTTAGTTATTGGTCTGTCATGTAATTTTACTTTATACCCTTTGTTTAGTGTTCTGCCTTGTAGAACCTTAATGATCATCCTGAAATCTATGATATCATACAATACTTACACAAAACCGCTCTTCCTTCCCCCACCTTGCAGACAACCCACTATTAGCAGCAGCAGCGAGAAGAGAGAACAACACCCCACGCGGAGGCCTCCTTTCCTCGCAGAACTCAAAGAACCCCTTCAAAAAGGGTGGCACTCCCTCATCGGCGCCACAGAGTGGAAAGCGAGGAATCAACGTCATCGATCAGTTCAGAAAATCCCAGAAAAAGATGGATTCCAGCCCTGTCTTGAGGCCTGTTGTCAAGAAGCCGCAGGTAAGAAGAGGGAGCTCTGTTGGATTGAAACTGAGAATTTGATTTCTATGATGTACCAATCCATAACAAAGTATCTCTTCTCTGATGGGTATTAGTAAACCTATCCACTCCCTATAATTGGGTTAATTTATGTAAGCTAGTAACAAAGTTGAATGCTCCACAGTTCTGTCAAAGCCAACCTTTCCTGCAGCTGCACAAGATCATCTCGCACTGTATTTATCATTAGCTTTGTGCACTTTCTTTAAACATGCTCACAAACATCCCTGAGTGTCTCAACAAAAAAGTTTGCAAATATTCCCTTCACATGGAGGTTTAAGAATAATCCTGTTACAAGCTATAGTTACCATTTCAACAAGTTTTTAGTCTTTACCAAATATATTGTTTTATATAGTTGAATTGACAACCACCAATAGAAACAGAAAGTTACATAACTGTTTCCAGTGCATTACTTCATATTATCCTACCTATTTCCTGCTTCCCTTTTCCCAGGCCAAGCAAACAACAATCAAAAAAGATTTGCAGGAGGAACAGCCAGTTGCCTCAGGGAAGGAGAATGTCTCAGAGAATATACCTGACAAGACCACTAAACCAGCCATGACAAACCCATTCAAGAAACAGGAGAAGGCCATTGACACTCCTCCCAAGAAGCAGTCAGCATTGCAACTGTGGCTGGCTGACAATGAGAAGGCTGTGAAGGAGAAGTACCCTGATGCCAGCGAGAAGGAATTGCTGGCCAAGGCTGCAATGATGTTCAAGGATGTGGATAGTGACACTAAGCAGGTATGCTTGATTTTGATTTGTATGTGTCTTCCCCCCCCCCCCTCCCCAATATACTACCCTTAATATTAGAAAGATTCCATTACTACTTTCATTCAGTTACTGTACTGGAAGTTGTGTATCCCCAGAATTTCTACTTTCTTCATTTGTTTACCAAATACTGTTAACTAGATAATTAACTCCTCTAAACATTCCAGAAATACAAAGTCCTGGCAGCTGGTACTCCTGCAGCAACAACAGAACCACCAGCAGAAACCAGCACAGCCCAAATTGATGATGATAAGAAGCGCAAACGTGAGGCAACAACTCCAGAATCTCCGGCTGAAAAGAAGGCCAAGGGTTCAGGCGTTAACAAGCTTGCTGCATTTGCCTTCAACAAGGATTCGTAGTCCTTGCACTTTCGGCCTTTTGTATATATTTGTGTAAATGTTTTTATAAAGAGATTAGTTTTTACGATTTTTTATGTATATATATATATGCACACACTATTTTCTAAAAGTATTTATATTATTGTGAAGGTAGGATAGATTGGATGATTATATTTTTAAAATTTTGATATTGGAGCAAGATCATTGAAATTATTGATGTCCATAGCTTGAACTTTATTTCCAAACAATTCAGATGTAATCAGATACAACAGATTATACTTTAGAATTTCAAATAAATTGTGTAGAAAATATTCCATTGATGAACCAGTGATATTCATTGACAAAAATTAGCAAAAACCAAAAAAATATGAACATGAATGTGATGATTTTTTTTTTTTTTTTAATAAAGCCAAAAAGATGAATAAAAAAGTACTCTTATTCATCCAAATCACCTGCCATATCTTAGGGTAACATGAAGCACAAAGTACAGGTTAACCCATTTGTGCCAGTCAAAGTCCTATCAAATGACAAAGAAAATTCCAATTTATCCGGGTGTTTTCTGACCAAATTCCAGGTGGGGCAGCTATGATGTGCAGGAACATCAGCAATTGCATGCAGATTGTTCTTAAGTCTAATTATTTTTCATAATTTCTTTCTCTGTTACTTAATTTAGTGTTTGAATGTCATAAAATGTGATAGAACAAAAAACAAAAAAATGGTCACCGAAAACTATATAATAATGATATGGTAATTTCTACTTCTAATCAGTTGAGTAAAATGATCTGAGTTGAAAAAATTATTGTAAAATCAAATATGATTGGCCAAGAGAAGAAGTTTTTAAGAAACGCTAATGTATTACTATTTCTAATTTGTTTGATTACCCATGATATCATGTCATGTCATGTCATAAGGTACATGTACATAGTTGTATATACAGTATGATTATATTTTTGTATTGGAAAAAAAAGTATAAAACGTCTTTTTTGATACCTCGCTAAAGGAATGCTTCCTCTTTCCATTGGTCTTATCACATAGAAGTGAAGAATATAGGCAATAAAATAACATTAGAAAGGCATTGCTTTTACATGTTCTTCAACCAAAATATTTTTACATACCCTTACATTGTACACACAATCATGCAATGCATAAGGATAGGGTGGGTGAAGAATGCTTTAAGAGGTTCTGCGCGGCCTTGTGCAGTGGGATAACACCCTGGAACGAAGCGTCATACTCTTGTTATCTTCCCGGTGGAAGCAGGAGTAGGCAAAAATATGTTCCGTCGTTAATGGGTTAAAGAATAAAGATTTTGATAAACACAGCTCTCAAAATTTTCAGTTTGTCTCTAAATTACTTTTGTAGGGATTTCAATTTCAAATATGATAATACTGTTGGAGTAACAGCAATGCATGTACACTTTTATTTTGGTTGTGTTAGGAAGTTCTTGTGCATTTTCATATACAAGGTAAATTTTGTTATTCTATATGCAGGGAAGGTATATGGGATTATGACTTTTAGGGGTTATCAATCCATATGGGAATTCCCCAAAGTGAGAGAGTGAGTGAGTGATTCTGTGAGTGCATGCATAAAGATAAATTCTGTAAGAAGGAACTTGCAAACCCCCACCCAGGATTGCCTAAGATAAAGGATTAGGAAAAAAACACAAAACTTTCTCTAATTTAATAAAGTTTCATATAAAGTATTAGTTGAGTGGCCAGGTATATTTAATGGGTTTTCAGTATAAAACATTAACTAGGCACTATACACAAAATGAAAACAAAAAAAGATTTATATTGTGTAATATATATATATATATATATATATATATATATATGAATCTACAATGTCATTTAAGAGAATAACAATCCAAACTATTTTATATTTATGACCATTGTAATTTCAAAGGCCATGTCCATACTGGTAGTGAGGTGCTGGCAAGTGGAGGCAGGAGTGAGATGGTGTGTTTTATAATGCTTTTATATAGTTACTGGGGAAATACTTGAACTGTAAGGTTCATGCAATAAAAGTTAAAATGTGAACTCTTCTTGTCATAGTCCTTGCTTGCACACTACTAGTGTGGACACAGATTACAGTACTACAAAACCTCTCTCCAGCCCACTAGCATCAACTTGCTGTCATTGTAGACATAATAAATCTATGGTTAACACACAAAAAAAGTTGCTAGAGCAAAATCTCGTTCAATGTCTCATAATCCTATAAAATGAAGTATAACCTAAAAGCTTTGTTGCACTTTAAGTGTGGATGAGAATTTTAAAATTAATGTAACTGCAACTAGACAGCTTTTCTGTTATTTACACAAGAAAAAAAGATGGACAACTAATTAAAGTTTTGAAAAATGAGCTTTTTCCCCCAAGCTAGTACCAATATTTTAAATATGCAATACAGGTTGTCAGAATGATAAAATCCCTCCCCCTCCTCTTATAATTGATATAGAACCTGTCTCACTAATAATTAGTCACATGTATGAATAATTCTAAACATGTCATTTGTTTATCATTACTAATGCACATAAAAAATAAACACAATGCTTTACTTGAACTTGTAATGAAGAATAATGAATAGATTTATCCATTACATAATGCATAAAAAGCAGCAGAAAATTGCAATTACTGCATATGAGAATGTGCTTGCTATCCATTGATATTTCATATGTTTACCCCTTCAAGACCCAAACCACAAAGTCTAAATAAAAAGTCTTATGTTGAAATAAAAAGTATCTATTTATCATATAGTACACTGTATTGCCTACAATATATTGACAATAATGTTTGTTCAATCACCTTTATAACATATTTCTGGCAAATGGCTATGTCTGGTGTAGCCCTTAAAATTATTGTTTGTATAGGATATATATAATTAATGTAATGTACAGTTCCCTTCACTTTCAGCTGACCACTCAGAGTTGCCAATGTGTAAACCACAGATTTTGAGTTTTGAATCCAAAACAACATGCTCCCCGTATTTTGGGATGACACAATACTGGTGGTTCATTCATTGGCAATGCTAAGTGGGAGGGAATTGCACATATATATCAATATAACAAAGATTGTGATACACTTAATGTGAATCTTAATCTATTTTCATTTTTTAATCACCTACAAAATCAGGATTTACAATGATCCAATAAATGAAATGATTGAGAATGATAATCACTGCAACATGTACTGCTATACAGCTGCAATATGTGGCAAACAGTAGTGCTCTTGTCCTTAACAGATCAATCAACAGAAAAATAGGGTACCAGGCAAAAGAAAAGAAGAAAAAAAATCATAACCTATAAAAAAATAATTACCCATACCTGTGAAATGATAGCTATGTCAATTCTATATATATTTTTTAAAAACACTTTCAAGACATGAATTCTACTCTAAATATCTATCATACAACAAACCCTACAGCATTCTCTCACACCCTAAAACTGCATAACTCTACACCTGTTTACATTTATCATATCTTTGTAAACTATATGGATGTGGAAGGGTATGTAAGGCCCCAATACAGAACCATAGCACAGGCTTTTTCACTCAATCTATTGTGACAAATCTATGAACAACCCTTAGTAGAACCTAAAAACATGCGCAGAACAATGCGGGTGAGATGAATGACATGGCATGCTTTTTGACATCTATTCCTGTGGCTTCTGTGTATTTTGAAATTTGGTGAGAAAATATTTTTTCTTTCTTGTCTTGGATGGTCTCTGGAGGAAATTACGAGTTACGGAGCTTGGCCAGTCTCTGCGTGAGCTCGTCCTGGTCTTGGCTGGCTTGCGTAGCCCCCACCCCAATAGTGGACATGCTGCCTGAGGGGAGCTCCATGTTCAACTCCAGTCTGAAAAAAAAAAGAAAAAAATCCCAAGGAATTTTAGAATTATCTTTGCACATGAGGAAACAAGAAAATGAATAGTCAAGTTTTTTATTCATAAAGTATTAACCCATTGCGGATGGGTGTCGTGACGTGTATGACAGAGCCGATTAGGCCTAAAAGATGGGTGTTAATGCATACATAATGCACTCAATCATGAAGTATCATGGTTGTAACAGCACTAGCTTCAGGACTACAGAGTTCCAATGTCAGCCTAAACCCTTGTTTTGGGTTGGATTTATGGTCTATGATGCTGCCAGTGCTGGTGGCATCATAGACCACCCATCCTGACTGCTAGCCAGGTCGTTAGGCACCCAGTCTGCATTGGGTTGTTAAGAGAGAGTAATAATATATATTTTTTGACATTAAACCTAGTTTAACAAAGATGATGATGGTGATATAAAAGTAAAGAGAGCACACATACCCAGCCTCATCAGCAGCCTGCGACATAAGGCCATTGACAGCATCCTGGGGTATGGCAGTGGTCACTGTATCACTCATGGCAGTGTCCATGTAAGAGCTCTGCACATCCAGGTCCTCAAACTGTTTCTCAAACCTGTCCATGAGAGCAGAGATTTTCTCCAGATTCATGCTCTTCATGGCTGCATCCAGGTTCTTCACCACACCTGCCATGCTTTGTGTTACCTGCAGAGAGTGAGGGAATAGTATGCTTTAATACCTGGAAGTTATGGATGTAACACCATATGTATTAACCCTCCCAAGACGAGCCACATCTTAAGATGTTCAGCCTGGGCTGGGCACCTTTAGATGTGTTTTCTATTATTTTCTAGACTTAGGGTATGACATATGAGTCTATGTATAATATGTTAGCAAAGTGGTACTAATTATCATTTGGTATTATGCATTAATTACACAACTGAAGAAGTAAATAGAAGAAGAGAAGAAGAACTGTTGTATTTATTCAGAGGTCACATGGTAGAAAATCTAGGCACAGAATGCATACAGTAAATATAATAATTGACTAAGTTTTACCATTGTGGAGATACACTTTTACAATTCAATAGGATACTTATGAAGAAAGTTACTAGCGCAGTGGTTCCCAAACTAACTTAGATTATGCCTCTTTTTGTTTCCAGCAGAACTGCATGTCCCACCTCCTCTTTTTTGTATTTATATGAAATATAATTCTTCTTGTATTTATGTCTTAGCATTGTTTAGGAAAACAAAGATTTTTGCTTATATTACAATGAATAAAACAAATACAGGAATGAGGCATTTTACTAAATAAAAACTTCATTCAAAGGAAGCAAAAAAAGTTTAAAAATTGTCAAATTCGCAAAATGGCCTAGCAGTTCCTAAACTAAATAACTTAAAAACATGTTTTATAATATTCGGAAATACACATGAGACTGAAATGAATATGCAACAAATCTAGAAAAATAATGGATTCCATGATATGCACAGTTTCATAAACTAAATATAAAAATATATAAAGATATGGCACATACATAGATTTCAAGTTCTCACAGTAATGAAATATAAAGACACTTACTCCAGATAGTTGTTCTTGGAATGTTTTCAATATTCTTATTAAACAATGATTTTGGAGCAGATGATATAACACCCACTAGTTTTAGAAC
>NW_028234424.1:7072204-7084704 GCF_977035675.1 Penaeus japonicus
TGTATCTATACATGATCCGTAAATCTTGGACACATACAAACTCATGCAAACACGCACAACACACACACACACACACACACACACATACACACATACACACACACACACACACATATATATATATATATATATATATATATATATATATATATATATATATATATATATATATATGTATACACACACACACACACACACACACACACACACACACGCACACAATATGTTCCTTCGTTAATCCAATTAAACAATTGACACCGCCGTAATACTCATAATACTCATCTTTTCCTTCCTTCTCTTACTATTACTGCTAATACCAATGCATGATATTAATAATGCTTATCACAACTTTAACAATGATACCAGAGAAAAAAACAGCACTACTAAATCTGGAAATATCAGTAACACAATTCAATTTTCCATGACTGTTACTTCTGCTTTGTAAAATTAAATAAACCCTATCATATGCTGAAAGGAAAATGATATGGAGTAGAGTGTAGTACTTTTCAAGTTAACTGTCAATATAGCATAGAGTTTTTCTGTTTATGGCGATAGTATATCTATTTTTTCCTTTATTTATCATTCGTTGTGTTATCCCCGCGCCTCTAAAAATGGTTGTTATTGTTATTCATAACCTGTATCTACTATGATTATTATGTGCATAAATGGACGAAACTTATAGAGTTTAGTTTCATTCTCTTCATAACTTGTAAAAAAAATCATTACATATATTATATAAACTTACGATTTGGGCTGATACCGATTAACTGCACAACCTGATTCAATGAGATAACAAAAAACAAATTCAGTTCAAATAAATCTGGCATCGTAAATATCAGCGTAAAAAAATGAATATCTTATTTTTCTCTAGCTGTGCTCTCTGTAGTATAATGCAGGTCATATATACAATGGGCTTCAGAAACGGGGTGTTGCCTATTTTTCTTCTTTCTTATTTGTTTCCAAGGTATAGATTTTAACACGCACATACATGGTTCATATTTAAGTACAAGTGATAAACCCAAGTGATAATGGATAGCTTTCGATAGGCAAAAACTGCTGGGTGATCAAAAGGAGTTTCCGAAGATATATACCCTCCCAACTAACGTCACAACAGTCAGCAAGACTCCGGGGGTTTACAGACTTTCCGCCAGTCACCGTGACAGAACCTGAGACGCCCATCAAATGCCACGAAGAAAGACGAAGCTCCAGGGCCACGTAATAACACTACTGACCTTGCTGTTGTTTATGGACCTCAACTAACGAAAAAGAAGAAAAACGCAATGCGGGGAATCGCACAAGTACAATATTGATATCTTGTGAGATGGGAGGTATGCAGCTATTTGCGTGTGAGTGTGTGTGTGTGTGTGTGCGTGTGTTTTCATGCACGCACGTTACATGTGTGAACACACATGTGTGTGACTATATCCGTGCATATACATGTTTGTGAGAAAACATATATGTTTTTTGAGTGTGTTCACCTACGTAATTACACTTTTCAATACATATATAGACTTACGTACATATGTAGTCCAATGTGTATGGTTTATGCATTCGTGGTGACACAGTACCCTCCGTCCTGAAAATGTGTTTCCATTACCCTGTGTTTGCTGACGTGTATATGTTTATTCATGCATATCCACATGTCCAGCTATGAAAACCCGACTCAGGATACCAAACAAATGATATTGTATGAAAAAATACTTCAATAATATCAACAATAATAACGAAGATAATCGTGATAAAATATAAAATGATTAGTAATTAACACTGTTATTATGATAACAAAAAATCCTGGTGATAATAACAACAAAAATAACGATAATAATGATGGGTATAATAATCATAATGGGGATAATGACGATGACAATGGAATTCATAGCATAATACTTTATTCCACTAATTACAGATATTATTATTTTTACATGTATAATATCAACATTGTATAATAATATGATGTAAGCATATACATATAATAAAAGCAATGCTAATGCTAATGCTAATGATGATGATAATGATAATAATAATGATAATGATAAGGATAAAGATGATTATAGCAATAATGATGATAACAAAAAATAACTATAGCAATAGTAACAATGGTAATGATAATAATAGTAACAATGATGATGCTTATTATTACAATGGTAATAAAAGATATAGAAAAATAGTAACAACAACACTGATGATATTCATGATAATCACAAGAACAACAATAACAATAATAACGATAATCACAATAATGACTACAACAACAATAACAATAAAAATGATAATCATAATCACAACAACAATAATAACAATGATAATAACCCTCCCAGCAACATAACGCCAAAGAAACTAACAGAAATGCTTTTCTCAAATGGACGACTCTCCAGCGAGTGTTTCGGTTGGTACGCCTGATTCGTCGGCAGGGCAAGGTCAGTGACGAAGACAATGACGAAGTGAATCCTGCGGGCGGTAGTCAGGCCGCAATAAAGAGAGTTGAGAGAAATCCTTTGACAGAGAGAAAAAGGAGGGAGAAGGAACGGAAAGGGAGACGGATAGAGAACTGATTTGAAGCATGATGAAGGAATGAAATATGTGTCTTTAATATTTTCTTGTAAAAAAAATAGAGCGTATAGATACTATATCAATTAACAGTAAAAGCTAATAATGTAAATATTGGTAATACTGACATGCTCAAATTTAGGAATAAGTATATATATATATTTATATATATATATATATATATATCATCATCAGCCTGTATCATTCCACTGCAGGACGTAGGCCTCTCTCAATCTCTTCCAGTCATTCCGGTCTTGTGTCCTCTGATTCCAGTTTACTCCTGCGAAATTCGTTATTTCATCCCGCCATCTTGTCATTGGTCTTGCCCTTGGTCTCATTGTGTCGTGTATTTCCCATTCTGTTGTTTTCTTTGTCCACCTGTTGTCATGTCTCCGATATATATGTCCAGTCCACTGCCGCTTTTTCTTCTTAATGCTCTTGAGTATATCCTCTACTTTTGTTTGTTGCCTGATCCATGTGGCCTTTTTCTTGTCTCTTAAGCGAAATCCTAGCATAAGCCTTTCCATTCCTCTTTGGGCGCTTACTAATTTCCTCTCGAGTGCCTTGGTCGTAGTCCATGTCTCTGATCCATATGTCATGACGGGGAGGACACATTGGTCAAAAAATTTTCTCTTTAGACATAGTGGTAGACGACCTCGTAATATATTACTATGTGTACCGATATATATATATATATATATATATATATATACATATATATATACATATATATACATATATATATACATACACACACACACACACACACACACACACACACACACATATATATATATATATATATATATATATATATATATATATATATATATATATATATATCTTAGACTTACCTAACAAAATTCAAATCCATAAAAGATATGCTGAAAATGTTGCATGGCACAATTAATAGATTTGGCCACATTACTTATATCACAAAAAAACTAAAATCGTTAAATATCCAATTAAGATATAATTATGACATGCGCACTCACACTTAAAGCGACACAAGGATACTGTTCTCACTGGATATTGCTTCTACAAACAACATGCAACATATAGGATCCCACGCGAGACTACTTGTATGCCAGGGGATCATATATGGAAACAGGAGCAAGCTATATGCAAAACCTCCACAAGAGAAGTTCTTTCTGTTTCTACGACTAACATATTCAGTAGACTGTTATATTTATATTTGAGTCAAGTTTCTGAATCAGTTTTAATCATGTTCATATATTACTTACTTTCGTGGAGTGAATTCAGAGGCGTTCATAAAACCCGTACTTACACCTTCCCATAATCTAGTAATCCCACACCCGGTGCTGAATCAGCTGCTGCAACATAATGCTGAATCAGCTGCTGCAACATAATGCTGAATCAGCTGCTGCAACATACTGCTGAATCAACTGCTGCAACATAATGCTGAATCAGCTGCTGCAACATCGATTGCAATCTCAGATCCTTCGTACTCAACCTGTTTCGAATCTGAATCACGCTAGCCGATTCCCTTGAAGAATCGTCTGTTCATGTGTAGAAAAAAGAACATCTCAAACAAATAACATGGACATAACATTAATAACACACGTTAGGTATCTTTCCGAATTTTATATTACATTGAACTTTCTCTATCATTAACGTATTTCATCATTTTCCAGCCCAATTCAAGATCTGATTCAGCCAACCTACAAGCAACAGCCTCCACTGCAACTTCTGTGGATAACGACACTAAAATATTTAAGTCTTGGCCACAAACTAAGTATTATGGTGAGGATAATGATGATATCTATTATAATGATGAAAGGAATAATGATAATAAAGGGTAAGGATGATAAAGGATAATGATAACGGTGATATTAATGATGATAAAGGATAAGGATAATAAGGGATAATGATAATGGTGTTATTAATGATAGTGATAATAATATTAATAATGATAATAACAATACTGATAATATCAACAATGATATATTATTAATGATAATAATAATGATAATAACAATATCTATAATGATAGTGACAATATCAATAATGATGATGATAATAATGAGGATAATGGAAACCTTGATGATAAGGATAATGGAAATATTGATTATAATGATATAGTTAATAACGATGATAATGATAATGATGATAGCAATGGTAATAGTAATAATGATAAAACAACAATAATAGATAATGATGATAAGAACAATAATTTTTATTTGAAACAGTAACGATAATTACTATAAACATCACAATAAAATGGTGATAATAATATCATTTATAATAAAAATGATAAGGATATCGACAATATTTATACACAACCATTCATACCATTGCAATGATATTAGTAAGGATAATCATAACAATAATAATAATAATGATGATTAATAAGAAGAAACACAACGTATCGGGTTAGGCAATATGTCACATTAGGTCATTAAAGTAAACAAGGTTAATCGGCACATTTGAAGATTTCTCACGCTTTCAACATCTAAAAGTTAGGTTATGAGGTCATGTCATCTTAAATAGCTTAGTGTGTGTGCATAAATGAGTAAATAGATATATAGAAAATATAAAGTATATATATATGTATATGCATACACACACACACACATATATATATGTGTGTGTGTGTGTCTCTCTCTCTCTCTCTATGTATATATATACATATATAAACATATATATGAATATATATATATATACATATATATATATATATATATATATATATATATATATATGAATATATTTTATACATATGTATATCTATACCTGATGATGATTAATCTCATCATCATTCTTATTGCCATGCTTAGGATTATTATCATTATGATTATTGTTATCATTATTATTGTCATTACCATTATTGTTATGTTATCATTATTATTGTCATTACCATTAGTGTTATCATTATTATTGGCATTACCATTATTGTTATCATTATTATTGTCATTACCATTATTGTTCATCATTTCATTATTGTCCCATTACCATTAGTGTTATCATTATTATTGTCATGTACCATTAGTGTTATCATTTATAAGTGTCAATTACCATTATTGTTATGTTATTTTTATTGTCCTTACCATTTAGTGTTATCATTATTATCTGTCATTACCATTAGTGTTATCATTATTATTGTCATTACCATTAGTGTTATCATTAGTCTAGATATAAAAAATTATATCATTACCATCTAGTGTTATCGATACCATCTAGTGATATCATTATTATTGATTAACCATTATTGTTCATTATTACTGTCACTTACCGTTATTGTTATTCATCATTATTATCATTATGATTATTGTTATCATTATTATTGTCATTACCATTATTGTTATGTTATCATTATTATTGTCATTACCATTAGTGTTATCATTATTATTGGCATTACCATTATTGTTATCATTATTATTGTCATTACCATTAGTGTTATCATTATTATTGTCATTACCATTAGTGTTATCATTATAATTGTCATTACCATTATTGTTATTATTATTATTGTCATTACCATTAGTGTTATCATTATTATTGTCATTACCATTAGTGTTATCATTATTATTGTCATTACCATTAGTGTTATCATTATTATTGTCATTACCATTATTATTATCATTACCATTAGTGTTATCATTATTATTGTCATTACCATTATTATCATTATTACTGTCATTACCGTTATTGTTATCATTATAATTGTCATTACCATTAGTGTTATCATCATAATTGTCATTACCATTATTATTATCATTACCATTAGTGTTATCATTATAATTGTCATTACCATTAGTGTTATCATTATAATTGTCATTACCATTAGTGTTATCATTATTATTGTCATTACCATTAGTGTTATCATTATAATTGTCATTACCATTATGTTATCATTATTGTCATTATTATTGTTATGTTATCATTATTGTCATTATTATTGTTATGTTATCATTATTATTGTCATTACCATTATTATTATCATTACCATTAGTGTTATCATTATAATTGTCATTACCATTAGTGTTATCATTATAATTGTCATTACCATTATTGTTATTATTATTATTGTCATTACCATTAGTGTTATCATTACTATTGTCATTACCATTATTATTATCATTACCATTAGTGTTATCATTATAATTGTCATTACCATTAGTGTTATCATTATAATTGTCATTACCATTAGTGTTATCATTATAATTGTCATTACCATTAGTGTTATCATTATAATTGTCATTACCATTATTGTTATGTTATCATTATTATTGTCATTACCATTAGTGTTATCATTATAATTGTCATTACCATTAGTGTTATCATTATAATTGTCATTACCATTAGTGTTATCATTATAATTGTCATTACCATTAGTGTTATCATTATAATTGTCATTACCATTAGTGTTATCATTATTATTGTCATTACCATTAGTGTTATCATTATAATTGTCATTACCATTAGTGTTATCATTATAATTGTCATTACCATTATTGTTATCATTATTATTGTCATTACCATTATTGTTATGTTATCATTATTATTGTCATTACCATTAGTGTTATCATTATTATTGGCATTACCATTATTGTTATCATTATTATTGTCATTACCATTATTGTTATCATTATTATTGTCATTACCATTATTGTTATCATTATTATTGTCATTACCATTAGTGTTATCATTATTATTGTCATTACCATTAGTGTTATCATTATAATTGTCATTACCATTATTGTTATTATTATTATTGTCATTACCATTAGTGTTATCATTATAATTGTCATTACCATTAGTGTTATCATTATAATTGTCATTACCATTAGTGTTATCATTATTATTGTCATTACCATTATTATCATTATTATTGTCATTACCATTAGTGTTATCATTATTATTGTCATTACCATTAGTGTTATCATTATAATTGTCATTACCATTATTGTTATTATTATTATTGTCATTACCATTAGTGTTATCATTATTATTGTCATTACCATTAGTGTTATCATTATTATTGTCATTACCATTATTATTATCATTACCATTAGTGTTATCATTATTATTGTCATTACCATTATTATCATTATTACTGTCATTACCGTTATTGTTATCATCATTATTGTCATTACCATTAGTGTTATCATTATAATTGTCATTACCATTATTGTTATTATTATTATTGTCATTACCATTAGTGTTATCATTATTATTGTCATTACCATTAGTGTTATCATTATTATTGTCATTACCATTAGTGTTATCATTATTATTGTCATTACCATTATTATTATCATTACCATTAGTGTTATCATTATTATTGTCATTACCATTAGTGTTATCATTATAATTGTCATTACCATTATTATTATCATTACCATTAGTGTTATCATTATTATTGTCATTACCATTAGTGTTATCATTATAATTGTCATTACCATTATTATTATCATTACCATTAGTGTTATCATTATTATTGTCATTACCATTAGTGTTATCATTATAATTGTCATTACCATTAGTGTTATCATTATTATTGTCATTACCATTATTATTATCATTACCATTAGTGTTATCATTATAATTGTCATTACCATTAGTGTTATCATTATTATTGTCATTACCATTATTATTATCATTACCATTAGTGTTATCATTATTATTGTCATTACCATTAGTGTTATCATTATAATTGTCATTACCATTAGTGTTATCATTATTATTGTCATTACCATTATTATTATCATTACCATTAGTGTTATCATTATAATTGCCATTACCATTATTATCATTATTATTGTCATTACCTTTAATGTTATCATTATTATTGTCATTACCATTAGTGTTATCATTATTATTGTCATTACCATTAGTGTTATCATTATTATTGGCATTACCATTATTGTTATCATTATTATTGTCATTACCATTATTGTTATCATTATTATTGTCATTACCATTAGTGTTATCATTATTATTGTCATTACCATTAGTGTTATCATTATAATTGTCATTACCATTAGTGTTATCATTATTATTGTCATTACCATTAGTGTTATCATTATAATTGTCATTACCTTTATTGTTATCATTATTATTGTCATTACCATTAGTGTTATCATTATTATTGTCATTACCATTAGTGTTATCATTATTTTTGTTATTACCATTTGTGTTATCATTATAATTGTCATTACCATTAGTGTTATCATTATTATTGTCATTACCATTATTATTATCATTACCTTTAATGTTATTATTATTATTGTCATTACCATTAGTGTTATCATTATTATTGTCATTACCATTAGTGTTATCATTATTATTGTCATTACCATTAGTGTTATCATTATTATTGTCATTACCATTATTATTATCATTACCATTAGTGTTATCATTATTATTGTCATTACCATTATTATCATTATTACTGTCATTACCGTTATTGTTATCATCATTATTGTCATTACCATTAGTGTTATCATTATAATTGTCATTACCATTAGTGTTATCATTATAATTGTCATTACCATTATTATCATTATTATTGTCATTACCTTTAATCTTATCATTATTATTGTCATTACCGTTATTGTTATCATTATAATTGTCATTACCATTAGTGTTATCATTATTATTGTCATTACCATTATTATTATCATTACCATTAGTGTTATCATTATTATTGTCATTACCATTATTATTATCATTACCATTAGTGTTATCATTATTATTGTCATTACCATTAGTGTTATCATTATAATTGTCATTACCATTATTATATCGAACATTAGCTGACATAAATAAAGACGTATTTATGTTGGGACACACATCAAAGGTACGACGAGGAAAAGAAGTTAAAGTTGATTTCTAATATACTGCAAACCAAAAATCCTGAATCCACAGAGAAAGACATCGCCTCACACCGAAGAATGGTAATGTTTGAAAAAAAGACGCTGAAAGTGAGATTCTTCACTAAACAAATGGCGACCAATGTAAATAAGCAAGCTGAAAACCTACCGAACCATGCACAATACAATAACATTTAGATAAGAGAAAATCTAAGCAAGGAAAACTATTTAATCTTAAAAAGAAACTAGAAATCAAAAGCAAAAGCGATCAGAGGAGGAGAGGTCACCAAATAATTCCAGAAAATAAACGGAAAGCCGATCAGTCAAGCATTAACAGGGCGAGCGATTAGAAGAACAAACGACCACTTGGGAATTGTTTACACGAATGCACGCAGTTTCTTTTCAAGATTATTAGAAATGGAAATACGAAATGATTTATCCACACATGACATGCATTGCTAAAACCCAACTTGACCTTTACTTAGAAAGTGCAACTTAAGGCTCAGAGATTTTTTTTTCATTTGGAGAAATGATAAATTAATTGGTAGTGGATGAGGCGGGGGGGGGGGGGTTACGATACTAACAAGGATGCCAATTAACAGTGAAGAAAGTAGAGCAAGACAAGACTCACAGCGAACTTGAAATAGAAACTAACTGAGAGAATCTTTTATCAGCCATGGATTACTTGCCACCTCATACAACCTCTTGGTCGCAAGAAAGTTACAAAGAACTAGCCTAAAAGATGCTTATGAGTCTAAAGGAAGTAGTTCGAATTATGGAAACCAGATTTAAGAAATCCTTTAACTAATAGCACAATCGACTCGGAAACTTTAGATCCAACAACACAGCCTGATACATGAAAAGCAAAATGACTAGAAATCGTAAATGAACATTGCCTTCACCAAAGCGTAACTGAATACACATGAGAAAGGAGCATAAACTGGCCGGCTGTGTTTGATCTAATATTCACAAGTAATAAAGATGACATTCAAGATTTAGAATACCGTCTTTCATTAGGAAAAATGTAGTCATGAAATTAAGATATTGTAGGAAAAAAAAAGAAAAAAAGACAAGACTACAAGAGAAGTGATTACACAAGCACGAGGAATTTCCTTGAAGGAAAAGACTGGGTTACAATCCTACATGAAATCAATACACAAGCTTTTACGAGGTCTATAAAAAAAATATGATGACAGCTTTGTGCCAAAATTCAAGACCGAAGTAAGAGATGACAAAAAAATGGTTCACTGAAGAGCAGGAGAGCGGAGTATAACAAACAGCATTTATGGGAGAGATTCAGAAGACATAGATCACAGACAGCATTCGAGAGATTAAAAGGAGATTTAAAGGGAAAGTATACTCAGGTCGTGAGAGATACCAAGAGAGATTTACTCTTCAGGATTAAGATAATCTAGCCTCCCTTAATCCATTCTAGTTCTTTTAGGATTTTTAGTATATATATATATATATATATATATATATATATATATATATATATATATATATATATATTATAGAATGATTCATCTAGGACTTATGATAGATTAAAAAAAATATATGGTAATAAAATTATATATATATATATATATATATATATATATATATATATATATATATATATATATATATATATATATGTATATATATATTACGATATTTTTTTTAATATATCGTAAGTCTTAGATGAATCATTATATAAGAAATAAGAAAGTTTATTATTTTTACATAAATAGTTCATTGCAAAATAAACTGAATTAGGCATAAGAGGTATACAACAGAGACACATTTGTTACCCGTTTGATTACAAGCGGGATCGAATTCCGTGGTGGCGAGCGGGGAAGTGCGCCGGTGTGGATAGCGTAGCTCGATCACTATTGCATTAATCGTGGCAGTGAGCGCAAGCAGTGAGCGCTTCCATGCAATTATCCCTGCAGAACGTAACAAACAAACTAAATTCACTGAGAAGCCACGACCACGCCCAAAAACAACGAAAGAGACCGTGATATCGGTAATTAGAGGCAGGTGTCAACAGATGTAACTTCGCCACGAAGTATATCACTGGCCAGCATATACAATAGATCTCATAGGAACCTTAACTTGTATACAAACAAAAGCATTTGGCGGTGTTTGAAGATGACACAAAAATCACTATACTAAGGAAAAGAAAATGGGGGAGATTCTAATTTAAACATTCCAATCGTTTTTTGTTGAAGACTTGCCTTTGAAACGGCAAGGAATTTCGTTACTGCGACTCAGTATATCGAGAACATTATACCCAGAAAAAAAGGATCTGCTAAATGAAAGCGGAAGGACTGGATGGTATTAGTAACGGGATTCTCAAAATATGCGCTGAACGACGCAGTCAACCATTACTCTTGATTTTAAAATTTTGAGTAAAGGGACGCTACCAAATGTATGGAAATCGGCGAACAAATCACACCTCGACAAGAGTGGCAATAAGAAAAAAAAAAAAAAAAACACTGAACTATGGACCGGGCCACTAACAAGCATAATGAGTAATTTGCTCGAAAAAGATCAAACAAGCACTTTGGACTCACGGACGGTTAGGCCATGCGTATCGAATCTCTGCTTTTACGACAGAGCTGCTGAGATACTGCAACGGCGGGAAACCACAACAGCGGTCGGGTAGATTGTATGTAGTTGCTATTACTTAATAGACTGATATGGAAATTGAAACACGTAGGTGGAGTTAATGGAAAACTTCTGTAATGGATGAAGGATTTCCTATATGGAGGAAAACAGTACAGTAATTAGAGGTAAACACTCTACATGGAGACAGTGACAACTGGAGTACCACAAGGATCGTCATTGGCACTAATTATACTAATCAGTTTCGCTAATGATCTGAAGTCGACAATTAGGTCAGAGAGCTGCCTTAATACGTTCGCTGACGATGCTGAATTTCAGAGAAAAGTAACAAACGAGCCTCCGCGTCGAAGGCTCCAGAAAGATGGAGTTGCACTTGGAATATGGAATTTAACAACACAATTAGGTGTCATGTGGTCAGTTACAGTGTTAACAAAAATCGACCCGTATACCACTACAGGTTAGGATAAACAGTTAAACATGTGTCAAGGAAAGAAATAGACCTCAGGA
>NW_028234424.1:7089704-7094704 GCF_977035675.1 Penaeus japonicus
TCCTTTTTATGTATACTATTGTCATTATCATTATTATCATAATGATCACCATTGTTCTTATTGCTATTGATATCATCATTATTATCATGATTATCATAATCATTATCATTGTTATTCTTATCATCATTATCATCATAATCATCATTTGCATCATTAATATCATTATCAGTTTAATTCTTATTTCTAACACATCATTCTCATCATCAGCAGCATTATCAAAATTATCTACCCATCTGTCATTAGTAATACGCATGTTTTTGCAAATAATTAAACACGTGAAACTCCAAACCCTCACTAATGCATTTAATATTAAACCGCGCTTCGATAGCTCACTCAATTGCGTGATAGACTTTCAATCAAGTGCCCCGTGTTAGCGTCTCCTGCGTTAGTCTGTCAATCTTTATTTTTTTATTGTTATCTATATAATATTATTTGCTATTATCTGCGTTATTATTGGTTTGATTTTTGTTATTTTCGTTAAAGACATATTGGCAATATTGTAATCATCCTTTTCATCATCATCATTATTATTAGTATCATTTACTATCTTTATTGTTACTGTTACTATTTTTATCCTATTATTATCATTATCATCATCATTACTATCATTATAATCATCATACACATCATCAGTTCCATTATCAGTTATCACTATCATAATTGTTTTCATTATTATTATGGTTATGATAAAATATTGTCACCATTGTTGCTATTATTATTATCATAAGCATCACCATTATCATTAATATTGTTAATATTATTATTTCTATTATTATCATTGATATTACTATTACTATTGTTATTATCATCATTACTATTGTTATTATCGTCATCATCATCAGCAGCAGCATTATTATCATCATTGTTTTTGGTATTATCATGTTATTATCATTATATCTTTATTATTACTATCATCATTATCATTATCACTGTCATCATTATTATCATTATCAACATCATCATCATAATCTTATTAATATTATCATCATCATTATAATTTTCATCATGTTTTTATTATCGTTATCATCATCATCACCATCATCCTAATAGTTACAAATACTGTATTATTATCATCACTATCAGCATCATTACTTTCATTCTCCTCATTCTCATTATAATTGTTGTTCTTTTTATTAACGTTTATTACTATCATTGTTACTATTCATCATTATTACCATTTATTTCATAGCAGTCCTTTCCCTCTTATCATCATCAAAATCTTTTTGCTTTTATCTATTCTATTAATTTTATCTTATCTTTATTTAAATTTCCATTGTCATTTATATTGTATTTATCATTTCATATCATTATTCATTATACGATTATTATTTCTTTATTTATCATTGTTGTTACTAATCATCATTATCATTATAATTGCTGTTTTCTTATTATCATTATCATCATCCTTATTATTATCATTAAAATAATTGTCCTTATCTTTATAACTGATATCATTATTACAGTTAGTCTTCTCCATTAGGCCGTTGAAATCTATTTATGTCGTTATTATAATCATTTGTAATGATATTATTCGTGTTACTATCATTTTTAATATTTATTTTCATTAGAAACATATTGACATTATTGTAATCATAATCTTAATCATTATTAAAGTTATTAGTATTGCTCTTTCTATTATTACTGTTTCTATTAACATTCTTATCATAATATTATCATCATTATCACCATTCCTGAGTGCCTTCATTTTTAACATTCTTACCTGCTACCAATCACCAATTACCTGCTACGCCGACGACAGAAAATCTTCAACACTTCCCACAACCCAAAAACACTTCCAGACTTCACTTTTGGGACCAATGCCATACCATTGTGGGCGCAATACATGGGCCTTGGTGCTCCTGTACAGATTATTCCTAACACTCGAGTACGACAGCGAGTGCATCCCATTATTCAAGATTTGCTGAACCGACTGCAGCAACGCCTAAATCCATGTGAACAATTCTGGTTGGGATTGGACAGCCCAGGACGAGTCGTATTCCTTTATTTTGGAAATTTTGAAGAGGTTCTACAGTTGTCTTGGGTAGTTGGCTAATATGGAAGAGAGGTGACCAATAACTAATCAAATGAATTTTATGTAGATGCTTCTGGCTACAGGAATGGAAACCCCAGTGCCGTTGTTGGTAATTCCTGTGGCCAGAAGCATCTACATAGAATTCATTTGATTAGTTATTGGTTACCTCTCTTCCATATAAACCAACTACCTAAGACAGCTTTAGAACCTCAAGAAAAGTTCCAAAATAAAGGAATGCGACTCGTCCTGGGCTGCCCAATCTCCACCAGAGTTGTTCACATGCTTCACCAATTCAACCTTTCTCCTTTAGCAGAGAGGATTTATGTTAATGTAACATTCTTCACTGTTAAATGTCTTCACACTCCTCACATTTTTCTTCAGTACTGAAATATCATTACAATTCACTCAACCTGAATGCGCCAAGGCCTTGTCTTCTACCTGCTGGCTGCAACCTTGTCAAAATCATTTGCACAAATCTTCGGAGGTTAAACATCAATGTTCCTGCGGAGGAAGTCAATCATGGTCGCTCCCTTGGCGGATTCCTCTCCCAGCAGTGACATACACATACATGGAATTATTCTTATTGACATTGAAATCATTATTACCGTCATTACTCTCATGATTATCATAATCATTATTATCATTCTTATCATCATTATCATTATCATTCTTATCATCATTATCATTATAATCCCCATTTACATCATTAATATCATTATCATTTTCATTGTTATTTCTAACACGCTATTCTCACCATTAGCAGCATTATCATGATTATATAAACAAATGTTTTATTTAATATTACGTCTATGTATATACTCGTATGTATATAACTGAACATATGATTAGTAAAAAAAATACTCATACAGACAATGATCAATCGAGCTTCGATAGCTCACTCACTTACGTTCCATTCAAGTGCCCCGGGTTCGCGTCGCTTTCCGTTGAAAATAATTTTTTGTCGTTATTATAATCATTAGTAGTGTTATTATCTGTTTTATCATTTGTTTGATTTTTGTTATTTTCATTAAATACATATTGATTTTATTGTGATTATCATTTTTATCACCACGATCCTTATCAGTATATCTCTTACTATTGTTATCGTTATTATCACCATTTTCATCATAATATCATTAGCATTATCCTCATCATTACTATCATAGCGTACCAACTGTATGCCAGGAGACCCGCACCACAACCCCTTTCCCTGAAGCTGGCAAAATGTGATTGTAAGTATGAACTTGAACTTCCAGTGTATAATTCCTTAGTGTTTTAGCCTATCTTCCATTAGATATGAACGAAAACACTTGAAAATGCTAATATAGATAAAACAAATAAAATGATTAACAGACTATAGATATTAGAATTACGTTAAATTGACATGAAAATAAAAGCCGCTTCAAAGGAAAGTGCCAAGCTAAGGGCTTATGATAAAATTAACTGAAAAGAAAGAGGTGTCTAAAAAGGCCTTACATAAAAAAAAAAAAAAAAAAAAAAAAAAAAAAAAAAAAAAAAAAAATATATATATATATATAATATATATGTATATATATATATATATATATAGATATATATATATATGGCAGGTGCTTCTCAAAACAAAAACTGAAGTAAAAACAAAACGAAAGCAAAGACTAAAATCTAAATATAAAACACAAAAAAACAAAATTTAAATACAAGCAAGTCCTGAAGAGCCGATAAATGAAAAGCAAAACACGAACAAAACTACAAAAACACAAAGCTTCAAGATATGATCATACATATATACATATATATATATATATATATATATATATATATATATATATATATATATATATACATATATACACAAATTACATCCAGCTCCTAATAACAATGAAATGTCAGGATCTCAAGACATAATTTTTTTTTCATTGGCTTTCTTCTGGCAACCGGTATTTCAGGTCGAAAAAGGTAACAAAACATCCACTGACTGTGATAAACTGATTGTATTTGTACGGTAAAAAAGGAGGAAGGTTGTAATAAAACGCAAAAGAGTAAAATCACAAAATTAGAGATTTGATAAAAAAAAGTGAACAAGTTTAATACGACATTTGCAAAGAATTACCTTCACTTCATTACGACTTGCCAAAATGATAAAAAACAACCAATTAGAGAACTAAAAATAACCCAAAAAACAATTATATAAAACTTAATAAAATGTCCCACTAAAAGACGATATAAGAGCAAGATCAGGGTCAGTAAAAACAAAGGTATATAAAAAAATCGTCTGGTGAAGCAAACAAAAACAAAAACACGAGCAAAATCAATATAAACGCAAGTAAGAACAAGTAAAAGAACAAGTAAAATGCAAAAAAGAAAAGAAGCGTGAATTCGCCTCCGAACGCCAGAGCTGTGGAAGCGAGAGGTCTGCTTCAGGGAGGAACGAAGAACGGAGAGACTCCTTCCAGATTCCTCCCCCGCTCTGGGTCGAAGCAGTCAGCGGAGACCTGAAAAGAAAAGAAAACCTGAGTCCTGTCAAATTAAGTGGTATGGATAAAGGGTAAAAAATAAAATCTCTTACTCGTGTAAATATACAAATATCCAAACAGTCAACTTTCCTGTATAAAGCATCTAGATCACTCATCCATGCTAAAGCAGCTTCAGCATCTCAGTGTACAGCAGACGACAGCAGCCATTAACAGCATCCTCTACTCTCGCGTGGCCCATATCCCTCGAAAGTAGAGTCCCTAATCTCAACTAAACAACTCTCTCTACTTCCATGTGACAAAGGGCCAACAACTCACAGAAAGCAAAGTCCCTGACATCCTCCAATGAGCAGCATTCTTTACTTCCAAGTGGCACAAGGCCAAGCACTCACGGAAAGTAAAGTGCCTATAAGACCTAAGAGCAGCTTGTGGTGCCGTGCAAATCTTGTCTCGCCACACACAAGTGCTCAATAAAAAAAATGCAACGACGTCTGTCAAGGTTAAACACAGGCTGT
>NW_028234424.1:7102204-7104704 GCF_977035675.1 Penaeus japonicus
CGAAGTCCTCGGAGTCCGGTCTGCTTAGTTTTGTCGGCGCGTCTAAACCCTCCGACGTCTGCTCCGGGAGTTCCTCTTCTCGCTCGGTGTCACGCTGGGGGTCCTCGGCACATGGTTTCACACGTTGACTTGTAGATCGAGTTTCATCGGCGCCGGACACTTTGGCTTGATTTCCTTCACTGTGGGACTCCTTTTCCTCTACACGGGGTGAAGTTTCATTCCGAATAGTTTCAGCGGTGGAGCTTACAAAGGGACTTGACTCTGTAGAGGAACTATCACATTCACTTTCTTTGACACTGGATATTTCAAGATGATCTTCCTCTGAGTAAGATCTCTGAGGTCCAGTTTCCTCAACATGAGAATTCACACAATCACTTTCTTTGGGACATTCTGTAGGATGGGGTTCCTCGACAAGAGACCACCCAAAGTCACTTTCTATCACATAGATTTTATCAGTATTATGATCACTTGATTTGGTTTTGTTATTTTCTTCACATTGAATTTCCTCTGAAGAAGAACTTTGAACTGGATCTTCGTGAACACAAATATCATCGAGCTGATTTCTATCCGACAAGGGACTCACTGAGTATGAGTGATTTTTCTCGAGAGATAATTTTTCAGACTCACTATCAGTACTCGCTCTTTCATACTGAATACTTTCTACATGCGAAATATCCAATAAACTGTCCTTGCTAATTACTGATTGAGAGGCACTTGGCAACGACTCACTGCAACTTACTGTTGCACTTTTACACGCCGTCCTACTCTCGCCCGGGGTTCTTAAGTCACTCTCCGAGTTGCAAGAAGACGTCGCTTTAACACACTCGTCGAGGCTCTCACTGCTGGGGTAAAAGCATTCCTGGAACAGAGTGTCCTCAACACTCTCCGTCAGCTCCTCACACGGGTGGTTCATCAGGTCTTCCAGCTGGTCCAGAACGGAGGAGGTCGACGCCTTGCTCTCCCTCTCAGCCGCGTCGAAGGCTAGGAACACCCCGCTGTCCATGGAAGGGAAACTGCAATGAAGATCTCCGATGCAACTTCCGCTGGATGCCCGCGAACGTGCAGGATCTCCTTTCAGCCTCGGAGGCTCGGCGCTTCGAGCCCTCTCGGTCTCAAACGAGTAGTCGTGCGCACAGCCCTCCTGCATCTGCTGCTCGTACTCGAGCAAAGACACGTAACTCGACGTCGACATACTTGTTTTCTTCTTCTCGCCGTTCATCAGCTTCAACAGATATTTTTGCCTCTTGATCTCCGTCCTGAGTCTCCGGATCTCAACGTCGTAGCGGTTCGCCCAAACGAGGTTCAGCGCACACCTCTCCGCCTCTTTGTCCTTCTCCGATGCCTCACTGCAAAAGAAAGGGTGGCGAATTAGGCAAGTTCCTCAAATACAGAAACAGACGAATAAATATATAGGACACACATAGACGAGTAACTAAATAAGAAACATAAAACGACCATGCCAATTCGTTGTCTGAACGCCAGACAGACGCCGCTAAGACTATTTCCGTCGACCGTCCATGAGATTATTTTCGTGTAAATTATGCATTGACATTGATTTCTTTTGATGATACTACACTTCTGAAGAAATTCCTCGACAGCTTCTTAGGGGCAAACTTAGCCAGATTGTTTTTTGTTGGCTTGAGTTGTATAAGCACATCACAAAAAGACTTCATACGGTAAAGTGAAAATTCACAGGAAGATGGGGATGAGAAGACCCCCTCGGAGAGCAAGGCGAGTGTGGTCAGGCACAAGGAAGCGGTGACCTGTCATGTCATGTGGTGCGGTCGGGAAGGGACGGGGTCGGTAACACTGGATTGATTCTCATTGTCTTAAAAGGGCTATACATACACATTATCTGCATGCCTATCTTCACTATCATGATCACTTTTGCATCAATCATCATCGACGTCATTACCGTTGGATATGCATCATATTCACCATCATTTCGCTGTTGTTAACACATCACGATCAACGATCACATCACAATCATTCCCTCGCCATCTCTTTTCATTATCACCATCAGAGCCACTTATCATTATCACTTTCACTATTGCACCACAATTGCAAACATCACAGAAACATAACAAGCTTATCACCACCATCAGGTTGCTACCACCATCACGTTATAACTAATACCAAGGTTTTCCTAGCCTACGTATCACATAGTCTGTTGCTCATCAAAGGAAAAAGATGGATTATGAAGGCAAAGGATTTCCGTTGATACGAATAAAATTTGAATAGGATCAAACCGATATCACATCTTCCATTGATAATGATAAAGGACGACTGAATATCTGATAACATAACCTCCACTGAGACATATAAAAACAGAAACTGGTATCACATCTCGTATTCAACCTTATAAGAATAGTATGGGAAGATAATGATAATAATAAAATTGACATTACCTTTTACATGCTACATCTTAAATCATAAACACCTAATGGCTTTTAAACGTACCGTCAAGAAGTGACTTTCTAACAATGGAGAACAAACCAAA
>NW_028234424.1:7119704-7122204 GCF_977035675.1 Penaeus japonicus
AGTTAAATACTTAATAAGCCATTTGAAGTTCTTCCTGTTAGATCACAAGGTCAAACATCCTACGATTAAAAAAAATAATAATAATAATATAAAAATGCCTGTAATAGCTTGCACACAGACACAAGTTCGCGCCCATGTAGTGGCACTTACTGAACTCCGATTCATGTGTATTCGCTCTTTTATGTGGATCTCATATTGCTGTAGCGTAATCTAGAGTAGGTCTTATGAGAGTCGTGATGATTTTTTTATCATCTTCGTAATAAATGCCCTTGTAATGTTTGGAATCAGCAACAGTAATTCGTAAAGTTTGCCATCAACCCATTAAATGCCGTGAATATATTTACTTTTTGAGGGAATACTCGTTATACTGGATATTTTTTAGTGTTGGTCACTTTTTGTGTTTTACTATTTCATGAGGTTTAAATGTGTCATCTGACAGTCTCTCTCAATATTGTATTCGAATGCAATTGCAGTACAAGAGTCCATATCAGCTCATTCTTTACAGTCAGTCTGGAAGAGGTTTACAAACATTACAAATTACGGTTTTATGGGAGGGACAAGAAGCAAATATAATTTTGTTCGTATTTTTTCACTTTCATAAGTAAATGCAAAATAGATATCCCATTGAAAAATAGAAATGAAGATGATGGCGACATATACATACCCCTCTAAATGGCACAGCAAAAAGCAGCCATATTGGCACGGGCGCATTACAGCAGCTGCGCATGGTCTAGCTCCATTTCCTTTTCTATTTCTACCTGCATATGTTGCACCGCCGGCACTTTATTTAACGAAAATGATGAACATAATGAATGGCAAAACACTCTTCCGTGTTGATGATATGGCAGACAAACCCACTATCCACAAAACACATTTATTAGATGAGACTACAGGTTCGAAATCCATCTTCTCATCTTCTAATAAATATGTTTTTTTGTATGGTGGATTTGCCTGCCAATTAACATAATGTGGCACTCCCGTTCTCCTTTGTCTCCACGTAGAATATTTATCTCTAATTTATCTCTAACTTTCTATCTTCCAGCCAGTCGATGATTTTTTCTTCAACTCGACCTACGTGTTCCAACATCCATATCAGTCTGTTATATGACACTTTGTCAAATGGCACTTTGAAATCCAAGTATATACACTATAGCTCTCACTGTTACAGTATCTCAGCAACCTTGTCGTAAAAGCAGAGGATATTTGATTCGAGTATTCGCATACTGAGTTGGTCATTGCATGTTGCGAGAATCCAATTAGAAATACTATCCGTGTGTGCTAATCTAAAAGTAAAGTTGAACAGGTTCATTACCAGAACTTGCGCAATTGGTCTCGGTATCATAGGCACCCAAGCCACGAATTTCCACCACAATACGTCTTTAAGCTTTTTTTTCTTTGCGTCAAACACACTTTCCTATAAATAAAATGAATAAACGTGATCACTGTGATAAGCTCCTCCTGCAAGACCAGTTCGTATTTCTGTATCACATGAACGAAGCCGATCACAAACCACAACCAATGTAACGCGTAAAAATATGACCCGAAGCACCGCAGCGAGCAGAAAATAGATTCAGGGAATTTCGTTTTGTTTTTATACTTACGCTGCCGCAATGATGAAGTTTTTACATTCAAATGTTGGTTATCTCTCCATCGAATTCCTCGTAAATTCTAGTAATGATTTTTTTTAATAGTTGGAGGACGGAATGATCATGTTAAAATCTCTTCTTGATGATATGTAACAATGTGACCCTTCAGACCATTTTTCTCCGTTGTATATATCCCTAATCGATTCGGCATTATGTAAACGCATAAACTTAACTGCTACTTGATATCCGACATCCACCTAATATGCATATATATATATATATATATATATATATATATATATATATATATATATATATATGTATATATATGTGTGTGTGTGTGTGTGTGTGTGTATGTATATGTATATATATATATATATGTATATATATATATATATATATATATATATATATATATATATATATAAATATATAAAACACCTACCATCCAATAACTCACTCATATGAGGAAGAGAGAAAGAAAGAGTAAAGGAAAAAAGGAGTGCTGGTTTCAGAGACCGTGAGGAAAGTCAATCAACATTGTCTGTCATAAATTACAGGGTCTGAGTTCTCGATAGGCCTACTCGTTGCGAAGGTCATGCGGCCACATAGACTTCCTTCCTTTCTCTTTGTCTCTGAAATGCGATGTATGAGTTTGCATGTGTCCCTATGTTGCTGTTATTCTAGAAGCTGATTATACTGTTAGAAGTTGAAAATGTGCGTCTCCTTTTTCTTCTTTTTTTATCTCGTTATCTATTTATATCATCTATTTACGTTGCATTCGTTAGCGATACTTGTCTATGATTCAGTGGGTTTTGCTTAGCATCACTTTTGTAGTGTTCTTTACTCAGTTTTAAAGTATCAAGAGTAATCGGATACTGGGATGTTCAACGCATCCTTTGAGAATCCGGTTA
>NW_028234424.1:7137204-7142204 GCF_977035675.1 Penaeus japonicus
GATTTGTAGCGTTCGTCACATTCTATGGCGGCCAAGAGGTATGATGTAACACATACACACTGGTACGCCTTCAGCTTCTTTCATAGTTAATGTACGCGTCTCTTGTAGGATAGATTTTGATAGCATTAACGAGTATTACAATTTCTTAAGGAAAGAGCTTGTTGTGCCCGAGTATGCGTGACATACATCAACTATGCTTTGTCAGGAGCTAGAGAGACTTGCCAGGGACGACCCAGGTCAATATTTTGCCCAGGGTGTGAACGCTCCCCTTGTTGACAGGTGAATGTCAAAGTACATCTGTCAGGATGTGAACGAGCTTGCCGTACGAGTTGTAATAAGTCATCACAAAGATATTTCACACATGAAGTTCTAACACACTTCATCGTGGTGAACTGACATTCATTGGCTATTCACCAAGGGTTGTCCACTTAAAACTACATGAAGAGTCCTGTCCTGGAGATAGTCTGTAAGAAAGGTAGGCAATGGTGACGATTCCTTGATGTCACTCACAGTTGAAGGCACTTGTAGCGTCGCGGGATATGATGTTTCAATTAATGCTTTGTTCCATTCAGTTGGCATTGTCAGAATTAGGTCTGTGGCTGACCCCTTTGATCCGAATCACACCCGTCGCATGCTGATCACATTCTGAAAATAGATTTATCTTTGATAATTATTCCAGATTCCTTGGAATTGTATGGCGTATTAAAACAAGTATGTTGATTAGTTTTCTGGTATAGACCGACTTCTTCATGTGAATTTGCTCATTATCAGATTCGGGCCCATTCCTGGAATGAGATGCAAGTCTGGCAGAGTCTAACAGGAGAGGCTGTGTGTAGGCCTATACAGTGGTGAGTGTGTGGAAGCATTTACTGTTTGACAACTTTTACCAAGTCTTCTCTGGTGTTACTTGGATGTTTAGGAAGCAATGGTTAGTTTGACTTAGTACGTCTAGTAGGAGCCGTTTTTTTTTGGTATGCTCATTTTCCATGAAAAGTATGATGGCTGAATTTATGTTTGTCCCAGATTGTGGTAGCGGTAGTACTGTAAGACTTATGAAGAGGTTGGATGATGAAGGTTGTTGCCTTATATTTGCAGGCTCTTCTGTAAGGTTTCTTGTTGGTTCCGGTTGGGTGGTGTTTGTACTGACCCATGGTTCTGCTTTTGACACCAGTTGCGTCCTATTATTTTCAAACAGGGTTGACCCTATAATGATAATGCCGATGATACTAATGATAACATCAATAATGATGCTAATAGTAATAATAATAAGGATGATCATAATATGATAATGATAATATGATGTTATTAGTGATATGGGGATAATAATAATATAACAATGATAGTGATCTCACGACAATGATAATGTGATAAAAACAAAGAAAAAATACATACACTTGATAATGTTATGACTATGCAACGATACTCAAACGCTACCAGCGATAGTGATACGATGATAATGATAAAAGTAATATTGTTATTACTGCACTGATAATTAACTCAATAAATGACTATATAAGGACGAAAGGAAGGAAAGAAAAAGAAAATGACGGAGAAGAAGAGAAAAAGGGAGGAGTAAGGTGAAAAAAATGAAGAATATAAAGTATTTTTAGCAAAAGAAGAGGAAGAGAAAGAAGAAAAAGAAAAGAAAAAGAAAGGAAGAGGAGAGGAGGAAAACAGTCAAGGACACAAGTAAACAATGAACAATTTGACAGACAGCTTTCGCAACACAATGAATCGGAAGATGATTGTTCGAAAACGTAATCATGCAAAAGCCACGGAAAGCACGATAAAGCAATGGCTTGATGGACTTAGATAGATAGATAGATAGACAGACGCCAGGAAAGTGAGAGAGAGAATGAGAGAGAGAGAGAGAGAGAGAGAGAGAGAGAGAGAGAGAGAGAGAGAGAGAGAGAGAGAGAGAGAGAGAGACAGAGAAGGGGGGGGGAGAGGGATTGAGGTTGAGGTAGTGGTAGAGGTTGAAGTAGAGGTAGAGAGAGAGAGAAAGAGAGAGAGAGAGAGAGAGAGAGAGAGAGAGAGAGAGAGAGAGAGAGAGAGAGAGAGAGAGGAGAGGAGAGGGAGGGAGAGAGAGAGAGAGAGAGAGAGAGAGAGAGAGAGAGAGAGAGAGAGAGAGAGAGAGAGAGAGAGAGAGAGAGAGAGAGAGAGCGAGGAAGGGAGAAAGAGAGAGAGAGATTGACCATATATCGAAACGGTAAAATTAAAAAATGATAATAGATAGACAGATACATCATAAATTAAGGTTATGAACCCCCTAGTTCCTTTCTGGACCAAGATATCAGAGAATGGGATATACGGAAGAAAATGGGAACAGTTGCCATTTGTTATTTTTTCGTTCCAAATATGGACGTCGCAATGAGGCTGTGTTTGAGGGTAAACTTACATGATTTGATACTCAATCTGTGGTTGTCGGAAATTAGTGATGACCTAACTTTGAAAAGGCACTCCGAGAGAATCAATGTGTTGGAATTGTCACTGTAATTCAGACTTCTTGTTTAGTGACGATGGCAACCCTAATCTAATTCCGAATTTTGTCGATTAGGGATCGCAACCTTTTGAGTCCAGAGTGCCAGTGCCGAAAAAATGACCCATCTCGCATGGTAACAATGGTTTTCTTTTGTCTACTGCAGTGAACTTTAGGGTGAGTGATATTACAAATATATAAACAAAACATCAATATTGATATTGAACATACTCTTTCATAATACAAAATCCTTAGTGCTATGTACTCGTAAATGATGTAGTAGACCTATGCAAATGATACTATTTTCTTTCCTCCCATCCCCCATTTTCTATGAATTATCATTATTATTGTTATTATAATTATCATCTTAATTGTGATGGTCATTATCATTATTGTCTTCACTATTGTTATCATCATCATCATATTCATCATTAAGTGCATGTAAGGGGAAGCCGACCCCTGGAAAGGAACATCCTAGTCACAGAGTAGATTAATTGCGCGGCACTGGCACTGGCACTGCAAGATGTAAAAAAAAAAAAAAAAAAAAAAAAAAAAAAAAAAAAAAAAAAAAAAAAAAAAAAAAAAAAAACGTGCATCTATGTAAATATGTAAGGAACTCGTATATTGTTTTTACTTTCTCAAGTTACTACGAGACTTGATAATCCAGAGTCCATCATCAGCATATGATCATAAATGCAGAACTAGCCTTGATTTGTAAACAACGTGTCAGAAAGCTCTCCCAATCTAATATCAGTTAACCAGACGATTTTCAACGATAGAAATTTACATTCAACCCCTGTTTTCTAGTACACATGTTTTTCTAGTTTGTTAGTTATGTACTCCAAGAAATGACTAATTTTGATACAGATCCAGATGGATGAAAGCCAGGAGGGTTTTGATTTCTCAAAAAACTTTAATTTTGTTCAAGGGACTGAAAATGATATGGATAAGTGTAAGATATTGGACTTTATATTAAACTATGTGTAATGATATTCAAGTTTTCAGTGTATGCATAAATTTGAAATTTTATAATCCAGTAATTTTTTTCTGTCTGTAATGTTAGGTGAGACATTGTTTCTATAATGTTACTAAACCCTTGTATTTTTTCTTGATGTATGATTTATGGAATTTGCAGAGAATTATGAGTAGATGGTTTAAAAATTCAACAATAATGGCACCAGAAGCAACATCAATAGAAATTCATTAACACTAATATATCTTCCAGAGATTACCTGACCTATGCCTCTTTGGGTTTTGGAAAAGAGCAACAAATCTTAACTTCCGCCATTTTTAAGTCTTTAGACAGATCATCAAACTCTCTCTTGTCAAAATATGTGTGGCGGAGTTTTTGTTTACCTATTTACCAAACGATATCACCCTTATACCTTACCGAATATAACACGGTTCTATACTATCTGGTAATGAAGATTAGTGCAAAATCAACTAAAGTGGTCTGCAAATGACTACGCATAGAGGAAAATCAAAATAAAATCTAATATAAGATACTTTACAGTTTATTTATAGGTCGTGAGTTGGGAGTATGAGTAAAGCACCGCATCTTGTCCCTCGGTGAATATGTTTTCGTTTTGAATGAATTTCGGCTTATGCATTTTTTACGGTTTTGATATCATAGGAGGATAAAAACGGCGACTGTTGCCTTTTTATTTACATTACGAAAATATACACGTATACACTCTGTCGCTGCTAAGGTAAGAGGAAAGAGATCCTAGTTAATACTTCTGTCAGTTGTGATCCCTTCGGAGGCACACAGACTGCCAGAGTGCAACGCCACATTGCCTTATTAATATGGGTCTCTTTTCTGCCATAGACGTAGCAGACACAGCATCTTCTGTACTGGCTTATAGCTTTGCGTGCACGTAAGAGAGAGAGAAGTGACTACTTATCGGTTAAGAGGCAGCTGCTTCTTTCCTGTCATACCCCTGACTAAAGTGCGAACGATTAACGTCTGGATTGTGACCCCTTTTCTTAATATCTGTCATTTATGGCCGCAGTTATCCCATGTCCCTCGGGCAATACTGGAGGGCATGTTAACCCCTTCCCCTTCCTTCTCTCTCTCTCTCTCTCTCTGTCTATCTCTATCTCTCTAATGTTAGCTGTGCATTGAAAAAAAATCTTCTAAAATATTGTAATGATATTCCTCTCCCAAATCAGAAAAAAAAATCGTATAACCAAGGCCTCTGTTTACTAAGGATCCGAATCAGGGTTACACACACGAACTGAAGGGTCAGTAACCCTTTATGTCATGAAAGTAACAACGCACTGTTGAAGGTCAGGCCAGTACAGTGGTAGCGCATCAGTTTTACATCCTCGTGGTCCAAGCGGCTTGCGGTTTCTGTTGTGGTTGGGCACCTCGGTGGGTAAGGACTAAGCTCAGACTTAGAGTCAACACTAGTTGGCACACACTTACGAGTCAGCACTTTCTGACACAAGCTTGGTTCGCCATAGTGCAGATAGTTCGGCCAAAGCATCTGCTCCGCATATCTGGCTTAATGTTAATGTT
>NW_028234424.1:7164704-7167204 GCF_977035675.1 Penaeus japonicus
TCCTCAGTCTTCGTCTTCCTCTCCCTTCTCAGTCTTCGTCTTCCTCTCCCTTCTCAGTCTTCGTCTTCCTCTCCCTTCTCAGTCTTCGTCTTCCTCTCCCTTCTCAGTCTTCGTCTTCCTCTCCCTTCTCAGTCTTCGTCTTCCTCTCCCTTCTCAGTCTTCGTCTTCCTCTCCCTCCTCAGTCTTCGTCTTCCTCTCCCTCCTCAGTCTTCGTCTCCCTCTCCCTCCCCCTCCTCAGTCTTCGTCTCCCTCTCCCTCCCCCTCCTCAGTCTTCGTCTCCCTCTCCCTCCCCCTCCTCAGTCTTCGTCTCCTCCTCAGTTTGTCTTCTCCCTTCTCAGTCTTCGTCTTCCTCTCCCTTCTCAGTCTTCGTCTTCCTCTCCCTTCTCAGTCTTCGTCTTCCCCTCCCTTCTCAGTCTTCGTCTTCCCCTCCCTTCTCAGTCTTCGTCTTCCCCTCCCTTCTCAGTCTTCGTCTTCCCCTCCCTTCTCAGTCTTCGTCTTCCCCTCCCTTCTCAGTCTTCGTCTTCCTCTCCCTTCTCAGTCTTCGTCTCCCTCTCCCTCCCCCTCCTCAGTCTTCGTCTCCCTCTCCCTCCCCCTCCTCAGTCTTCGTCTTCCTCTCCCTTCTCAGTCTTCGTCTTCCCCTCCCTTCTCAGTCTTCGTCTTCCCCTCCCTTCTCAGTCTTCGTCTTCCCCTCCCTTCTCAGTCTTCGTCTTCCCCTCCCTTCTCGGTCTTCGTCTTCCTCTCCCTTCTCAGTCTTCGTCTTCCTCTCCCTTCTTGGTCTTCCTCTCCCTTCTTGGGATGTTCAGAGCACCTTTCGGTTAACTAGATGGAACAGTGACACTAGCGATCAGCTGTATGGGCTTTTATTTTGCGTGAGAGCAGGATACAGCACGGCTAGATAGATGATTCAATTGGATGTCTTGATGAAACAACAACAACAACAACAACAACCAACAACCAACAACCAACAACCAACAACCAACAACAACAACAACAACAACAACAACAACAACAACAACAACAACAACAACAACAACAACAACAACAACAACAACAACAACAACAACAACAACAACAACAACAACAACAACAAACCAACAAACCAACAAACCAACAAACCAACAAACCAACAAACCAACAAACCAACAAACCAACAAACCAACAAACCAACAAACCAACAAACCAACAAACCAACAAACCAACAAACCAACAAACCAACAAACCAACAAACCAACAAACCAACAAACCAACAAACCAACAACAACGAGACGCGCGAGGGACTTCAGACCTCGGCCAGCCCTACCCACACCGAGAGGTTGACCCGAAGTCTTGCTAGAGTCTTCCAGAGGCCATGGGACAGGAGGTCTGCCCCGGAAGGACAGACGGGAGAGGGGAGGACTTATCCTGGTGGCGATTCCTTGGTGCCTGTCTTGACCTCCGCGGGGGATATGTGTCTACGTCCGCAGCGGCAGCGTTGGTTGCGAAGAAAGGCTTGTTTTTGTGCCGCCATCTTGAAAAGGGGACACGCGAGAATAGGTTTCCTGTTTTTAGTGGTCTTATACTCTCCCCCCCTTTTCCTCATCCCTTTCTCCGCCTCCCTCCTTCGTTCTCGTCCCCTTTTAATCTTCCCTCTCTTCCTTCTCCTACCCCTCATCTTCCTATTCCCTCTCTTCTCCTTCCACTTTCTTCTTCCTCCTGTCTCATCCTACCTTATCCCCCGTCCTCCTCTTTCTCCTCTTGCCGCGAATGACCTAGCTCTTGACTCGGCAGATAATATCCAATAATCAATTAATACTCCTTCTTTTCTTCCTCCCCCTCAGTTACCCCTCTTCTTCATATCCTTTCTCTCCCCTTTCCCTTCCCCTTCCTTACCCTCTCCATCCCCATCCATTTCCCTCTCCTCTGATCCTTTCTTCATTCCGTTTTCTTTACCGAGGGGTGACTATAACTTTTTCCACCAAATCCTATATATTTTTAGTAGTTAGCGTTGCAACTACACTAACTACAAAAATGATATAGGTTATTCTACAGTGATTATTTTATATTAATGAAGTAGTTTAGATAACAATTAAACGCATGTTATAGTTGGAATAGATAAAGCTAAGATGTTTTATTGTTCTTTATGATAATGTTGGTAATTGTGATGATAATATAGTGGGAGAGGAGGATAGTGGTGATGGTGATAGTCATGGTGATAGTGATAGTAATAGCGAGAATGATAGTTATGATTCGTCTTCCTTTCTTATTTTTTCCTTGTCATTATTATTTCCATTGTTTATCTTTCATTTTGACATTGTCAGTAATGTCGTAATCATGAATAATATTGTCAACATTGATGTTGCAATTATCATTGTTGGCACCAATACCATCTTTGGTTTCAATAGTCTTATAGTCATATTTTTCACACACACACACACACACACACACACACACACACAAAGCTTAAATGAACAAATGAATAGCAAAATGATAACAAAACAAAGATAAATGGCAGCAGAACAAA
>NW_028234424.1:7177204-7192204 GCF_977035675.1 Penaeus japonicus
ACTTCTCGATGGGATGATGGACGTCTGTGTCATTTTGAAGCTTGCCACGCCGGTCTTTGCTGTGCACACCTTGCGTCGCTGCAAACTTGGCAAGAGCGGACAAAAAGATCGAGTAGCTTGCAACATATTGGTAAAAAAGTATTGTTCTTGTAGCTTGCAATACGTTCTTTGATATAGCACCAGGGTGACGTCGGTCATGCACGTGTTTTATAGCCAGATCCTGCAGGTTTTGGGGCACCACCAACTGATAAAACCAGGCGGTTCCGGTAGTCGTCGTATTTCGGTTATCTAGCAGTTCATTACTCCCTCATCTCGAAATCGTCCAGGGGAAGAGGTGCTGCTGCTGGGCGGGGGCGGGCGTCGTCGGGCCAGGAAATCAAGAAGAGGTCTCCATAACCCGGGTCATCTCTCTGGTTTTGGGGGGCTGGACTTTTTCCTCCGGTCTAGCAGGCGACACTTTCAACAGGTGCAACGTCTGCAGGTTGATGGATCTTGCTTCCTCTACAAAGGCACGAGACAGCACATCTGGAACGTGATTATAAGCACCAGTTTGTATTTTATTTCATAATCATAAAACATCACTCTGTGCGCCCATCTACTCATCCTCGTAGGACTTTGTTCGACGACTGAAAAGTATACACAAGAGGTTGGTGGTCAGTGTAGATCGTGAATGCTTTGCTAGGTTAAATATGGATCAAAATTTCTCCACAGCCTCGACCACAGCCAATGCCTCGGCGATCAATAGATTGAATAACGAGTCTCCGGCTCTTTTAACCTTACGAGAGAAAATAAGCCACTGGCGAGGAGAGTCACTGTCACATGCTGAATCAATACTGCGCCGATTGCAACTTGGCTAGCATGCGGTGTGACTTCAAAAAGGGACATGAGGAAATCAGGTTTGGCTAGGACTGGCACTGATGTAAGGGCATCCTTGAGGCGTTGAAGAAGCGTCTTTGGTGTTTTTCCTCCCAGTGAAACTTTATATGTTCTTTGTCTCACCTCGGTGAGGGCTCCGCCAATCGCCGAATACCTGTTCTATATGTCGACGGAAGAATCCGGTTGCGCCGAGAAAGCGGCGAAAAAAAAAAAATTTTCTTTCTGGTTGCGGGGGGGGGGGGAAAGTCATACGACATAAAATAAAAAACATAGGATTTATAGCTGCAACTTTATTCTGGATCAGGAAGGATTTTTCCATCAGGAGTGACGAGGAAACCTCCTAGGAATTTCATGGTGTTAAGTTGCAAACTGGACACTTCTGATTGTTCAACTTCAGGCCAGCATCTTTTAAAAGATGAAGTGGTTTCACTCTTTTCTTCCAGGTGGTACAAGATGTTCGTCGAATGATGCACTGTGGACCACTATGTCCGTCTAAATATGCCACAGCATGCTTTCCAAGCACTGGAGAGAGTATGGAAATTGATAGCACGCTGGAAGGTAGGTGGGGCAGTCACTAGACCAAAAGGTAGCCTGGCAAATTGCCACAGACGGTGGCCATCAGAGAACGCCGTCTTCGGACGGTCTGGCTTTGCAACAGGACTTGCCCAGTAAGCTGATCTTGCGTCTAAGGATGTAAACCAAGATGTTCCATTGAAATTGTCGATGAGTTCACCAATCCTTGGAAGAGGATAACTATCGAATCGGGTCGTGGTAACTTTGTTGAGGTTCCTATAGTCTATGCGTAAGCAGAAACTTATTTGGACGTAGTGTTCCATCTTTCTTTTTTACTAAAACGACTGGAGAAAGCCAAGGGGATGATGATGGTTCAATTACTCCACTTCCTCATCTTTCTGCATTCTTCTTTTAAAAAACGTATATATGGTCAACTTTGCTGCATGTGGAAGCCTCCACTGCCGGGTAACAATTGGCTTGGCATCGCCAGTTCGATGGTGTGTTCTACCCCTGGTATGGTTCCAACGGCTGACTTATCTTCTGTGAATATTTCAGTGTACCTGCTAAGTAGTTCACGGAGCTTCCCCTTCTTTGCTGCTGTTCTGCAAGATGGACTAAACATACCATCATTTATCGTCATGACTTCGTCAATACTGACCGCTCCAGCTTCTGCTCTTCTCAAACACCGATGTCTTCATCGCCGGAAGTGAGCTGTCGATAAGGTGTCAGGGAAACTGATAAAGTCCTCGTATCCAAAATCCAGGGTTCCAAACTCAGATTCAAATTCATCATCTCGAGGTCCCCAAGAAACTCTGGTTCATCAGGAATATTGGCAGAGGTAACATCTGGAAACGGTGATGGGGATTCTCGTGAAGGGATGGATGCATCACGGTGACTCACCAAACTCCCAAAGGCCGGGAGTTTCTGTTTCTGCATACACCGAACTCCTGCAACAGGGCTTCCACGGGCGATCACTTGACCTGGTCGTAATTTGATGGCACGAGACGTTGTGTTTACCACCCAATGTTTTACCAACCCATATACCACGTAAAACTACAAACGCCAAGACATCCCGCTCAGTTCGGCGATCTTCAATTCTCGTTACACTGGCGGGGATGATTAGCCTGTTGGTTGATGGAGCGACTACAATCTCGTTGTCTTTATAAATAACGGACCGAGCACGGGAGTCACAGACTTGCACTTGATGAAACAACTTGGTCGAAGCTTGCACTATCAGAGGACGAGTGCGTAAGGGGCGGTACTTCTACCTACATGGCTTAGTGCAATGAAGTGGACATCCGTGGGCTGACGTTGATCGAAGTCTTTGCAGACTCGGGAGACTGCCGACAGGTCGGCAATTGCGAGGCTGCTATGCTTTGTAAAACATCACATCGAGTTGGTGGAACAACCCAATATGGACAGATAGCTGAAACGAGGTGGAGGTTCGTGGTGAAACTGAAAGCAAACCTCCTCAAAAAATCCATATTATTCCAAGCAAAGAGGAAATATGTGTCCAGGAAAGCGGGTATCAAGCACAGAAGCACGGTGGGTTATACTTACAGAACTTGACAATTGTATTGGTAAGTCAACCTCTTCAGTTACCGGCTTGTCCATCGGTGTCCCGGAGATTCCTTGCAGCACACGGTAACAAGGTGGTCTGTGCTGCTTTGCGATGTTAAGGCGCGGTAAGTGTTCCTCTTTGATGATGGTGATTGCAGAACCAGTGTCAATGAACGCCAAAATCGGGACCTCATTCACATGGAGCTTGACCATGGGATCGGCCGTCCTCGATCTAACCACATTCTTCGTAGTCAACGTCTGCAATATCCGTTGCACTTCTACCTCCGTCTGTACAGCGACACTAGTTCTCGCTGTCTACTTGCGTGCCGGTATGGTGAACGTGCGGGGTGGCATGTGGCTGGTTGACGTCGGGTAGCGGTGGTCTAGGTTTTAGTATTTCGTGTGTCGGTTGCCAATGCCAGCGGATTTACAGACGAGCCTCCAGACCTTCCCTGGCGCTGTGAGCGCGAAAGGGCCGGTAAGGGCGCTCGTCAGGCCAAGACGAAACGAAGTGCCGGGCCGACCGCAGCGGAAACAACGTCCTCTTTCTCCTCTCGTACTCGTGCTCGGCAATCTGCAAGGCTGTGACCCTCGTTTGATGAAACGAGCAAAAGTCCCTCTCGTCCTCACGATTACGATTGTCGGGATCCCCCCCCCCGGGTGGAGATCGGCGAGTCGGTGACGTCGACTGCAATTGCCTTTCCTTCTACGCTCGCCGGACGATTATCATGCCAGGGCGGCTACATGTGGTCCGAAACTTGCAGTTGCCTCTACGCCTGGCGACGGTGTCCTGTCTGTTGTGGGTGTGGCTGCGGGTGTGAGACGCCCCGTGGCCATGCGGATGTTCCTACACACAGTTGTTGAGCACACTGCACTAATTTATCTGTGGGTGCATCGTCTCGTACTTAAGCTAAAGCTTCCCGCATCCCATTGAGGAATACCTTGTAAAAATACTCTGCGGGGGGTGGGCGGGGCGGGGTTTACCCTTGTAAAAATTTTCCTCTGCGGGTGGGGGAGGATGTCGGGGGGTGCAGCGGGCGGGGGGGAGGCGACTGCGGGGTTGCCTCGAGAAGATCTGGGTCACCAATTGCAGTGGGGTAATATCCCCTTCCCTTTCCCCTTGTAAATACGGTACTGCGGCTTGCAGGTTAAGGTAATAATCAAAAGGACTGTGGTCAGGTAACATACGGTGCTGGTATAATAAAGTGAAATAATCATTAGGTGAACAGACACCGCGAAAACTTTTCCCTTAACTTTGCTTTGAAACTCATCCATCCGTTATTCCATCAAAAGCACTAGAATGATTATTACCTCAGCCGTGCCGCCTCACCGCTCCCGGACACATCATGCGTGCCATCTGACTGAACACATTGCTTCCCAGTGGAGGGCTGAGTAACATTTTCGATTTGTTTCATCATGCCTCTAACTCTTGCGACCGCTGCAGGGGGTTATACGCAGATAGCTCCGATTTAAATAAACTGATACCGGAGTGAGGCATTACCATCATCGGGGCGGCATTATGCGGAGCATGAGAAACAAAAGGGCGTTGGAAAGGCGCAGACGTCGAAGCTACACTAGTGTCACGTGCTACCTCAGGGGCGCGACGAGGCGTTCGATTACTAGCGAATTGTACGTCGTCCAAGCGATCGCTATTAGCACGAATATGCTCCTTCATAGAGTTAATCTCTCCCTTGAGCTCCGCATCATAAGCAACAAACCGCACCATTAGCTCGTCAAAACATTGAAAGGCTCAGATGGTTTGCTTCATCAATGACTCTGCACTGTGACAAAGAAACCTCCGAGAAAAAAAATGACGTTCGAGGCCCCGCCGCATCGGCAGTTACTTCAACAGGATTGAGAGCGGGCTGTTCATGATGCTGCAATTGTTCTGGCACGGGTGCAACATAAACTTGATCGCTACTTTGCACATCAGGAGCCAGGTTTCCGGAGTTTGAATGAGCACCGAGAGGGGCGGGCAATGCAAACGAGGTAAATTACGGCATATTAACGCCACCCCCTGCTCTCTGGCAAGACGTACACTATTCTTTTTATTAGGTCCCATGATTGTTTAAACGCACAAGAACTAAAAACTTGCTATTAATATCACCTAAATGTTAAGAACTCTCGCTGGTTAAGAAATTTATCAAAAGGTATTAATTAAAAATATCGGAAATCGGGGCAAACTGATCCACAAAAATTATACTTAAAATTCCCTTAATTAAGACAATCGGTAAAATTACCTTACGAATTTTCAGTAAAACTCCAAAACCCTAACTCAACTCTAAACCTCAAACTCTCCTCCCACGAGAACGAACAAAACATGTTAAAACGTATAAGAAATCATATTTATACCATAGACGTACTATAAGAAATAAAGATAAACGAGTAAAATTAACAAATATACAAACTGCAAAACTGAAAAACACGATCTCCAAAGAATCGCATATAAAAGAATTCAATTAATCACTAAATTAGAAATACAAAACGGCATTAAGAACACGATAACATAAAAAAAAAATAAAAAAAAAAAAATGAAGCAAAAGTAAAATACGAATCAATAAGAAAACTCGCCTAAACGAGAAGATGAGGCGAATGAGCTTAAATACTAACTCACAATTCTAAATTTCATATTCCCTAAAACTACGCTCAAGAACGAAACAAGGTAACCACGCTAGTTAAGGAAACTGGGGGCGCGCAAGCTAAACAATTTGACACAATCGCGGATTATATGAACAAAACATGGATGAAACTCAGGTAAAGTTCACTTGCAATATTTATCCCACCATAAGCTCCACCAAAAATATCACGCTGTAGTGATCATTGCCTTATCATTGATGCAAGTTGCAAGTTCATTTCTTATGGAGCTTGCCATAATTAATCTTTGTACATTTGTTATAGATTACCAACGGAGTGGGCCGAGCGGTAAGCACTCTCCGAAGGCACGGTGGGTCTGGGATAAATATTGCTCGTGAATTTCGTTGAAAGTGATTTACGTTACTTTCTTCCCGTAACATACACAAAAGAGCCTGGGCCTGTATATCACAACTCTTTTACTAAAGACATGTAATCATAAAAGACACTAATAATAGAAAACTGATATTTTAAATTAATTGGCACTATGATATATATACATTACATGATGAGATTATAGCACAACCTTATATAACTGGCACATACAACTGAGCAAACACACACTTATCTTACTAAAATGTGTCCTCTCGTACCGGAAAGGACGAGGCCGTTGAACAAACCACTGGATATTTATAACACAAGGTAATAAGAATAATAGGTCTTTTTCTCGCAAACGGCCTCTTCTCTATATCGACTTATAGCAGGAGGTCCTCTTACCACCCGCCGTCAGTACTTTTTCCGTCAAGGATCTCTGCTTATGGAAAGAAAACCTCACTGCTTATAAGCATCACTGCGGCCCCGTTTGAGGATGTAGGAGAGAGAGTACCATAGCTTTGGCCCGTGCGACTTGAGTGTCCCTTGTTCCATCTACCGGCATCTCCCTCAACGTCTTGACCGGACGGCGGCAACAAGCAGTTAAGAATTCTTTAAGAGGAGTGAGTACCGCTTCCTTGGCTCCCATGTTTTAGAACTTAAACAAAATACAATGAAATTAAAGAAAATAAAAAGACGGGAAAGCTAAAATCACACACACAATGTTTTTATTGTTCGTGATGCTAGCACCTATGTGTTAGAAACGTTTGCAATGCAATGTTCTCGGTGCTGGTCCCTGGTGGCCACGGGTAAGAATTTCCAAGCGTCCAGCCCTAGCCACGAATATGCTTGCGGATCTCCCTAAAAGACCTAAGCCCGTTTTCTCACAATCGTATAGACACATAATTCAACACAACAGGCTCGCCTAAGTGCATACAAGCCCGGACGTAGCATATCTGGCTCCGCCAAAATCTGGGCTTTAATCCTTATCCTTATTCATACATCGACTCTATTTTATCAATCAGTCAATCTATATCCTATCTATCTATTAAGCTATCTATACACATCTAATATCCTTCCATTACATTTATATCTGTCTATCTGTCCAACTTATATATTATGATACTTTATACATACTCTATATCATACATCTATAAGATTATATAATGGTATATATATATATATAAATATATATATATATATATATATATAATATATATTCTTACATTTATTATAAATCCACACTATGCATATATATATACACACTAATATAAGTATATATATATGTCTAAATATATATATATATATTTATATATATATATTACATATAAACATACGTATAATATGATATAATCATATATTATATATTTATATATTAAATTATATATGTATATTTATAATATCTTATATATATATTCTACATAATACATATATATATATACACACAATATATGTTATATATATATATATATATATATATATATAATATATAATATATATATGTAAATAGATATATGTATATATATAGGTAATATATGTATATAAAATTTAATTAGATATATATAAATATTATGTATATATTGTATAAAATATGAAATAATGTATATATTTTATATATATTTTTTTAGTATATATATATAAATATATATATAAGAATAACTTTGTATGTATATAAGTGTATGTATCATGAAATATATATAGTAAAATATATGTAAATATGTATATCTGTATATAAATGTATATGTATGTATATAAAAGAAAATAATGATAAAAATGATATAAATATGAATATATATGATATATTTGAATATATTTGTATATATATGTATATATATGTATATCTATATGTTATACATATAATATTATATTAACATAATGTACCTATGAATATGTAAGTATATAAATACACACACATACACACACAAAAACACACACACACTACACACAAACACACAAACATACAAACACGCACACACCACACACACACAAACATACAAACACGCACACAACACACACACACACACACACATAGAATATATATAATAATATATATATATATATATATATATCTTATATATATTATACAAATATATATATATATACTGTATATATATACATGTATATATATATAAATATATTCTATATATATATATATATATATAAGTATGTAAATATATAATATGTATATATATATATATATAATATATTTATATATATATATATATATACTTTAATATATATATATGTATAAATATATATACTATATATATATTTATATATATATATGTATATTCATCATATACACCACCACGTTGGTGCTGTGTGTTGTGTTTATGTATGATAAATAACATTAAAGGTAACTCAATAATTATTAATACTTGAAATTATGCACTTCTTCCAAGATAGCTTTTACAGAAAACGGATACTAAAGGATTTTTTGGATATACTTATAATAAATGTTGTTTATACCCTTTCTGTCATTCATTTTAATCTTAAAAAGATACGGAATCCCGTAAAAAAAGATCAAGGCGCTGATAATAGTGGCATTAATAATATAATGATGATAACGACCAATAGGATGATAATAATATTGGTGATATGACGATGAATAGCAATGGGATGCCTGATGATATCAACAACGACTTCAAATATGCTTTTCACAAATGTACCTAATAGACATGACTACGTCGTTCCCGTCTACCATGTATGGAATTCAGTCCGTTCGATTTCCATTGGCCAACCCCACTGCACAGTTCACCAAAGAAGAGGTAGAGAACGAAGTGGGCAAATTCCGTCTTTGAGACCATGATTCACCGAGATAAGGCCCGGTCCTCATGCATGGCTCCTCTGCCCAAATCAGGGCATATAAGACGGCATAATCAACGATTTCTTCCTAGAATTTGCAACCCAGGAATCCTTAAGCCTTCCAGCGCCTCCGTACCCTCGCAAAGCAGAAAGGCATAACTGAACAGGCGGGCCAAGAAAAAAATAAAATGTTACCCAGTGAATAATATTTCCGAATTCGGAGAGGACTGAATATCTAGAGGGCCTCTGAAGTGGGCAGGCAAACAAGGTCATTCATCGCATCAAAGAGAAAAATCGGTTAAAGTACAAGGTTTAAAGTACACAGGACTTGGATTCCAAGAAAAAAACAAATCGCCAACAAAGCAGCCCCTTCCGGACGCCAGCCCCGAACGCTTCGTTGATCTTTGGTTGACACAGTTTAGGCACCATAAGTGTTCCAAGCCACCATATCATGCAAAATGATTTGCTTCTTGACAAAGAAGATGATAGAAGCAAGCACTGAGATACGAACTGTCCAACGTTTGAAGCGACGCGAACTGACAGCTACAAGACTTACAAATTCCCTCTTTATTCTTGGGAAATTATGCTCTGAGGACCCAGCACTATATATATATATTAAATTATATATATATGTGATATATAAAGATATATATTCACCTCTAAATATATATATAATATATAGTATCTATATATATATGAAATGCATTGTCTATCCCGTCCCAAACTCGTGAGTTTTTCACTGTCCACCTGGCGCGGTTACGACGTAGCTATCGCGCACTGCGAGTTGGTAAGGACCAAGCTCAGATTCGAGTCAACACTCGTTGCACATTTTCTACTCACGAGCTACCAGCACGCGCTGACACAGGCCGGCTGTCGTAGTGATCATTGCCTTATCATTGATGCAAGTTGCAACGTTTCATTTTCGTTATGGAGCTTGCCATAATTAATCTTATAGTTACATTTATTATAAGATTACCAACGGAGATGGGGCCGACTGCGGCTAAGCACTCTCCGAAGCGTCCCACGCACGTGGGGTCTGGGATAAATATTGCTCCGTGGCAATTTCGCTTTGAAAGTTGTTACTTTCCCGTACATACACAAAAGAGCCTGGCCACAACTCTTTTACTAAAGACATGTAATCATAAAAGAAATCACGAAATATAGGAAACTGAATATTTAAATTAATTGGGCATGCGATATAGATAAGCATACATGGATGAGATTATAGCCCTCCTTGGCTCCATTATTTAAAATTTAACAAATCAATACAATGGAAATAAGGAAATAAAAAGACGGGAAAGCTAAAACACACACATTAATGTATATTGTTCGTTTTGCTAGGTGAGCACCATGAATTAGTAAAACGAAAACGTTGCAATGTCTGATCGGTGCTGGTCCCTGGTGCCACGGGTAGGTAAATATTCCAAGCGTCCGTCCGCATCCCTGCCACGAAGTACGCTTGGGATCCCCTAAAAGACAGCCCGTATTTATCTTTCCCAATCGGGGAGATAATTCACTACATCCCTACCCAAGGTCGGAGGCGCGAGTAGCTGCAGGCGTCCGTAGCTAAAAACTTCTAGTTTGCGTGTGTCCTGCGGGGTTCAGCGCCCCCCCTGCTGCAAATATACAAAAAAATGATAGGTCACAAATCATTCACAAAGGTTGCAGTTGCATAAGAGGACCGTCTGCTCTAATTAAGGACTCATCCTGTTCTCACCCCCAGATTAAGCGAGGCTAAGTTAGTGTTAATGACCAAGAAATATCACAAGGCCTTGTATAAAATCATCATTCATGAATATCCAATGCCCGCTAAATTAAATATTTTACAAACGAAAATGACAAATAAAAGTAAAACGACAAGTAAACACACACAAGAGATCACCATCGCAATAAATAATCAGGCAAGGAGAATGAATGAGAGATGACCTTCACACAGCGCGCAATACCATAGGGCTCGGCCTCGATCTGTCTCCCCTTCTATCTGAATCAGAGATCTTCATGAGCTTCCCCATCTTCCGAAGCAGTGGAGCTTCTGCCAGAAGCATAAATATGCCTTTCATCTGAGTTACGTGAAAAAAAAAAAACTTTTTTTGCCTCTACTCCTCTGCAAGCGGTGTGTTCTGAACGTTGCAGACTATGAAAGTCACTTCATTCAGTCGCTTTCTTCACTCTAAAACGGTCGCCTTGCCATCGTATCGTAAAGATTCTTTACGAGCTGATCCCTCCTACCTCTCTGTGTTCGGCTTTCAGGATATATTTCCTGGATCATCACCAGGTCTCCCACAATCAGCAGGTTGGAAAAAGACACCCACGTACGGTCTCTTGCTCCATAGTCAGCCTTACACCTTTCTCGGGCACGTTGCGAGGCCTGCGGTGAGAGCAGCTTCTCCTCGCGACGCTTCAGTCTCTCCCGGAAATCAAGCGGCAGATGCATCCAGAATAAAACTGCGTCTTCTCCGTTGAAGGCGTGGGGAAGGGTCCCAAGAGTTCCAGTCGGAACAGTTACAGAGGCTGATTGTTATAACACTCCGCGTGGCAATGCTGGTGGTTTATTGATAGACGGACTTGCCCCTGGTAAAAATTCATCCCAGCGTTGAGTTGCCTCTCTATCAGTTACTGCCAGCGTGTATCCTTCACCACTCATTTTGCTCGTTCAAAACCATTCATTACCCTGTGGGTGGTGAAAGTAGATAAGTTAAGCCTGCGGTGTATGAGATGTTGCAAACGCGCCGGTGAAGAAGACCCTGCATTATTAAATTCCGGGCCACGTGCGATCGTCTGGATGATACGCGGCGGCCCAAAAAGCGTAGGCCAAAGTTGTTGATGAATGCATCAGCTACAGAGTGTCGGTCACCGGTGTTTACGTAATGGGATTAACTGAAGAAATCTTGTGCGGTGGTCCATCGACGTCATGGAATGTAGTGATTCCATTCAGACGTTGGTCCAGCGTGCAATAAGGTCGAGAGACACTTTCTCGATGGCGCCATGCCATGGGACGTCTGGTGCGATTTTGAAGACTTGCTTGCCACGTCCCGTAATGCTGTGCGCCTTGCGTCGCTGGCAAACCCTTGGCAAGAGCGGGACAAAAGATCGAGCGTAGCTTGTGCAAAATATATCTGCGTTAAAAAAGTATTGTTCTTTTTGGGGGGGGGGGGGGGGGGGGTAGCTTGCAATACGATCTATAAGCACCAGGGTGAGCGTCGTCATGCCAACGTGCTTTTATAGCCAGATCCTGCAGTTTTGGGGCCAACCACCAACTGATAAACCAGCTGTCCGTAAGTCGTCGTCGTTATTCGTATAGCAGTTCATCCCTCATCTCGAAAATCGTCCAGGAAGAGCTGTGCTGCTGGCGGGGCGGGGCGTCGTCGGCCCAGGAAATCAAGAAGAGGTCATCCATACCGGGTCATCTCTCTGGCTTGCTGGACAGTTTCCTCGTCTAAGCTAGGGCGACAAACTTTCAAACAGAGTTGCAACGTCTGCAGGTTGATGATCTTGTTCCTCTACAAAGGCACGAGACAGCAAACATCTGGAAACGTAGTGTTATTATAAGCACCCAGTTTGTATTTATATTTCATAATCATAAAACATCAGCTCGTGCGCCCATCTACTCATCCTCGTAGACTTGTCGACGACTGAAAGTATACACAAGAGTTGGTGGTCAGTGTAGATCGTGAATTGCTTTGCGTATAAATATGGATAAAACTTTCTCACAGCCTCAACCGCAGCCAATGCCACGCCGTCAATGGTTGAATAACGAGTCTCCGCTCTTTAACTTACGAGAAAAATAAGCCACTGGGCGAGAAGAGTCACTGTCATCATGCTGAATCAATACTGCGCCCGATTGCAACTTGGCTAGCATCGGTGTGTACTTCAAAAGGACATGATAATCAGTTTGGCTAGGACTGGCACTGATGTAAGGCATCCTTGAGGCGTTGAAAAGCGTCTTGGTGTTTTTCCTCCCAGTGAAACTTTATATGTTTCTTTGTCAACTCGGTGAGGGGCTCCGCAATCGCCGAACACCGTTCTATATGTCGACGGAAGAATCCGGTTGCGCCGAGAAAGCGGCGTATTTCTTTCTGGTTGCGGGGGGGAGTCATACGATTTATAGCTGCAACTTTATCTGGATCAGGAAGGATTCCATCAGGAGTGACGAGGAAACCTAGGAATTTCATGGTGTTAGTTGCAAACTGACACTTCTGATTGTTCAACTTCAGGCCAGCATCTTTTAAAAGATGAAGTGTTTCTTCCAGGTGTACAAGATGTTCGTCGAATGATGCACTGTGGACCACTATGTCGTCTAAATAGGCCACATCATGCTTTCCAAGCACTGGAGAGAGTATGAAATTGATAGCGCGCTGAAAGGTAGGTGGGGCAGTCACTAGACCAAAAGGTAGCCTGGCAAATTGCCACAGACGGTGGCCATCAGAGAACGCCGTCTTCGGACGGTCTGGCTTTGCAACAGGAATTGCCCAGTAAGCTGATCTTGCGTCCAAGGATGTAAACCAAGATGTTCCATTGAAATTGTCGATGAGTTCACCAATCCTTGGAAGAGGATAACTATCGGTCGTGGTAACTTTGTTGAGGTTCCTATAGTCTATGCAGAAACGTAGTGTTCCATCTTTCTTTTTTACTAAAACGACTGGAGAAAGCCAAGGGGATGATGATGGTTCAATTACTCCAGCTTCCCTCATCTTTCTGCATTCTTCTTTTATGGTCAACTTTGCTGCATGTGGAAGCCTCCACTGCCGGGTAACAATTGGCTTGGCATCGCCAGTTTCGATGGTGTGTTCTACCCCTGGTATGGTTCCAACGGCTGACTTATCTTCTGTGAATATTTCAGTGTACCTGCTAAGTAGTTCACGGAGCTTCCTTTGCTGCTGTTCTGCAAGATGACTAAACATACCATCATTTATCGTCATGACTTCGTCAATACTGACCCTGCTCTCACCGATGTCTTCATCGCCGGAAGTTGAGCTGTCGGATAAGGTGTCAGGGAAACTGATAAAGTCCTCGTATCCAAAATCCAGGGTTCCAAACTCAGATTCAAATTCATCATCTTCGAGGTCCCCAAGAAACTCTGGTTCATCAGGAATATTGGCAGAGGTAACATCTGGAACGGTGATGGGGGATTCTCGTGAAGGGATGGATGCATCACGGACTCCCAAAGGCCGGGAGTTTCTTGCATACACCGCTGCAACAGGGCTTCCACGGGCGATCACTTGACCTGGTCGTAATTTGATGGCACGAGACGTTGTGTTTACCACCCAGACATCCGTTCGGCGATCTTCAATTCTCGTTACACTGGCGGGGATGATTAGCCTGTTGGTTGATGGAGCGACTACAATCTCGTTGTCTTTAACGGACCGAGGCACTCTGCACTTGACGAAGCTTGCACTATCAGGCGGTACTTCTACTGGCTTAGTGCAATGAAGTGGACATCCGTGGGCTGACGTGATCGAAGTCTTTGCATCTGCCGACAGGTCGGCAATTGCGAGGCTGCTATGCTTTGTAAACATCACATCGAGTTGGCAACCCAAGATGGACAGATAGCTGAAACGAGGTGGTGGTTCGTGGTGAAAACTGAAAGCAAACCTCCTCAAAAAATCCATCCCAAGCAATATGTGTCCAGGAAAGCGGGTATCAAGCACAGAAGCACGGTGGGTTATACTTACAGAACTTGACAATTGTATTGGTAAGTCAACCTCTTCAGTTACCTCCATCGGTGTCCCGGAGATTCCTTGCAGCACCCGGTAACAACTGTGCTGCTTTGCGATGTTAAGGCGCGGTAAGTGTTCCTCTTTGATGATGGTGATTGCAGAACCAGTGTCAATGAACGCCAAAATCGGGACCTCATTCACATGGAGCTTGACCATCGGCCGTCCTCGATCTAACTCTTCGTAGTCAACGTCTGCAATATCCGGTTGCACTTCTACCTCCGTCTGTACAGCGACACTAGTTCTCGCTGTCTACTTGCGTGCCGGTATTGGTGAACGTGCGGGGTGGCATGTGGCTGGTTGACGTCGGGTAGTAGGTTCGTGTGTCGGTTGCAATGCCAGCGGAAGACGAGCCTCCAGACCTTCCCTGGCGCTGTCGAAAGGGCCGGTAAGGGCGCTCGTCAGGACAAGACGAAACGAAGTGCCCGGGCCGACCGCAGCGGAAACAACGTCTCTCCTCTCGTACTCGTGCTCGGCAATCTGCAAGGCTGTGACCCGTCGTTTGATGAAACGAGCAAAAGTCCCTCTCGTCCTCACGTTGTCGGGATCCTCGGGTTGGAGATCGGCGAGTCGGTGACGTCGACTGCAT
>NW_028234424.1:7213838-7216338 GCF_977035675.1 Penaeus japonicus
TATTCTTCGTCTTCAATTTATTTTTCTTATTCTTCGTCTTGTTTAAGTTTAAGTCTTCGATTTGTGTTCATGGTATGTGTTCCTTGTTTCGCATTTTGTGTTTCATTTCCTTTTTCTATTACTTCTTATTTTTTTCTTTTTCTTCGCTTTGTATTTCATTCACACACAGGCAGACAGACACACAAACAAATACAAACATCAGTTTAAAGTCTTTCCTATTTAACCGTTCAAACACAAATTTAATTCTCTATCTTCTTTGTTTTTTCTGTCTTTCCCAGCCTTCTTTATCTTCTTCTTCCTTCTCCTTCTTCTTCTTTTTCATCTCCTGCTTCCACACGCCTCTTTCGACTTATCCGCCCTCTCTTGTCCCTCTCACTCACGCCTAAAGTCACCGGATACGTGGGCGGGTTGTAAACACTCAACCTATTAGTTTTCCTTCTCCTCCTCTTTCTCCTCCTTCATCCCTTCCTCCTCTTGCTTCTCCTTCTCCCTCTCCCCCTATCCCTTTCGCTTTCCCTCCCCACCCCCTTTCCCTCTCTTTCTCCTCCCCCTCTTCCTCTCTCTCCGCTCCCCTCCTCTCTCTCTCTCTCCCCCTCTTCCTCTCTCTCCGCTCCCCTCCTCTCTCTCTCTCTCTTTCTCCTCCCCCTCTTCCTCTCTCTCCGCTCCCCTCCTCTCTCTCTCTCTCTCACTCTCTCTCCCCTCCCCTCTCTATCTCCCCCCCCCCCCTCTCTCTCTCTCTCTCTCCTCCCCTTCCGTTCGACTCATCGTCTCTGCCACGCCCACGCCAGGTCACCGAGTACGTGGGCGGCTACTACTCGTCGAGTCTGGCGGTGCTCTCCGACGCTAGTCATCTCCTCAGCGACTTCTGCGGGTTCGCCGTGTCCCTCGTCGCCCTCTGGCTGGTGCGGCGCCCCCCCTCCAGGTCCATGAGCTACGGCTATTACCGCGCCGGTGAGTGTTCTGTGGGGGGGGGGGTGGGAAGGGGAAGGGGATTGTGGGGTTGGGGGAAAGGGGTATGTGTGTGGGTAGAAGGGTTGGTGAGGGGTAGGTGTAGGGGTTAGGTGGTAGAGGTGGGAGTAGGGAGTGAGGAGGTAGGAGAGGGAAAGAGGGTAGTGAGGGGAATGGAGGGTTATGGGTGGGGATGGGTGGGGATAGGGGTAGGTGGGCATAGAGGAGGAGTGATATGGAGTAAGAAAGGGGCATAGGCGAGCATTACAAGATGATGGGGTTATGGTGGGGTTATGGGAGAAAGAGTTTGAAGGGGAGGAAGAGGTTGAGTGAGGTGCATGAGGAGAATGGGAGGAGAGAGAGAGAGAGAGAGAGAGAGAGAGAGAGAGAGAGAGAGAGAGAGAGAGAGAGAGAGAGAGAGAGAGAGGGGAAGAGAGAGAGAGAGAGAGGTGGGGGGAGAGAGAGTGAGAGGGAGAGGGGGAGGGGGAGAAGGAGAAGCAAGAGGAGGGTGAAGAAAGAAGGATTAATTAGAACAGATTTGGGAAAGGGGTAAGAGGTAGTGAGTGGAGAAAAAGGGTATTTATAAGTGGGCAGAAGGGTACGTTGGGCAAGGGGAGAGGGGGGTTGGAGTACGGCAAGTGAGGGGGGGGATGAGAGGATTACAGTTCATAACAACAATAACAGATTAACATATTCATTATATCAGAGGAATATAAAGATGGAACGATGATCCTGAATATCAATCGTAGCGTGAATAATGATAGTGATTATGAAAAATAGTAATGATGATGATAAAAAATAATGAGGATGATAAAAATTTTATTAATGATGATAATAATAATAATGCTAAAAACGATACCAGTGATGATAATGTGATAACACTAATGATAATGATAATGATAGTGAAAATAATGTTAATAGTGACAATAATTATACTAATGATAATAATATGATATGATAATAATATCAATAATGATAATGATGATATTATTAATGATAATGAAAACCAGGATTATAATAATGATAATCACGAGAATACTAATACTAATCATGATGACGATAATAGTCATAAAGAAAAATATCATTTGAATTGATAATAACAACAATACCTTCAATAATGATAAAGATAATAACATTATAAAAAAAACACCAACATTAACAACAATAACAACAAAATCCCGAGCATAACAGGCGACACCCCAACACGACCCGTAATTAACGATGCACAGAACAACAGGAAAAATAGAAGAAAGGTGATGAATGCCGCGGCAACCGTTAATAAATTGTTTTGCGTTTCTTTTAGAATTACTTTCGTCATTTGTATTATCATTGCTATTATCATTATTATTACAATTATTATTATTATTATTATCATTATTATTACAATTATTATTATTATTATTATTATTATTATTATTATTATTATTATTATTATTATTATGATCATTATTATTGTTATCATTATCATTATTGTTGTTATTATTATCATTATTATCATTATTATTAATATTATTATTATTATTATTATTATTATTATTATTATCATTATTAT
>NW_028234424.1:7248838-7251338 GCF_977035675.1 Penaeus japonicus
CATGCGTGCGTTCTGCATGGCTTCTAAATAATATGCGAGCGTCTTGCACGGCTTCTAAATAATATGCGTGCATGCAGGTTTGCATGATACAGAAAAATACGTATAGGAATAGCACTTGTCGATGAGAAAATTAAGGTCTAAAATAATAGGAGTACGTTAACGAAAAGCAAATAGATAAATTGATAGATAAAAGTTTAGCAACACTAATCGTCGGTACAGATTCGGGATGAAAGTGAAAACTGTTAAGAATTTACACGGTTTAAATGCAATAACGGCTCCCCTTTGATAATCGGAATCAAACATAATTTTTTTTTCAAAGGTTCACACTCAAAATAAATATTTTGGAGAGTAAGAACAATAAGATTTCCCCAAAATATATTGTCCAAGGTTGCAAGACACAGAAAAAATACGAATAGCAATAGCATGTGTCGATAAAAAGTAAGTATAAAATAACTGGAGTATTTAAAAAAAATGCAAATAAATGAATTGATACATAAGAATCAGGCAACACTGTTCGCCAGTACTGATTCGGAATGAGAGTGAAAGCTATTAAGAATTTACTAAAGACAATATCGGCTCCCCTTCGGTGATCGTAATCGAACATGAATAATCTTTCAAAGGTTCACTTTCAAAACAAATATTTTGGAGAGTACAATTTCATAAATAATTTCTCCAAAATACATTGCCCGAGTGATGAAAATATATAGAAAGAAAGAAGTTGCAGGATCATTTTACAAGCAAAGGGAAGTTCAAACATCGACTCAGCCTTTTCACATAGGCAACCATACAAACCGTATTGTTCCCGTGCAAAGAATCAATAAAACCGCATAGAAATATCTTATTCTCACCATTATACATCAAACAGACCTTCAAAATATTCTGGTAATTCCTCGCATAAGAGGGAGGGGAAATAGATTCAGCTGGTCGTTATAACGGGGTTTTCAAGTGAAATAAGATGAGGAAACAAAGGAAGAGGTTAGTCCGCTTGCATCGTGGCTTTAGGGATGAGAAGGGGACGGAAATCCTGCGCAATCACACTTATGCACGGGAATTTCACAACAGAAAATACAGAGTAAACAATTCCTAACGAAACCTAACAAAAATAAGAGCGCCTGGGTTTCTCTAAATTACGGATTTTTTTTTTTTTTTTTATGTCTGCAGGAGGATGGGTCGCCTGCGAGCGGGTCGTACGTCGTGCTGCGGATCGGCGAGGTGGTCTTCTTGCCTTCTTCATCTCGCGTGACCTTTTCTGCTCGCGTCAGAGACTCTCGGCCATGAGGTTGGGGCGCACGTGTCGTGGCCAAATTCCGCGGTGGGCAGTCTTGGGTTGCCATGATCAATGGATGTCGACGTGCTGGAAGTAACATAGTACGGACAGGGGGGTGGCTGCTATGGGCGGCGGTGTGTGGCAGGTAAATCCGGATGGGCAGGCAAAATTCAGCGTATTTTTCTCCATTCCCAATGTCGATGGCAGCGTTCGGCGTAGCGGCTTCTTCGGAATTGTAAATCCGGGACCGGCAAAATTGTGGATCAACCAGCTGGCACCAGTTGTAAGCCACTCGATGCCGCTAGTTGTAAGCCTCTCGCTAATAACGGTTGTGATCCATTAGCTCCGCCCGTTGTACCCAGTAGATAAGACAGACAGACGTTCACGTATCATAGTCTTTATTGGTGGACTCGGTTAATACACTTGGCTCCGGCCGGAGGTCGAAGGTCAGAGGTGTTCGTTCTGCTTAGTCTTCTCTCCGTCTGTCCCTTGTGTCTGATCTGCTCTGGGTTCCTTCTGTGTCCTTCGTAAGTCCGAACTTGAGTCGCTTTTCTATGTCTCAGGGCTTCCGCTTGCAAACGCAGCTGCAGGGCGGCGGCAGTTCAGAGGCGGAAGCGGACACAGGAAACAGGATACCTTAGTTCCCGACAGCCTGCCAGTAATATAGCATTGAATTATTTAGAAAAGCTTACTCAGAGTCTTAGGTCACATGATATCCAATATCACTGCCTTACATATATGCACCTATGTAGTTATACATACATACATGCAGAGAGAAAGAGAGAAATAGAGAGAGAGGAGAGCGAAAGAATCAAAACGAGAAGAAGGAGAGGGAGAAGAATAAAGAAAAAGAGGACGGAGAATAAGAAAAAGAAAAAAAGAAACAGAAGAAGAGGAAGAAGAAAAAAGAAAAAGAAGAAGAGACAGAAACAGAAGAAGAATATGAATAGGAAGGAACGAAGAAGGAGAGGTGCAAGACCGCCTGACGCCCATTCTCCATTCTGATTATAGTGCAAGCATTGCATATTATCATGTATGGATTTTCTACAAGACCTCTGATGAGCTATTATCATCCTTATCATCTGTTGTGAAAAAGGCGAGAAAAGAATACCGTGCGGTAAGTAACGCGGGAAGAAAATGTTATACGATGCTTTGCGGCGAAAAACTTCTAATTTTGTTCTTTATGAGAAACGATATTGTAGTTAAAAAAACACAGTGTGCTTTGCACTTGGT
>NW_028234424.1:7261338-7263838 GCF_977035675.1 Penaeus japonicus
ATCTATATATATATATATTATAAATATATCAATATAGATATATACTATATATCTATATACACACACACATTTACTAATGTATTTACACACACACACATACATACACACACATACAGTGCACATCATATCACCCTCTCCCTCCCACCTTCTGTCCTACCCCCTCCCCTTGGCCTCCACCCTCCCGCCCCCTATCTGTTCACTTCTTTTCATTTTTAACTTGAGATGAACAGGAGGAAGACAGCCAGGCTCTTAAGAGGGAAAGGGAGGCTGGCAGGCACTCTGGGGATATCATGTAAAAAAAGAAGGAGTGAAGGAAAGAATAATGTGGGAAGAACTACCCCCCCCCCTCTTTTTTATGTGGGAGTAAGTGATAGTTGATGCGATGTCTCTGTTGATTCTCGTAAAGCAGACATAAAAAAATATATATTGGATAGATCAGGATGATTTTTAAAATACTTGGAAGATGAGTCAATGAAATCATTCGTTTTTTTTCCTACATTTTTTTTACCATCAGTTTCATTGTCACTTCTTTCGTCATATTCCGACATCGTAATCTAACACAATTTTTATATATATTTTTTTAGCTTTCAAAGGAGAGTCCTATTTAGATTTTTTTAAAAGCTATATAAAAGCATGCAATGATACAACTACTAGTACTGTTGCTATCGTTTCATGCTATCACTACAACAACTTCTACTTAAACTACTGTTACTGTCTACTGCAATGGCACAAATAGGCCATATATAGATAGATAGATAAATAAATAGATAGATAGATAGAGAGATATATATACATACACACATACACACACACACACACACACACACACACACACACAGACACACACACACACACATATATATATTTATTTATTTATATTTTATATATATATTTATATATTATATATATATTTATAATATATTATATAAACCTATATATATACACACAAAACAACATATATATGTTATTTTTATATATATATATATATATTTATATATATATATTATATATATATATATACATATATATGGTGTGTTGAATGTGTGGATATATATTGTATATATACATAAGATAATATATATTATTTATTTATAAATATATATATATTTATATATTATATATATTGTATGTATGTTATACATATATACTTATTATAAATTTATTAGATTTATTTTAGATATATCTATATATATATATTTATTTATTAATAAATATTTAAACGAAATATTTTGATTTATTTATATATATATAAATATTTAATATATATTGATGATGTATTTATATAGGTACTATAATATATTTTTATATAATATATTTATCGCTTTTTAGATATTTAGGATTTTATGTATATGTATATACATATATCTAATGTTTTTATGTATTTGTATATATATATATAAAATTATATATATATTTATATAGCTATCATATTGATAGATTGTTTGATAGATTAGATAGTTAGTTATAGTTAGATAGAGATATAGTATGTATACATGTATTTATATATCTATTATATATATATGATATATAGTATATATATTTTATATATTGAGATATGTCTAGATATATATATTTATATAAATTTATATATATTTATATATATATATATATATATATATATATTTATATATTTATTTATACACACTTCTGACACTAAATCATCACACTAACACCTCACACACCACCACACACACACACCATTTATATTTATAATATATTATATATTTATATATATATATATATATATATATATATATTATACATTTATATATACTTATGTATATATGTATGTATATATTTATATATTTATTTATATATATTATATATATATTTATATTTATATATATATAGTTTATTTTAGATATATATATATATAGGTATGTATGTTTTATATATGCATATATTTACCACTCTCACACACAACCAATATATATATAATATTTTATATATATATATATATATATATTATATTTTATATCTATATAATTTAGATATATATGATATATAATATATATATGTATATATTATATATATTTACTTTTATATTATTTATGTATATATAAATTATTGGAGTATAATTATTTATTTATATTATATATATATATATATATATATTTTATATATATATATATATATATAGCTTACACTCTCAACACACACCACTCAAAATATATCTAATCTATCTATTTATTATGTCTATCTTATCTATATATATATCTATTTATTGATATATAAATATATATATATATCTATATATATATTATATATATATATATATACATATATATATCTGTATTTATATTTAATATATATGGATATGCATATATATACATATATATATATATATTATATATTTATATATATAGATATATATATATATTATCTTAGATTTTTATATAATTTATTGAGGGATATTATATACGTACGTTTTTTATGTATATATATATATTGATATATATATATTTATATAATATATATTATATTATATATTTTTATAGGA
>NW_028234424.1:7278838-7283838 GCF_977035675.1 Penaeus japonicus
TCCTTCCTACCTCGGCTCTCCGATCTCCTATACTACCTCACTTCTATACTAGCCGAGGTACTTCGGCCTCGGTTTTTTTCTCGTGTCGTCGCGTGTCCTTGCGGGGGGGGGCCTTATTCTTCCTATTCTGTAGGTCTTTTTATCGTCCAATTTGCCTACCAGGAAATATTACTTTCTATAAACCTATAAGCCTATTTCCTGCATATCCAACTATCTGCTTATCTCATTTTCTAGATCTCTCTCTTCCTATCTATCTACCTATTGCTATATCTATCTATATATCTACCTTTCTCTGTATCGTTTTATATATCTACCTATTCTCTTTCAATCTACCAGTTTCTCTGTATATCCCCCAATTTACCTCTCTTTTTGTCTGCCTTTTGTATACTCTCTCGTCCAGTTTACAAACGCTTGTCACAGGAGAGCGAAAGAGAAGAAAGAAACAGGTGAATGGAGGAATGGTGAGGGAGTGTCATAGATCTTGTGTGTGACTGTCACAAGGCTTGTTCGCACGGGGCCTGTAATAGAAAGATAGGTTGTATAGACTTCCTATGAGGCTTGTGATAGGAAAAAAAAAAGTTGTGTAGACTTGTAATCGTTGCTGATTAATAGGTGAAGCATAAGTCAGACGAAGGTAAAAAGTCCTTCTCTGGAAGCACCACTGTAATAAGTCTTGCTTGTGATTCACAAAAACTTGTTCGAATGAGGTGTGTCTGAGAAAAAAAAAAGTCGTATAGATTTGTAACATTTAGCTTCGTCACTCGACTGCCTTGACGCCATACCAATAATTCATCGTGGGAATCGGCAGTTCCAGTGTCAGTCTTCTCGAAAGAACGTTTTTTGAAACTCGAGTGCTTCGCAAAAGCATTCTGCGAGGTAAGTGCCTTGGAGCCAAGAGTTAGTGACATTCCAAAGGTATACTCTTCTGGAATATCGCTGTAATTTTCCTCTGCCTACGATAATAGATCTAAGAAGTCGTATATCATAATAACATCTTAAGTATAGTTAGCCGTATTATGTCTTAGGGAGAAGAGCAATGAAGAAGGGAGAGAACGAGGATAAAGAGATAACAGAGAGGGGAGAGAATCAAGGGGTGTGGAGAGAAGCGAGCCTGAAGGGTCAAGACACGGGGAATGCAGGAGTAAGTGAAGGAAACGAAGGAAAACGAGAGAGCGTATGAAAAGGGAAGAGAAACAGCAAAAACATTGGAAAACAATATACATCAATATCAATAACGACGATGATGATGATAATGATAACAATAACAATAACAACAACAGAAATGAACTTTATATACATATTTTTTTTCCAAGACATCATATAACAAATCTAAAATATACAAGTGAAACGTGTGATGAAAACATGCCAACACGAAGATGCCTAAGCAACAATATCGGCCTTTTTTCCCACCGGCTCAGAAGGATCTAAAGACAGAGAAAAGCAAATCTGTACAGATTGTGTATCAATTCTAACGTGAGTACATATTTTTATTTTTATTTTTATTTTTATTTATTTTTTTTTTTTTTTACGCATACACATAGCATAGGATTTTGCACAAAAAATGTTTACAGATGATAATCCTGGCGGTGGTTAATAGTGAGGATGAGGATGATGATGTTTTTGTTGTTGTTGATGATGATGATGATGATGATGATGATGACGATGATGAGCGACAAGAATAATAAAGAAATAAAAAAGTACAAGTTCCACTTAGAAATTACCCATATCATTACGATCGCAATTGCTGTTATCACTACTATTACTACTAATAATAACAAGAATATCCTGAAGATCGAAGTATCTCTTGTATATAACAGCCAATGACCATGTGGTGTAAGCAATAACGATGAAATAGCTTACGTAAAATTAAAGTAACTGAGGTGTTAAAGTTAGCAAGTAATCGTCATCATCATACACTACATAACTAATACTGTTTCTACTACACCTTTTACTATCACTGCTAATAGCATTATATACATTTACTTATCCTAATGCTACGTCTAATATGTTACACTACCGCTAGTACTGCAGTTGATGTCACAACTACTACTATTCCTACCACAACAACTACTGCAATTCCTACCACAACAACTACTACAATTCCTACCACAACTACTACTATCCCTACCACAACAACTACTATTCCTACCACAACAAATACTACTCCTACCACAACAACTACTGCAATTCCTACCACAACAACTACTACTATTCCTACCACAACTACTGCAATTCCTACCACAACAACTACTACAATTCCTACCACAACAACAACTGCTATTCCTACCACAACAACTACTATTCCTACCACCACCACAACAACTATTCCTACCACAACAACAACTACTATTCCTACCACAACAACAACTACTATTCCTACCACAACAACAACTACTATTCCTACCACAACAACTACTATTCCTACCACAACAACTACTATTCCTACCACAACAACAACTACTATTCCTACCACAACAACTACTACTATTCCTACCTACCGCAACAACCACTAACAGTAGCACCACCACCACCACAAAACCAAGAACAGTAACCCAAGCCGATCGCGCCCCAGCTTCGCTCGCGGGTGAAACACCAAAGCAGTTTCGGAGACGTTTTCGGAAACAAAAGTTCGAAGCACGAGACAACCGGAAATCTTATGATAACTTTGATATGGCAATATGTCCGACATGGGTGACATGGGACAATATATCATCGAGTTATAATTGGGGAACTTGGCTAAATGATACTAATGTCGATGCAAGACGGTCGGTTTGAGGGCTGTTAGCGGCGTTTGCTTTGGTTGGTGGGGGTTGGTGAGGGTGGGTGGGTGGGTGGAAGGGTGTGTGATTGAGAGAGAGAGAGAGAGAGAGAGAGAGAGTTTATGTATAGATGTGCTTGGCTGTCCTGTGATTGTGTATATATGTATATGTATGTTGTATATATATATATATATATATATATATATATATATATATATATATATATATATATATGTATGTATATATTCATATGTATATATATATATATATATATATATCTATATAATATACATATATATATATATATATATATATATATATTTATATATATATATTATATATAAGTTTATATAATCATATATAAGTATATATAGATAGTATATGATATATATAGTATAAATAATATATTATAATATATATATATATATATACACAACCAATTACATATATGTAATGTGTGTGTGAACACACACACACACGACACAACAGATATGTATATTATATATCTGTGTTGTATGTATGTATATATATTTATATACATATATATATATATATATATATATATTGAATACTAATATGTATACATACATATGTATAGATGTGCATATATATATATATATATATATATATATATATATATATATATATATATATATATATATATATATATATATATTGAGAGAGAGAAAGAGAGAAATGTATATATAGATATATAGATATATTTATATGGAGCTAAGATTGTATGCGTATATTTTACCTGTGCATGTATAAAACCTTAAAATGAGATTACATTTCTAAACCAAACCAATATAAAACCGACATAAAAATACCACGCTATCCACACAGCTCTCAGAGAGTCCGTTCAACACTGCGTATATTTCCTTCTCAAACTGCTCCTAGTTCAATAGTTCACCAATCTCGATTTTTTCGACAAAATCTTATATCTCGTTTCTTCCCCATCCTTTTCCGTTTCCACTTTCCAAAATGCCATTCTCCCCCGTTGGAATATTGTTTTATTTTTAATTCTTTCTCCAGTCGTGGAAAAAAAAGAAAGGGGAAAAAATATATACACATACACACAAAGAGAAATTCAAACGGCAAACAAATCAACTCGCTTTTCGCGGGAAATTGCATTACTTAACTGATTCCATAGATTTTATCTTATTTCTCCCTTTGATTTATTTCGTTTTCTCTTCTCTTATTCTACTCATTTGTTCATTTCATCATCAGTTCGTACTGGGAGTTCACTAACATATTCGTTATTAAGATTCAGTCGTAAAAATCTCGATTCCAGTGTCTCGTTCAAATGGACCAATCAGCGCGCAGCTCGGGTCGGTCACGGTTCGTTCCGGAATGCAGCGGGCACAGGCGAGAACACCATTTTTTTGTTGTTGTTGTTGTTTTTTTGCTTTGTTTTTTTTTGCTGTGGGAAAAAGAAAATACTGATATCTGATGAAAGATATGGAATCGTCACATACATCAATCTCTACAAGATGTACACGCAGATGTGTACAAAGTTCATGAATATATAAAAAATACTATGTTTGTAAATGTGTGTGTGTGTTTGTGTTTGTGTGTATATATATACATACATATATACATAAATATATATATACATACATATATATATATATAATATATATTAATATATATATAATATATATATATATCTATATATAATAATTGTTGTGTGTGTTGTGGGTTGTATGTTGAGCAGTGTAGCGTGGGGTGTGTGGTATAGATGTGTGGGTGTGTGTGTGTGTATAGATGTGGTGGGATGTGTTGTTGTGAGTAGATGTGTGTGAGGTGTGGGTGATTGTGTTGATAGAGGGTTTGGTGTTTATATACATGTACATATTGCATACACAAGCACAACCCCCACATACATATAATATATAATTTTATACATATATGATTATAATAATATATATTAATAATTTTTTTAATTTTTTATTTTACATTAGCTTTTAAAAAAAAAGGGAACACTTTCACATACAAGCAAACACCACACAAAAGATTTGCATTTTCTTATATTTTATATAATTTTATTTATTTATAAATTTATTGATATATATATTTATTTTAAAAATATAACACATAATGTAAAATTTTTTATTTTTCTTTTAAAATAGTCTTTTATAGATACTACCAAAATAAATTTAATAAAAAAAATAAGGAAATTTTTTTAATGATATATTTAAAAATTTTTTTATATTATATTTTTTTTTATATTTAAAAATT
>NW_028234424.1:7326338-7328838 GCF_977035675.1 Penaeus japonicus
TAATAATGATAATAGTAATAGTAATAATAACAATGATGATAACAAAGACAATGATGAGAATAATGATAATAATAACCCAAATAATGAAGGTGATAATGATCATGATACCAGTAATATGGTAGTAATAACAACAAAAAACACAACAATAACGATTATAAAGATAAGAAAGTTATAACGACGATAACAACGACTACAGCAACAATAATCCTATCACAGTAACAACAACCCTAAAAGCAATATACACAAATAAAAAGATAAAGAAAGAAAGAAATGAAATGAAAATAAAAAAAAAATCTGTATTTATAACCGTAATAAAAAATGTATGAAGTCCAGCTGTGTCTCCTTGTGTTTACCGACAATTAAGTGGATCTGATTTTTCTTTTGTGTGAATCGCGCATTTTTCGTCTTAAATCTTCCATTTTCGTTGACATGGAAACTGGATATGAAACTCTATGCTTTTGATAGTTGAATATATATATATATATATATATATATATATATATATATATAGATAGATAGATAGATAGATAGATAGATAGATAGATAGATAGATAGATAGATAGATAGAGAGAGAGAGAGAGAGAGAGAGAGAGAGAGAGACAGATAGAGAGATAGACAGATAAAGATATAGACTAACAGACAGATAGATAGATATAGATATAGATATAGATATAAACATAGATATACATATAGATATTGATAGAAAGATAGATATACAGATAGATAGATGAAGAGGAGGAGAAAAAAGAAAAGGAAGAGAGGAGAAAAAAGAAAAGGAAGAGGAGGAGAAAGAACAAGAAGAGGAGAAGGAAGAAAAAGAGGAAGAATTGGAAATAGAGGCAGAGGAGGAGAAGACCCAGAGAGAGAGAGCTAAAAAAATGTTAATTGGCATCAGTGACCAATGCCAGCATTTTATTTTACGTTATTTTCTTTGTTAACATGTTTATTTATATTTTCATCTGCTTTCATTTTCTTTATCTATCTATGTTTGTATGTCAAGAATGTTGGATCAGCTGTTAGACTATTTTTTCTTTCTTTCTTTCTGTCATTTTTTTTTTTTTTTCTCTCTCTCTCTCTTTTCTTTTCATCCGTCTTCTCTTTCCTCCTCTTTTTTACTCTCTTTAACCCTTTTTATTCTTTTCTTTGTGAATTCTATTACGGCTGAGGTTCTTAACGTTTTTTTTTTGTTGTTTTTTTTACTTCTTTGCCCACGGTAGGAGTTTGCTCTTTCCTTCATGCTCCCCCCCCCTTCCCCCCACCCCCTCCTGTCCTCAATTCTTCAACCAATCGAATAGTTATGATGATACGAAATCCCTCATGATCACATATTTCCATTACGCAATACTGCATGAAATACCATATCAAGATTATACTAATCTTAAGAAGTATAAATTTCAAAATCATAGCTATCTATACCCAGTGCTTGATGGCTCTCAAAAAAAAATATGTTTACACTTTTAAATGTGCTTAAATTTCTAGACTTATTCAGTGAACTGTAAGCAATATTTTTTTTTTCTCCTACCCCCCCTGCCCCCCCACCCCCCCGGTCTCGCATCCCACCCTCCTCTACGGATATTACACACACTCCACTAGATGGCGCGCCCCCAGTGTTAAGAACCCCTGTGTTATAGAGAGGCTTCATTTCCTCGGTCAATATCAAGGGCAGTTCTGGGTAAACCATTAAGCAATATAAACCCATGATCAGGGCACCGAGAAAAGGTTCCACTGTTGATTAATGGTACTGTCGCTCCAGCCAGCGAGTCAGTTTATAAGTTTATAAGGTTTATAAGGTCAAGGGCATCTCTTTGCTCGATATTATTTTTCTATTATCATTATCACCATTATTATTGCCATTGTTACTATCATCAATATAATAATCATCGTCATTTTCGTCATCATTACTATTGTTATCAGTATTATCACTATCATTCATTTTCATAATAATCATTTTCATACCATACTCCCCATTATCACATCATTATCACCATCATCACTGTAATCATTCATCATGAGTATCAGTACCATTATCCTTAATATCTTTATCACCACCATCCCTCGACGCCATATGAGATACGGCAAAAAGGTACCGTCATTGCTTGCTATGTTTATTATGGCTCTAACGTTATTAAGGTCGCCGGCGGCCACGTAGGACCGAGTTAGTGCCGTCTAGCATGTTTATTAATAGATGTGCAGAGGGAGAGAAAGAGAGAGGGTGTGATTGAGAGAGAGAGAGAGAGAGAGAGAGAGAGAGAGAGAGAGAGAGAGAGAGAGAGAGAGAGAAAGAGAGAACGAGAAGTAGAACAAGAGAGATAGATAGTGTATATATATGAATATATGTATGTGTGTGTGTGCATATATATATATATATATATATATATATATATATATATATAAATATATATATATATATATATATATATATATATATATATATATTTGTGTGTGTGTTGTTGTTTTTGTTGTGTGTGTGTGTGTGTGTGTGTAGTTGTGTGTGTGTGTG
>NW_028234424.1:7336338-7341338 GCF_977035675.1 Penaeus japonicus
TCAAGATCCATAGAAGAAATACATATCAAAGATATCTATATATCATCTAAATATAACACTATCAGATAAAACTAACAAACTACAAACATCAAAATATCACCTGATAGACTAACAAAAAACAATAAAAATAAAAATCTAAAAATAAATATTTATAAAAATACAAATAATATCTGGAATCTGAAAATGTACCCTGAATTAACTCAAAAAAACTATAACACAATAAAAAACAACATCATAAAAAACACAAAAACACAAACACAATGACTCACCCACTAATCACTCTATCACAAAATAAAACAACACTAAAAATATCCAAACAATAAATCTATCACTATAAACTCAAGAAAAACCCTAAACATCAACACACACACATCAAAAAACCATTTTACAACACACCATCACCTCACACTATAAAAGCCCCTAACTAAAAATGAATCAAAAAAACATTGGCTGCTTACGCCTGAGAGGAACTTTCTGTAAAAAGTCCGCGCGCTTTTCCTTTTTCAATTTGTGTAGTGTTTTCAATCTTCATGTGGCACGTTACAGTGAAGAGTTTTTTGTGATATAAATATAATGATATATATATAAATATCATATATATATATATAATATAGAATATATAAATTATATAAAAATGATATATCTATATATATATATATAATAAATATAATAAATATACATAATATATATATAATATTAATAATATATTCATAAAATGTAAATATATATACGATGTCAATATTATGTATATATAAATATATAATATGTATTATATATAAAATAAAAGATATATAAATACTATACAAATCTATATATATAAAAATATATTAATAAATAAATAAATATATATATATATCATAAATAAATATATAAAGTGATAAATATATATATAATTATAAAAAAGTAAATCTATAATTATAATAACAATAAAATATATATAAAAATATAATATATAAATATATATATAATAATATATATATAATATAAATATATATACATATATATATATATATAAATTATATAACATATAATATATAAATATACATAAAATATAATATATATAAAAATATATATAAAGATACGATATAGAATAAGAAAATCAATAAACACAAAAAATAGGTATATATAACTATATATATATAAATATATATATATATAAATTATATATGTAGTATGTATTATATATATAATATATAATAAAAATATATACATCTATATATAATATATAAATTTATATTTATATTAAATATAGTATATATAAAAATATGTAAATCTATATATATATATATATAATATATATATTACATATAAAAATAATATGTGTATATGCATATAGGTTATATGCATGGTAATATATGTATATATAATATATATATATAATAAAATATATAAATATATATAATAAATATAAATATATATCTATATTATATATTATATATATAAGAATAAATATATCTACATATATGTGTATATGAATACATATGTGTATCAATATATATATATATCTATAAATATATAATACATATAAATATAAAAATAACTATGTATATAAATACATATATATATATATATATATATATATATATTTTTATTATATATAGATAATATATATATAACATATATTATATATATAACATAAATGATATAAATAAATATATATATATAAGTAATATAAAATAATATAAATATATAATATATAATAAATATATATATATATATATATCATAGAACAAATATATATATATATATATATAAAATATATAATATATATATATATATGTGTGGTGTGTGTGTGGTGTGTGTGTGTGTGTGTGGTGTATGTTGTGTTGTGTTTGTGTGTGTGGGTGGTGTTGTGTGTGTGTGTGTATGTGTGTGTGTGTGTGTATATACATATATAATATATATAAATATAATATATTATATATATAATATAAATATATATATATATGAATATATAAAAATATAAAAATATAACATATATATTATATATATATAAAATATATAATATATAGATATATATATAGATGTAAAAATATTACATTTATATATACATATATATAAGTATATATATAAATAAAATTATATACATATAATTTAATATATATAACTATATATAAATATCTATATACATATATATATGTACATATATATCTATATATATCTACCTAAATATACATAAGTATATACATATATTTCTCCATATATATATAGATATATATATATATATATATAATAAAATGATATAAATAAATATATAATATATATACATCTAAATATCTATATACATATATTTAATATATGAAAATAAGTAATATATATACATCAAAATATACATAAAATGTGTAAATATATCTATATATGTCATATATACATAAATAAATTTATATGACTCTTGAATAAATATATATATATATATAAAATATATATATATATATCTATATATATATATATATATATACATTATATTGGTGTGTGTTTGTGTGTATATAATAAATTAATAATATATATATATATATTATATAACATATAAAATATATATATAAATATATAATATATTATATATATAAATAAGTATATTTAAAATATATATATAGACATAATACATATGTGTATTTATAAATATATATCACAAAAAAATATATATATATAGATTCATAATATAATAAAATAATAAATAAATATATATAATATATATATCACACCACACACACACACACGCATATATAACATATATATCATCTAATAAATATATATATATATATATATATATATATATATATATATATATATATATAATAAATATATATACAATATCTCAATATATATATATATATATAAATATATATATAAATATAATATAATTAATAAAAATATACACACACACCCACTCACCCACACACACACACGCATATATACATATATATAATATATATATGATATATATATACATAAATATCTAAATATATACAAAAAATATATATCTAGTATGTTTTTTGGGGTTCTTTTTTTTTTTTTTTTTTGTTTGTATTTATAAAAATCAATAAATAATAAATATATATATATATATAAAAAAAAAATATAAGATATATATATATATTTATAATATATATTTAATATAATAATATATATATATATATAATATATATTCATTTATAGTTATATATGCATAATATATTATATAATATATATATATATATTATATATAACATATAAAAAAAATATATATATATATATATATATATATTATATATATATCAATAACATATATATATAGAAATATATATATATATATAATATAAAAAAAAAAAAATAAATGTATATCAATAAAATACATAAATCAAAAAATCATCATATAGCTTATATATAAAGCAAATAAAACTATTAATATAAATATCTAAATATATACTTTATATCCTCTCAAAATATCAAACTCAATATCTATTAACAATCAAACTAAAATTATATATCAAAAAAAACTAACAATATAAAAAAACTCAGTCAAAAAAGATCCCTCTGCACAATCTAACTAAATAATATATATATTATATAAACAATATAAAAATATCTTCTCACTAACTTCATCAAAATAACTCACAAAAAAAAACACTCACTCTCTCTAAACTCCGTAACAACTAAACAAACACACACCGACACTCAAACACAAACACTATCACACTCACTCTCACACAGAACCTTCTATATACAAACCCTCACACAATCACACACTCTCAATCACAAAATAAGCACTCTCACACACGTAGTTGTGTGAGTGAGAATGGTGATTTTGGGAGAAGTGTCAGTAGTGAGTTGGGAGTGGATGTAATATGAGAATATTACACACACAAAACACAATAACGACTCTCTCACGTCCACACACAAAAACACACACACACACACACTCACATACCCACTAACTCAAACTCACAAAACGCACACACACAACACTCTCTCACTCACTGCAAGCATCACCACCCACTCACTCACTCACGCACGCACCACTCACCCCACACACCTGACCCACACACACACAACCAATCAATCACACACCACTCACACCCACACAACAACACCCACATCATACACGAACGACACCCACACACACACCCATACACACACCAACTAACAACAAACACAAACAAACACACTCAAACACTCAAACCACTCAAACACACACGTATTATAGATATATTTAATGTGTGATAGCTAGTAGAGAGAGAGATTGAGAGAGAGAGAGAGATAGTGAGTGAGAGACACCCACACACTCACACACACACCACTACACAAACACTCAAACACACACAACACACTCAGCTCACCCTCGCACCACCCCCCACCCACGAAACACAACCACCACACACCACACACACACACACACAGTCACAACCTCACACCACACAAAAAAACACACACACTCACACACACACACACAAACACACTCACACACAACAAACACACACCAACACACACACAAAAACACACACCAACACTAACACTAACACACACACACACACACACAATACACGACCACACAACACCTCACACCACACACACACACACACTCACACACACACCCACACATTCACACCAATCCACAAACACACTCACAATCCCAACTCACTAAACACACAACACTCACACACACACTAATCTAACAAAAACTCATAACCCACCACCTCCCCCCCTGACTCACCACACTCTAAAACTCTCTCACAGATCTCTACTCACACACACTCACACACAAAAAAACACACACACACTAATAACCACTCACTCCCCACCCCTAACCTAACTGTCACTCCCACACACCAAAACTCAAACCACCACCAAAAACAAACAACCACACCACAATCACACACAAACACAAATACACTCACACCCACAAACAAACCACTCCAACACTCTCCACTCTCACACTCACTCACAACACACACACACAACCAGTACACACACTCAAACAACACACACACACACACTCACACTCACAAACACACGCACTCACA
>NW_028234424.1:7368838-7376338 GCF_977035675.1 Penaeus japonicus
TATTTCAAAAAGAAAAAAAAATGTGAGAAAAAAGGAAGAAAGGAAAGAGGAGAAAGGGATAAATAATGGAGGAGGAGGAAAGGAAGAGGAGCGAAGAAGGAAATAAGAGATAAGAGTGATAGGTAGAAGGAACAGGAAGAAGAGAAGGAGGAATGAGGTGGAGAAGTGGAAGGTAGAGGAAGAGGAAGAAGAAGAAGAAGAAAAAGAAGGGGTAGGAGAAGGTGGAAGGGTTGAGAGGTAACAGGAGGAGAATGAGGACGTACCGAAAGAGGAAGAAGAAAAGGGGAAAAAGGACACAGAAAGGAATGATGAGGAAGGGAAGTGATAAAAAAAAGAAGAGAGTAAGGAGTAGGGGTAGAAGGAGGGAGGAGGAGGATAAGGAGAGGGAAGAGAGGGAGGAGTAAAAAGAGGAGGAGTAGGAGAAAGAGAAGGAGGAGGAGAAGGGAAGGAAAGGCCAAGACACTCAGCCTAAGCAAACAAGGTGTCAAAGACGAGAGTGAAGGAACATAGGAGGCAGCTTCCTTACATGATTCTGACATTACTGAAGATCCGATAACTCCCGACATCCCCCCCCCTCCCCTCCCCTTTACACCTTCCCCTTCACTTTCCTACACCCCCTTCTTCTCCTCCCGCCTCTCTTTACATTCTTATTCGTACACCATACTCTTTACCCCCTTCTCCCTCCCCCTCTCCCTCCCCTTCTCCTTTCTATTCCCCTTCCCCTTCTCTTTCCCCGTCTCCTTCCCCTTCTCTTTCCCCTTCCCCCTCCCCTTCTCCTTCCTCTGCCCCTTCTCCTTCCTCTGCCCCTTCCCTTTCGCTTTCCCCTTCCCCTTCCCCTTCCCCTTCCTCTTCCCCTTCTCCTTCCCCTTCCCCTTTCCCTTCCCTTTCCCTTCCCCTTCCCCTTCCTAACCTTATTATCCCACCCCCTTATTGATTCTCCCTTTCCTCCTTTCCTTCTTTTCTCTCACAGCTTTCTTTATCCCTTCCCTTTTTTCGCTTCCTACTCTTCATCTCTCCTTTCTCCCTCCATTTTCCTCTCTTCATCCTTTTCAGACCCTTTTTACACCACCCTCGTGTTCCCCTCATTCCTTCAACCTCTCTTCCTATTGCCTCCTCCCCTTCTTCACTCCCTTCCTTCCTTCTACTTCCCCTCTCCTCCTAGTGCCTCCTCCCCTCTCCCCCCTCTCCCTTTTCCCTTTCCTCTCTTGTTGTTCTTTCTCCTTCTCCTCTCCCCTCCCCTCCCCCCTCCCCCACCTCTACCATCACAATTCCACAATTGCCACAGCTAGGATTCCCCCGCCTCAGGGAATTTAGGATTGATTTAGGATTAATCCATAATTCTTGTCGGATTAATGTTTAGCTATGATACCCTCGGTCATATTACTGGGTTTGAGCGTAAACAGCTTGTTTGTAATGGAGACATAGTCAAGATTGGTTGTTTATTTTCTCTGTTTTTTTAAGAATTTTGTAGTAGGAAAGTTATTAATGGTATATCTTGTCTTTTATCTGAATAGTCGTATGATCTTAGATAAATACCTAAATCATCTTCTGCTATATATATTTTTTCCTCAACAATTAAAAACACAAACAAACACATAACACACATAACCGCAAGTTAAACTCCAACTCCCTCCCCTCCCCCTCCCTCCCACACACCCACTCTCTCCCATGGCACATCCCCTCCATACCCCCCCACCAAGACCGACCCCCGTCCCTCGCCCCCCCTCCCTCATCCACCCTAACGCCCCCCTCCCCCCTACCCCTATGGGCCTACACAGCTTGCGTCATCTTTCACCCTAGAAACTTTCCATAAACTTGCGCCTTCAGAATTCCAACCATTCATAGCATGTTTGAGCTCGAAACACAATACGTTGCGATATGCGATACTTCTCTTTCGTCTGCCAAAGCCAAACAAAGCGGGTGCGTGTGTAAGGAATGGCAAAGAAGGCATGATCAAAGGAAGGGAGATAGTTGAGGAAGGGGGAGAGGGAAGAGATCAGAGAAAGAGGGGTGGGAAGAAGGGAAGAAGGAGAAGGACGAAAGAAAAGGAGGAAGAGAGAATGGAAGGGGAGAGTGAGGAGACGTTATGTGTTCTCCACATGTATAAGGCATGAATAAAGGTAAACATTTAGTATGTTTTACATTTGAAAACTCACTGTATACCTTTCCACGTAATAGTATATACTGTACGTGAGTGTGCATATGTTCGTGTATATGTGGAAAAAATTGTTTTACGTGGAGAGAAAGATAAAACGTGAGAAAACAAAACTAGATCGGGAAACTCTACACGAGAGAGGGGAAAAAAGTGAACCAGAGTGGAGAGAGAGAAGAGGAGGAGGAAAGGGAGGAAAAAGTAGAGGGAGAAGGAGGAGGAGGAGGTGGAGAGGGAGAGAGTAGGATTAAGAGTAAGAAAAGAGGAAGGAGAAATGAGGAGATGGGCAGTTTTAAAGGGAGGATGGAGGAAGAAGGGGCAAGGGGGAGAGGAAAAGGGGGAATAAGGGAACAAGGAGGCGGGGAAGGGGGAGGAAAAGAATAGGAAGAAAAGGGGGAGAAAGCGAAGGAGTAAGGGGGAGAGGGCTGAAGGAGGAGGGGGGAGTGATTAGAGAGTTGGGGGACGAGGGAAGAGGCCCTCTTATGTACATATGTATGATCTAGAGGAAACATTGAATCCCCGGGGGCGTCCAGGATGTCATTAGCCCAACTTTTACACAAGAATCACACAGAAACGGAATACACATATTGGGGACCTAATGAGCCGGGTGCATAATGTGTGTGTGTGTGTATATACGTAGTCGTGTTGTCTTGTGTGTGTTTGTGTGTGTGTGGGTGGGTAGGTGGGTGTGTTTTCTTGTCTTGTGTTTGTATTTGATTTCAGGTATATGGGTTTGTGCGAGTGTGGTTTTGTCTAGCGTGTTTGTGTGCGTGGTGTGTGTGTTTATGTGTGTGGTGTGTGTGTTTATGTGTGTGGTGTGTGTGTTTATGTGTGTGGTGTGTGTGTTTATGTGTGTGGTGTGTGTGTTTATGTGTGTGGTGTGTGTGTTTATGTGTGTGGTGTGTGTGTGTTTGTGTGTGTGTGTGTGTGTGTGTGTGTGTTTCGGGTAAAAATATGATTTTGTTTTTGTTGTTGTCGTGTTTTATGTGTTGTTTTTTTGTGCGTATGTGTGTGTGTGTGTGTGTGTGTGTGTGTAGACATATAAAAGAAATATAAAGACGTAATTACATCTTTGCGTCCACACGTCCAACAGTTGATACATCGCCATTAGCCTATCATCCTATGTGGTTAATCCATCACCTGATCCCCTTACGCAATGGCCATCCAGTGATATAACGAGTTAAGAAGAGGACGAATTAATGATAGTAAGAGAACAGAATGAGTGATGAACTGTTCAGTAAGATCAAAAACAACGCAGAAGAATAAATATGTAATGATAAGATAGACAGAGGAAGGATGTAACATCTAGATACGTTTGCTAAGTTCTTTTTTATCGAGATGAGGGTACACTTGAGGTGTTAGTGATGATTGACTGACAACATTTTGTCCGATTGATATTGTTCTTTTCAACAATCATCAAGCATCAGCAAGCAATCAAGTACATCTTTGCTTGGCTAAAAGAGAGAAGTAAGATAAGTTGAGTGAGCTTATAGCATCATCAATACGAGGAATTAGTAACGATTAAATAAAATAAAAGGAAAACGAAAAGAAAAAAAAGAACGTGTTTTTTTAGAATGGCGACTTTTCATTTTTGTTTTCAACTGATTTCCCCGCTCATCGGGAACAGACTTCGAACAGGCCTATGAAAATCAGCCTAATGTTTGGTAACAAAATATCAGACTCGAAGGTCAGCGGTTAGGCATACAAAACCAAAGCTGTGGAATGGGAGCTTAATGTAAAATACGGATTGCGTTCGTGAATACGCAAAATAGTTAGTGAATGTTGATTAACATATGGAATGCGTTTGTAAGGACCGAAAGAATTTTGCAGATACGTTGGTGAAAACGTTTGTGAAGGCTGAATGATATACAAAAATATGATATACGATTGTGAAAGCTGAATGTTAGAAACCCGAATGGTAGCCACGCTTGCTAGCAAGGAGGGATTTTAAAAGTAAACCATTTTAGGAAAAGCTTGTGAACTCTCAGTAGAATTTTAGATAATTACAGTAACAACAACAGAACGTACGGTATCATCTATTTTCATTCTTATTGTCACTATCAACTTTTCATTACTATTACTATTACTATTTCATTGTGAATATTTACACAGTTTATCGTCGATATGAAATGTAAAAGAAAAGAATCCTCAAAGTGCATACAAAATTATACCAATTCATCCCAAGACAAACATATATCATCTTCCTGAGACTAACCAACAGCTCATAGAAGAGCGAGGTTGATAGTGAAATGCGGCGATGTTTGTCCGTAGGTTTTATTCTAGTTGCCGAGCCGTTGGCATTCCAAAGCTCGTTGCTGTTTCATCGACTGGAATGTGGGCGTGCTCGATCTGCACACCACTATTTCATGGTCTATTACATTACAGGCTTGTAAATATATGGTAAATATATGATAAATATATGGTGTGGTGTGTATAGGTATGAATATGTATATAGATATATATATATATATATATATATATATATATATATATATATATATATATATATATATATATATATGTATGTATGTATGCATGTGTGTATATATATATATATGTATATATATATATATATATATATATATATATATATATATATATATATATGCATATATATGTATCTATATATATATATGTGTGTGTGTGTGTGTGTGTGTGTGTGTGTGTGTGTGTGTGTGTGTGTGTGTGTGTGTGTGTGTGTGTGTGTGTGTGTGTGTAGGTAGGTAGGTAAATAAAGATGTGAATATACTTTATGTGTGTAAACTCGCATGTACGTAAATATGTATACAAATATAAATACATCGTCAAATCATATGTAAAGAAAAAAAATATATAATCACATTGCTCATTTTATTTGCACTCGATTCTGATTAACAGCGCTTGCTTCATCATATGAATTTGTGATTTCGACTTAAATTACAAAGTGAAAATCAATTACTGTGTGACATTTTTCCGCCCTGGCAATATTTGTTTGTTCTAGATCATGTCGATGTTTTGTTAGTATCACCATGTTGTCCGTGATGTATCTTTCTAATTTTCTTTCGTCCATGATAGGGTGGTTATACAAAGGAAAGAAAGGAGCGGGAAGAAGGGGCAACGAAAGCGGAGATGACAAAACTGGAAGAAGGTAAATAGAAAGGGAGAAAATGCGATTAGAGGAAAACCGGAAGCAAACAAAATGAAAACTCGACGCAAAATAATGATAATGATAATATAAATCATGAAAATGATAATAATAATAAGGATAAAACAAATAATGATGAATATAATTATGATAAAAAAAATATATATATATATAATATATATATATATATATATATATATATATATATATATATATATATACATATATACAAACCCACAAATCTCAATTTCGTTCTGGCTACTCCCGCGAAAAGCAAAACCGAGAAAATAAAAAGAACCTCATCATCTGCCATCAAGAGCTTCGCAAGAGCCTCGCAAGATCCGAGATGAGACAGCTGATGAGCCGGTTTGTTCACAGGATGCTCCGTGTTGCCGACTCGTGTGATCACATCTCCGGAGACACCTGGAGCATGACACTCACAGAAGCTGGGTTGTCGGGGGGCGCTCATTTGTCGTTTCCGGTGGGTGGAGGCGAGCTTTTGTCGCAGGAGATAAGTTCATTTGTTGGAGCGCTGCGTTCAGGCAATGGGATTCTGGGGGGTTGGCTTGCGCCGGGTTGAGGGACTTGATTTGTTTGTGCTTGTTTGTCTAACAGATAGATAGAGAGAGAAACTTCTTGTGTATATATATATATATATATATATATATATATATATATATATATATATATATATATATATATATATATACATATACATATATCTGAATATGTAAACAACGCAAAAGATGTATTTGACGCGTTTCGACGGAGGTCTTTTTCAAAAATACATACAAGTAAATACAGCGAATATATATAAATATATATATATTTATTTATATATATATATATATATAATATATAATATATATATATTATATATATATATATATATATATATATATATATATATATATATATATATCATACAAGAGCTGTGGATTCATCTGTGGGTTGTTATCCGCATAATTGATGCTACAGTGACCTTGGATAATTTGAATCTTCCCGACGTGGTGTTCATGTTTTCTTTCGTCGCGATGTATATATACAACTCTCATAACTTTGCGTCTTTATTTTGGCAAACCTATGTTGACGATTTTTGCTTGCTTCCAATCCGGTAGATGTCCCGCCTCAAATACATGTGCCACCATGGCGTTGGAAGTCCTGTAGTGACGGATGTCTGCTCGATGCTCGTTGATACGGGTGTCGAAACCACGTCCTGTTTCGCCGTAATACGTTTTATCGCATGTATTGCAGGGAATGCAGTATACGGCTCTGTCGGGGTTGTCTGTGAACGGTTTCTTAAGTCTTGCCAAATCTCCTATTTTTACGCCGGACGTGTTTGCTATATTCACGGTAGCATCTAAGTACCTGCTGATAGTCTCGGAGATATTACATTGTGGACGTACCAAGAAACCTGAAGGCGCTGTACGGTGTTTCTTGCCCTAGTTATGATGTTCGCCGCTTTCTTTCTGAAGTTCAGCAATAAACCTCTGGGGTTTTGGTGTTTTACGAACGAGTCTATATTGTATTTAATTTCATCCTCTAGAAACTCTGGGCTGCAAATCCTTAATTAATGCCCTTAGAAAGAAACCTATGACTACCCCAAACTTTGCTTTACTGCTGTGGGTGGAGTAGTAATGGATATAATCGTCTTTTTTATTGACTTTCTATATACAGAGAAACGCAGGTCGTCGTCATTCCGATGGATCAGAGTGTCTAGGAAAGGCAGCCTCTGACTTTCTTCTTCTTCTTCCACGGTAAATTGAATTTTATCATGGACGGCGTTCAGCAGCGTCAGCGTTTGACGTAAGCACGTTCTCCTGGGGGCGACGACAAGGACATCACCTACGTAGCGTAGCCATGTTGAATGCCTGCCAACTATGTCTATGTAGTGGTGTTTCTCCAGAGTTTACATGAAGAGGCAGGACAGAACTGCGCTTAATGGGGATCCTATAGCTAGACCGCTAATTTGTCGGCTAGTTTGACGACTTTTTCTGCTGCTTAGATCGCACCATTTGTGGGAACATTGGTGAATAGGGCCTTGACATCGAAACTCGCCAACTTTTTATTCTTATAACCAAGATTCTGAAGACGTTTGATGAGGTCGTCAGCGTTCTTCAGGTGGGAATCACTTATGACTCTCATGGCGCTAGAGGGTTCTGACCAGACACTTGGCTAGACGACGAGGAGCGCTGCCAACGCTAGAAGTCATCGGAACACCTGG
>NW_028234424.1:7391338-7398838 GCF_977035675.1 Penaeus japonicus
ATAATGAAATAATGGCGATAATAACTATATTTGTGATAATAATGATAATGCTAATACCAATCGTAATATTGGTGATAATGATAATAACAATAATGATAATGATAAAAATAATAATAATGATAATAATGAAAACGATAATGATTAAAAAAAATTGACGATAATAATGATATCTAAAAAAATGTGATAAAGATGATATTAATTCATCTTATCTATCTTTAATCATAGCCACACGAATCCGTAATAAACAACAAGACTAAAAAAAAATAAAAGAAACAAGAAATAGCAAATAACCATCCTATTTCCTTACTTTCCACACCACATTCATCCTATGTCCAAGACAGACCTGATTTTAAACCATGGTAATTCAGACAGACACTCTAGACAAATTTATGTGGCTTTCACAACGGTGAATTTATCTTCTTCTTCTTCTTTTTCTCCTTCTTCTTCTTCTTTTTCTTCCGTGATGAATGTTGTATTTATTTCGTTCGAAAATTGGAACATTTCGTTTTTTTTTTTTTTGTTTTTTTTGTCTTCTGTGATTTGGTTGCGAGCATGAAGTCGGGGTTTCATATATATATATATATATATATATATATATATATATATATATATATATATATATATATATATATATATATATATATATATATATATATATATATATATATGTGTGTGTGTGTGTGTGTGTGTGTGTGTGTGTGTGTGTGTGTGTGTTTTTCGTTTTTTTTTTTTTTTTTTTTTGTCTTCTGTGATTTGTTTGCGAGCATGAAGTCGGGGTTTCATATATATATATATATATATATATATATTATATATATATATATATATATATATATATATATATGTATTATATATATATATATATATATATATACATATATATATATATATATATATATATGTGTGTGATTGTGTGTGTGTGGTGTGTGTGCGTGTGTGTGTGCGTGTGTGTGTGTGTGTGTGTGTGTGTGTGTGTGTGTGTGTGTGTGTGTGTGTGTGTGTGTGTGTATGTGCGTACTCGCACGCACATACACACACAAACACACACACACACGCACTTACAAAGACAAACGTAATCACACGCACACACAAGCACGCACACACACAGCACAGTGCATCCAAGCGAAACCTGCCTTTAGACACGAACGAAGCATTTTTTCTTAGGGTCTTTAACGTAGAAAAATTAACGAATCAAGTTTCAGTTTGACGAACACTCTGAACGAGACAACGAGCCAAATATCACGTGTTCATTAAGCTCTAATAAACTACAGAATTCTCCACTGAAGGATAGGATGGCGATCAAATATTTCTCTTTATATTTAAAGAAAGAAATCGTTATTTTTACTGTGTTTCATTATTTCTTAGCTCCCTTTTTATTAGAAAGGAGGAGGGGGAAGAAAAACAAAAATAAAGAAATGAAAAAGAGGAGTAATAATAACTGTTTCCTATTTTCTGTATTTCGCATTTCAATTCTTTTGTTTCATCTTCTTTTTCATCAAATCATAAATCTCAGACAAAAGAAATGAAACTCTATCTTATCATTCACAAATCCAAGAACTCAACCATAAAAAAAAACGTTACACATCATATATACCAACAACTCTGTTCAGCGTAATCCTCTCTTTGTTCATTGTGATGAAATCAGTGTTCAAACATCACTCTATCCATCTAAAACACACTTTATATTATACACTCGGGGTGAATGATAAACGCACGCTAAAGGGACATGGTCCTGATTGTAAAATGTAGTGGCAATATTTACACGAGTGTGTGAGTTTTACCAACGTCCGACACATACCTGGATTAAAGGCAACCAGCTGAGAAAACGCGAAATTCGAAACGTGATTAAAACAGGTTTGGAGGGAGGGAGGGAGAGGGAGGGAGAGGGAGAGGGAGAAGGAGAGGGAGAGGGAGGGAGGGAGGGAGAGGGAAGGGGAGAGGGAGGGAGAGAGGAAGGGAGAGGGAGAGGGAGAGGGAGAGGGAGAGGGAGAGGGGGAGAGGGAGAGGGAGGGAGAGGGAAAAGGAGGGAAGGAGGGAGGGAGAGAGAGAGAAGGAGGGAGGGAGAGAGAGAGGGAGAGGTAGGGAGAAGGATGGAAGGGGGAGGGAGGGAGGGATGGGAACAAAGGGAGGGAAAAAGAGAAAAAAAGAGACAGAGAGAGAGAGAGAAGGACAGACAGACAGACACAGAAGCAAACAGCCAATAACGCCAAAAACACGAGGTGAGCTGAACAGTCAACGAGAGAACTAATCACTCATTGTTACCCAACGTTGCAACAAGTGAAGAAAAGGGCAGTGAAACACGCCGTATTAAGAGCATTATACACCTAAACTATGACCTCCAGTGTTTGCAAGTGCTAGCGAGATCCCTTTCTGTCTATTAATTAAAAGCAAGGCAGTGTTAGTACGGGTGACTATTGTGAAGGTCATTTTGGGAAATAAAAAAAGGAGAGATGAGAGAGAAAGAAGAGAGTGAAATAGAGGAAGGAAAAAGAAAAGACCACACACAACACAAACACACACACACAAACACACACACACACACACACACACACACACACACACACACCACAAACAGACAGACATGGTTTGGGAAAAATTACAAATTTCAAACATATAACAGAACAAACAAATAAAATACTTTGTTTGCGCGGTTGTCCTTGTTCGGTGGCCAAGTTCTCTGGGACCCTGAGTATTATCTCCCCTCTATCAGGGTATGTGATTTCCGGGAAGATCAGTGCGGCTGGCTGAGTGTGGTTTGTGTTTGTGCTTTTGTGAGGGTGTGATTGTGTGGCTGCGTGTGTACGAACGAGTTGGACTATATGTATTTATATATATATGATATGATATATGTATATATATATATATATATATTTATATATATATATATATATATATATATATATATATATACATAAATATAATATATAATATATATATTATATATATATATATATGTATATATATATATACATGTATATATATATATATGATATATATCTATATATCTATATCTATATCTATCTATCTTTTATTTATCTATCTTATCTGCTATCTATCTATCTATCTATCTATCTATCTATATATATATATATATAATATATATATATATATAATATATATATATATATATATGTATATATACATATATATATATATATATATATATATATATATATATATTTATTTATTTACATATGTACATATATATACATATATATACATATATATACATATATATATATATATATATATATATATATATATATATATATATATATATATATATATATATATATACATATATATATATATATATATATATATATATATATATATATATGTATATAATATATATATATATATATATATATACATATACATATATATATGTATATATATATACATATATATAAATACACACATATATATACATACATACTGTATATAAAGACCGGTCTGTGTTCATAGCTGGCCTCGCGAGTGAGTGTCTGCGTGTGTTCCCTTGAGCGTCTCGACCTAATAGTTTCAGAGGCAGAATTTCACACCCACTTCTCCTGTCCTCATATGAATATAAACACCCACACTATTGTCTCGAGTGCAAACATATTCTCACTTGCAATACATCACAAAAGCAAATGATGCGAGTGACATCCTGGCGTACCTGTTGTTGAAAATTATATCAGTTTTTTTGTTGTTGTTGTTGTTGTTTTTTTTGTGTGTCTTATTATCATCTCTTGGCTTTATCTGTGCGGATTTTTTTTTCTTTTCTTTCCTTCTCTCCTTTATCTTTCCTTCGTCTTCTCGTATTTTCTTCTTCCTTATCTCCTTTTCCTCTTTCTTTTTCTTTTTTTCATTGTTTTCTTCTCCTTTTCTTCTTATTATTTTCTTCTTCTTCTTCTACTTCGTTTTTTTTCCTTTTTTTTTCTTCTACATTGTATTTTTCTTCTTCTTTTTCTTCTTCTTCTTCTTTCTTCTTCCTCTCCTTCTTTTATTTATCTCCCTCTTCATTTTCCTCTTATATTTCCTCTTATTTTCCTCTTCCTCCTCTTCGCCTCTTTACTATTCTTACAATGATATTGGCAATAGTAATATTATGGATAATAATGATAATGGTGCTGATAATAGGCATGATTATAATGATAATTATGATAGTGATATTTATGATATTAATAACATTAATAATGATGATAATAATAATGATAATAATGATAACGAAAGGAATGATAATGATAATGACAATAATAATGATAATAATAATAATAATAATGATAATAATAACATTAATATTAATGATAATGATTATGATGATAATAATGATGATGATAATCATAATGGTAATTTTGAAAATGATAAATATGATGATGATATTGAAAATATCAAAAATGATTATGTCTGTTATAATGAAAATGATCATATTGATAATAATGATAATGATGATGGTAATGCTAATAAAAACAATATTAATGATAACAGTAATAACAACAATAGTAGTAATAATAATGATAACCTCCCTACTGTGCATGTTCATTATATACATATGCATATTTTTTTTCAGTGAAGATTAAGCAAATGTTATTACACTCACTTCCAAGAAAACGAGGTAATATTCCCAAGCCATGTATTCCTCATGCATAAAGTGCTTCGTTTAGTTCAGACAGATTTAGCTAAAGAGTCCAGCACTTCCGTTGACATTGTTGCAGGAGGAAAGTTGATGTTGCTTGGCGTCCTGTTTGTTGGTTTGTTCAGTGTTTGGTTTGTTGATAAGGAAAATGGGAGAATGGAAAGGGGGAGAGAGGGAATGGTGGAGAGGGAGAAGGGAGGAGGAGGGGGGGAGGAAGGAGAGGTGGGAAGGGAAGAGGAGGAGATGGGAAGGTGGGGCGGGGTGGGGGGGGGGGAGGGAGGAAGGAGAGGTGGGAAGGGAAGAGGAGGAGATGGGAAGGTGGCGGGGGGGGGGCAGAGGAAGGAGGAGGGTGGTGGAGAAGAATGTGGAGGATAAGGAGAATGAAGGAATGGAGAAGGAGGAGAAGAAGAAGGAGGGAAGGGAGGAAAAAGTAGAAGGATAGAGGGATGGGAAATAATCTCCCTGTTTTGCAGTACAAAGACTCATTGACACACACAAAAAAAAAAAAAAAAAAAAAAATTGATTGATTACCTTTTTTACGTTATCCCGTCGACCTCCATTTTCCTCTCTTGTTATGATCTAAGTCTAAACTTCAAAATCGTGTTTGTTTCATCCGCTGTTCATTATTTCGATACAACGTCTACAATTTATCATCAGCGCCATCTCTATCTCTATCTATCTATCTATCTATCGATCGATCAATCTATCTCCATCTATCTATCTATCTGTCTATCTCTATCTCAATCTATTTATCTATCTTCCAATCTCTTTCCCTACCGCCCTCACTTCCTTTATCCCTCAGTACCTCCCTTCCTCCCTCCCTCCCCTACTTCCCCCCTCCCTCTCCCTCTCCCTCCCTACTTCCCCCCTCCCTCTCCCTCCCCCCCTCCTTTCTCTCCGTTCCTCATCCACCTCCAACACCTTCCCTCCCCCCCCGCCCCTCCTCCTCCTCCTCCTCCTACTCCACCACCTCTCCCTCCCTTTCCCCATCTCTCCCCCCTCCTTTCTCTCCGTTCCTCCTCCACCTCCAACACCTTCCCTCCCCCCCCCCGCCCCTCCTCCTCCTCCTCCTCCTACTCCTCCACCTCTCCCTCCCTTTCCCCATCTCTCCCCCCTCCTTTCTCTCCGTTCCTCCTCCACCTCCAACACCTCCCCCCCCTCCTTTCTCTCCGTTCCTCCTCCACCTCCAACACCTCCCCCCCCCCCAGCCCCTCCTCCTACTCCTCCACCTCTACCTCCCTCTCCCTCTCCCTCCCCCCCTCCTTTCTCTCCGTTCCTCCTCCACCTCCAACACCTTCCCCCCCCCCCCCCGCCCCTCCTCCTCCTCCCCCTACTCCTCCACCTCTCCCTCCCCTTTCCCCATCTCTCTCTCTTTCCGGTCTCTCGTAAATCATGATTAATGAATTACACTCGCCAATAACAAAGCGTTTCTCTAATAAACAGTCTAATATGCCCGGCCAATATATCGCGTGATAGTTATTTAGATCAAAATTTAAATTCGAGGATATGACTAATTATTTTAGAAAAAAAAATATTATAACATCATCGGGGAATATATTCGATGCACAAATGGACTGCATCTTATATGAAAATATATTTATATATAAAAAAAAATATACAAAGTTTTTTTTTTTTTTTTTTTTTTTTTACAAGAAAACACAATCCCTATATCACGTTTCCTCTACAATATATCAAATGCTTTCTTTAGACAAATCTATTGTCCTATATGAATTGATTAGAAAGAATAACAAAATCTTGATAGTATTACTATCATCATTATCATTATCGGTACTTATTGTCACTATTCACGTCATCATCTTCATTATTATTATTATTACTATCATTATCATCATTATAATTATTATTACTATTATTATTATCATCATCATTATTACTATCATTATCATTATCATTATTCTTATCATTACCACCATTCCTATCATTATCATTATCATTACCAGTACTATCATCATCTTTTATCATCATTAATTCCATTACTACCATCACTACCATAATAAATTCAAGATCATAACTTCCCCTCAAACAGCAAAAGTCTCCCACAATCCACTAATCTCCCATCAGCTGATCAGAGCAAAGTATTCGGAGCTCATCGGGCCACCGGATATGAATGACTTCCGGCCAGATTAGCGCCCGTGTTCGCTTAATTGTTTGTTTACATTTTAGTCCCTTGGATTGGTGGGCTTGATCTCCTTTTGGGTGGTGGTGGGGGGGGGTGGCTGAGTTTATTCTATTTGTTGTGAATGAAGGTTCATGAAAGTGAATTATATTGTAAGGTGTATAAGAAGTGAATTATACGAAGGGAATGTAGTGTTGTGTGTATGTCTTTTAGTGCTTTATAACGTAGGCTGAACTTTATATGGAAACATTCTTGTATACAGAAAGTAATTTCCAAGTTCACCGCTAGGAGTGTGTGAGCGCCAGCTTTGACTCCCGGATCCGAAACACAAAACAAATGAGACATGTGCTTCGGATACATGAGTCGAAACTGGTAAACGAATACACACCCAAGCACAATATCTATGATAATAAGGACAAGGATAATAACAATGATATAGAAGATAATGTTGATGATAATGATAGTAATAATAATGATAATGATAGTAATAATAATGATAATGATAGTAATAATAATGATAATGATAGTAATAATAATGATAATGATAAAAATATTGATGATAATAATGCCAACATACAAACCAGCGCCGAAGCTTGAACAAACCCAGTGTTTTCGTTTTTTCTTTCCTCTCTCTCTCTCTCTCCTTTTCTTTTTTTTTTCTTTTTTCTTTTTTTTCTTTTTTTTTCTTTACACCATGTTTTACACTACTATCATATATTCTCATTTTCTTCCTCTCCCTCTT
>NW_028234424.1:7413838-7416338 GCF_977035675.1 Penaeus japonicus
TCATGATGTTATCATTTTCAAAACAGTTCATCTTAAGTGTTTCAGAAAAAATATATATATAATCCAGAAGAAAGGAAAACGTTGAATGTAAAAAAGAGGGACGGATACAGAGATAGACGGACAGAGTGATAGATAAATCATCTCACTGAAATAGACTAGCAAACAAATACAGTCCAATACATAAACTTTCAGCAAAAATACGAAGAAATATCACATCAGCTTCGGTTGAGTAACAATGATGTTTTGAGCAACAGTTGAACCTTCTCTTTCACGGCAGTCTGAAATAACTTCTTGTTTTACTACCTGTCTCTATTTGTTATACAGCATCGTCTACTTTTTCCTATCTATAGCTTCAGAATAGCAACAAAGACTCCCACACAATATATCTAATTACAGTACGCATTTAACGACGCATCAGGGGATGCTATTTCGTGTTCGATTTTTTTTTTTTTTTTTTTTTTTTTTGTGTGTGTGTGTGTGTGTTATTGCAAGACTTTTTTCAATGCCTTGTTCTTTGTGTACTTAAGAAATATGAGTTGTTTTGAGGTGTGATTGGATAAATTATATATATATATATATCATTATAATTATCGTTTCTTCGTATATTCTCCATTTGATTTTCTGATACCTTATCAATGTATTTCCGTTGCACAAGGACAATATACCTTGTGCGTACCCCCGTCAGTTGAAAAGAATTACATGGCGGAAATTTACATCTTCGTCAAAAATTTATTACCATTTCGAGGCTATATATCTTCGCCATTCTTTTCCTTTCTCCGACAGACATGCGGGAAGAACGATACGTCATTTCTTTGAATTCGCCGAAGCATGTCTTTTACGATCCACAATTGCTGATCCCAAGCAACATAGGCTCCGAACCTCTGAGACAACCATCACCGAGGAGTCTATTCTCTCGTGCTATATATATAATCATCATAATCTCTCTCTTCGCGGCTGGATAAGACCCCGTGTATCAAGGAGAATCAGCCAAGTGTTCCCTTTGTCGCGGCCCCGATCCACGACCATTATGGCATCAGAAGCGAATCTAATTAGACATCGGGGTGGCGGTGCACGTATCGCCGGATTAGGCAAGGAGGCAACGAGAAATCCGGCTGGGAACCCCGAGAGACGGCTGTTGCTTCTGTTGTTCCAGTTGCCTCTGTTGCACTTGTTGCTCCGTTGGAGGATGGATCGAGGAGGAGAACATTCTGCGGTTTTGTTTGTTTTTGTTTTGTTTTTTTCGGAGAGTTCTCGGTAATATTCGTTGTTCCAGGACTTGCATTGTGTGGATGCAAACTGGTGATGTTCTCTGTGTATGGATTCGGGGATAAATATTCGGCTTTATGAAGGCAATGTGAGAGGTCAGGCTGAGTGGGTGTACATACGCACTGCAAAGCGTATCAGCTGATTGATATTCCTCATGTTCGTAGGGCTTCGAACCGCTTCGAACGGGAGTTGTTTACAGTGATTTCTTCTTGTCTTTTGGAGGATTACCAATTGTGTTTTCTGTACGGATACCCAAGTGTACAATACAGATGATTGGGGCGAAGAAGCGATAGAATCATATAGTGTGAGATTTACCTTCCTGTCTATTCCGATTTGCCTCGTGCCGATATGTGTGTGTGTTTAATGGCGTCTTTTGTCTGGTGTTATCTGGAAAACCGGAAAGATCACTACCGGCTTGTTCTTCCTTAATATGCTCTTTCCGATTTTTTCTTTCTTTCCTTTTTTTTTCTTTCTTTCTTTCTTTTGTCCTTTTATCCGTTTTATCCGATTCGGGTCACCGGCTGTATCAACCATGACACGACTAGTGGATGCATTGTGGTGGAAAATGTGTTCTCTGTTTATTAGTATTGCGATTGAGTGAATTCACATAAGCGTGAATATTTACATATTCATCAGTCGCTTTTTCACTGTTTGTAATTAACTAATTCATGTCATAAATGAGCTGACATACATTCCCATACGGCGTACATCTATAATCATCCGCACACACTTACACTCCCATACCCATACATACACAAACAAACACACGAACACATTATTGGCTGTCCGCGTGCGGGTATGTGTGTGTGTGTGTGGATGTGTGTGTTGTGTGTGTGTGGGTGTGTGTGTGTGTAAGTGTGTGAGTGTGTGTGTGTGTGTATGTGTGTGTGTGAGTGTGTGTGTATATATGTATGTATGTATGTATGCATGTATCTATATACATGTTTAAATACATACATACACACAATAATTATAAGATAATAAGATCGAGCCCATTTGTCCAGAAATTTAACCACTAATCATATGCTCCATCATCTAAATCGAAAAATAATAATCACGGTTAATTTTTGTTCGGCATTTACTGGACATCAACAAAGTAAATATGTCAGGTCGGTTAGAACGCAATGATGAACTGATTCGCTAATTTTCTATTCACGCGGGAAACGTATGATAGTTTTCATGAAATATCATTTAGCTTTAAAGAATTATCGTAAGTTTATCAGGACACTCATTA
>NW_028234424.1:7451338-7456338 GCF_977035675.1 Penaeus japonicus
GGTGGAAAAGGAAGGGGAGGGGGAAAGGTAGGGGGAAGGGGGGGAAAGGTAGGGGGAAGGGGGGGAAAGGTAGGGGGGAGGGGAGGGGGAAAGGAAAAAGGTTTAGGGGGAGGGGGGAGAAGGGAGGAAAGGTAGGGGGGATCGAAAGGGGGAGAAGTGGAGGGAGGGATTGGAGGAGGGGAAAATAGGGAAAGGGGAGAAAGGTAGGGGGATGAAGGTGGGGAAGGGGGAAAATAAAGGTAGAGGAGGGGGAAGGGGGGGAAAGGTAGGGGGAAGGGGAGAAGTGGAGGGAATGGAAGGGGGAAGGGGAGGTGAAGGAAGGAGGAGGGAGGAGAGGGAGGGATGGGGGTGGTTATTATAGGTGGGGAAGGAAAGGGAAGGTTTGGGGAAGATGTTGAGGGGGTAGGAGGGGGGGGGGTGGCGGAAGACAGAGGTGTAGGGGGGTGGAATCCAGGGTGCGGAAGGATGTGATGTGGATGGAGGGGGGAAAGGGGGAGGTGGAGGATGTTGAGGGGGGGGAGTAGAGGGAGGAGAGGTGTAGGGAGAAGGGGGGATGCGGTTAAGGGAAGGGGGAGGGGGAGAAGGTGGGAGGTGTGAAATGAAAGTGGGAGGACGAAAACGGGGGAGGTTGGAAGGGTGGATAGTGGGGAAGTGTGAAAGAGAAGTATGGGAGAAAGAGAGAATAGTAGAGAAAGACAGAAGAGAGAGAGAGAGAGTAAGTGAGATGAGAGAAAGAGAGAGATATGGCGTGAGAGTGTTAGCGAGCGAGCGAGTGAGAGGAGAGGAGCGAGAGTGAATGAGGAGAGAGAGTAAGTGAGGGTTAGCGAGCGATTCGTGAGGCGTGAGAGAAGTTTGGAGAGGAGGAGAGAGAGGGAGGAGTGGGTGAGAGATGAGAGAAAGGCGGAGAGAGGTAGCGTGCGAGCGAGCGAGCGAATGTGAGAGAGAGAGAGAGGATATGAGAGAGTAGAGAGAGATGAGGAGTCGTGGAGGAGTTAGGAGAGGAGGGTGAGATGGAGAGAAGAGAAGAAGAGTGAAGAACCACTGAGAGAGCGAGGGAGGAGATGATGGATGAGAGGTGCGTGAGAGGGAGGGGAGATGAGAGTGAAGGGATTGAGTGTGGAGAAGGTTGAGGGATAGGTGAAGGAGAGGTAGGGTGTGTGGATGAGAGAGGAGAGAAGTGAACGAGAGATGGAGAGAGGTCGGGAGAGGGAGGATGATGTGATGGGAGAGGGAGACGTGAGGAGAGTAGAAGAGGAGAGAGGAGAGAGAGAAAGGTGGAAGTGATAGAGATAAAGGAGTGAGAGGAGAGAGAGAGAGGAGGAGGAGAGAGAGAGAGTTAATACGAAAAGAAAAGAAGAAAAAAATACAGAGACAGAGACAATCAAACTGAGCCAAGCATACGAAGCATGTACAAAAGGCGATGATAAAATAAATACATTCATTTGTATTAGATATTTCTATATATCTTTATTCTCATTTACAGATTTATAAATTCTTATTTGCTTGAATCTATTGATTCTTGTACTTGATTTTGATGTGTCAGGGAACGGTTAGGTGAGGTTATGGGGAAAAGGTAGGGGGAAGGGGGGGAAAGGTAGGGGGAAGGGGAGAAGTGGAGGGGATGGAGGGGAGGAAAGGTAGGGGGAAGGGGGGGAAAGGTAGGAGGAAGGGGAGGGGGAAAGGTAGGGGGAAGGGGAGAAGTGGAGGGGATGGAGGGGGGAAGGGGAGGTGATGAAAGGAGGAGGGAGGAGAGGGGGAGGGGGGAGGTATATGGGGGAAGGTGGAGGATGTTGAGGGGGGAGGGGGTGGAGGAAGAAGAGGTGTAGGGGGTGGAAGGATGGAGGGGATGGAGGGGGGAAGGGGGAGGTGGAGTATGTTGAGGGGGGGGAAGTAGAGGGAGGAGAGGTGTAGGGAGAAGGGGGGATCGGAAGGGAAGGGGAGGGGGAGGGGGAGGGTGAAAGTGGGAGGCGAACGGGGGAGGTGGAAGGGAGATTAGTGAGGAGAGTGAAAGAGAGTAGAGAAAGAGAGAGAGAGAGAGAGAGAGTAAGTGAGAGAGAGAAAGAGAGAGAAAGAGCGAGAGAGAGATAGCGAGCGAGCGAGTGAGAGAGAGAGCGAGAGAGAAAGAGCGAGAGAGAGAAAGTGAGTGAGCGAGCGAGTGAGAGAGAGAGAGAGAGAGAGAGAGAGGGAGAGAGAGAGAGAGAAAGAGCGAGAGAGAGATAGCGAGCGAGCGAGCGAGCGAGAGAGAGAGAGAGAGAGAGAGAGAGAGAGAGAGAGAGAGAGCGAGTCTTGAGATGAGAGATGATGGATGATGAGAGTGAGAGAAGAGAAGAGAGAGGAGAAGTGGAAAGAGATAAAGGAGAGAGAGAGTTAATACGAAAAGAAAAGAAGAAAAAATACAGAGACAGAGACAATCAAACTGAGCCAAGCATACGAAGCATGTACAAGAGACGATGATAAAATAAAACATTCATTTGTTTTATATTTTTTCTATATGGCTTTATTCTCATTTACTGATTTATAAATTCTTATTTGCTTGATCTATTGATGTACTTGATTTGATCGTGTCAGTGTTTCATCCTGTGTTCACTCCATCTTTTTCGTTTTCTTACTTGAAGTGACAAAAATGAAAGGATTTGTTTCACCACTTGTCAGATACACTTGTTGGTTTTATTGGAAATTCTTTCTTGCAATTCGGTATTGACTGCAATGGTAAAAGATAAAGCATTTGGACGCATGAAAATCATTGCTTGAAGAATATAGAAGGGAGACTGAGGAAGGAAGGAGAGAGTAAGAGACGGTGGGAGAGAGATGGAAAGAGAGGGAGAGTGAAAGGGGGAGAGAGAAAAAGAGAGAGAGGGGGGGCAGAATGAGAAAGAGAGATATAGAAAAAAGGAAGAGAAAGAGAGAGAAAGGAGAGAGAGAGAGAGAGAGAATCAGAGAGAGAGAGAGATAAAGGAGAGAAATAGAGAGAGATTATAGAGAAAGATAGAGAGAGACATAGAGAGAATTAGAGAGAACAAAACTAGATGGGAGGGTAAAAAGAGAGAGACAAAATAAAGAAAAGTAAGTAAAGAGAGAAGAAGAAGGGTCAAAAAGAAAGAAAGAAAAAAATAAATATTAAATAAGAAAACAAAGAAAACGAAAAAATCCAGAAGCGACGTTCAATCTCCTGAACATTGAACTCAGCATGCCTTGTTCTGCGGAAATATTTACACTCCGCCCGCCAGTCTCACAACTAGTATCTGCTCCTCCTGTCGCTTTTCTTGTGCGATATAGAGCTCCCAAAGAGTCTTTTCTTTCCTTCTCTCTATCTGTTTATCTCTCAGACTCTCAGGCTATCTCTATGTCTCTCTTTCTCTATCTTTTTCTCTCTCTTTCTCTCGCATTCTCTTTTTTTTTCTCTCTCTCTCTTTCTCTCTCTCTCTCTCTCTCTCTCTCTCTCTCTCTCTCTCTCTCTCTCTCTCTCTCTCTCTCTCTCTCTCTCTCTCTCTCTCTCTCTCTTTCTCTCTCTCTCTCTTTATATCTATCTATCTATCTATTTATCTTTATATATCTATTTACTTCCTCTTTCTCTCTAAATTCGAAAAATAAAAATTGTTGGACAATATCGCACTTACTCTATTTACAAAATGCTTATAAGTAACATATACCATGGCGCTATGACGCGATAAACAGGCAGATGACATAATAAACCTTTAAAATATTTCACAAGAAGGACGAAATTCTAAAAAAAAAGGAAAATGAAAATAGAAAAAAAATACAGAATGATAATGTCTATAACACCATTTTCCTCTAGCTTTAATACCAGTTCAGTAATTATTTCCACGATCAATAAACATTTTGCGTATTGTTTTGTTTATCGAGAGATAGTTTCAATGAGCCTATTTGATCATTTATGTGTGTGTGAGTGTGAGGCTATGTGTATCTGTGCGCTGGCAAGTAACACAAAGTACTGACTAATGTAACCGTGAGGATAGCGGCTTCCCCCCCCCAAAAATAAGCGGGAGGTGGGAACGTACTGCGAGATGTGGTGTGTGTGTGTGTGTGTGTGTGTGTGTGTGTGTGTGTGTGTGTGTGTGTGTGTGTGTGTGTGTGTGTGTGTGTGTGTGTGTGTGTGTGTGTGTGTGTGTGTGTGTGTGTGTTGTGTGTAGCTGTGTGTGTGTTTGTGTTTGTGTGTGTGTGTGTGTTTGTGTGTGTGTGTGTAGCTGTGTGTGTGTTGTGTGTTTGTATGTGTGTGTGTGTGTGTATATATATATATATATATATATATATATATATATATATATATATATATATATATATATATATATATATGAACATATCAGTCATCCTCGCTCACTGGAGTAAAACACATACCTGCCATTTACTATGTAGGCAAGAGCCTAATAGGCTGTAAATGGCCGACTTATCAGCAATAGACTAGCTGAAATATCTTCATTCGGTCAAAACGAAATAGACAATAAGGATGAAGTGATGAAAAAATAAAAAAATAAATAAAACAGCTTATGAGGATACATACATACATACCCACAGACACATATTCATAAACACACGCGAAAATTACGTACATACATGCATAAAATAAATCACAGACGTGAATACATATTCTCGCTCGGGAAAATACAGCCACACACAAAAATATGTCTTTTTGTTGAAAAAGCAAATTCAGAATTGAATCAAGGCATGAAATGCTGAAACATAAACACTAGAATATCAAGCGCGAAGCGTAACTCAAGACATCAGAGAGGGAGAAGAGTGAAAGAGAGGAATAAGAGAAAGATAGAGGGGAAAAAAGAGGAGAGAGAGAGGGAGGGAGAAGAGAGAAAGAGAGGGAAGAGAGAGAATTAGATAGGGAAGAAGAGGAGAGAGAGAGGGGGGAGAAGAGATAAAGAAAGGGAAGAGAGAGATAGAGAGGGAAGAAGAGGAGGGATGGAGGGAGGGAAGAGAGAGAATTAGATAGGGAAGAAGAGGAGAGAGAGAGAGGGAGAGAGGAGAGATAA
>NW_028234424.1:7468838-7471338 GCF_977035675.1 Penaeus japonicus
TATGATATATATATACATATATATACCTATATATATATAATTATATATATATGTTATATATATACATATATATCATATACTTCATAGACCATATATATATTATGTGTGTGTGATAGAATCCCTCCGTGTGTGTGTGTGTGTGTGATGTGTGTGAGTGATGTTTGTGTGTGTGTTATAAAACATACTATATATATATACAACTATATATATATACATATATTCTGATAATATATATATATACTATATATATATATATAATATAATATATATACTTAATATATATATATATATAACATAATCTCACATCTATCTCTCTCTACCTATATATATAAGGTATCTATATATATATATCACCAACTCACTATATATATATAAATTTTTATATATTCTTCATATATATATAATACTAGTTATATCTCTATAATATTTGGATACTATTATATATATATTCTATATATATACTAATATATCTATAATATATATAATAGTATATATATATATATATAATATATATAAGATATAAATATGAAATATATATATATATATATGTATATAACACTCACCATCTACATCATATATATATTATATATTTATATATATATAATCTATCCCCCACGCCCCTCCCACCCACACCCCCCCCCCCATATATACATATCTATATTCTATAACTATATATATATATCTATATATCTATATATAGATATATACTTCAATATATATATATATCACTATATATATATATTAACTTCTATAAATATATAATCATATTTCATGTGTGTGTGGTTGTGTGTGTGTGTAGTGTGTAAAGGTTTATATATACTTATATATATATATGTCAATCGTATATCAAGTGTGTCTGTGTGTGTTCGTTTGTGCGTGTGTGTTAACATATATATAATTTAATAGAACCATATATTAATATATTATATATATCATACTCTATAATTATACATATACTTAATATATGTGTTGTGCGTGTGTGTGTGTGTGGTGTGGTTTGTGTGTGTGTGTGTGTGTGTGAGTAGTGTGTGTGTTGGCTATCTAAATGTATATATGAATATATATATATATATATCGTATATATATATATATATATATATATATGATATATTATATATATATAGAGATATTTCCTAGAATATATATATATTTATTATTATATATAATATATATATATATATATATATATACATATATGTAATATATATATTTATATATATATACTATAAATATATATATATCTAAATATAGTATATATATATTATATATATATATATATATATATATATATATATAAATATATATAATATAATACTGTTATATATAATATATTGGGTATATGTAGTGTGATAACAAGAGATATATATAGAAAATGTGTGTTATATTATATACTATATTGTGTGAATATATATTATTTATATATAATATACGTCATATATATATATATATAACACTATATATAAAGAAAGGAATATATATACTATATATTTATGTATTCGCCGGAAGAGGATTGATCTAGTTATATAACGCCGCAAGTATATCCTATATATAAAGTGGATATATTATTAATATGTACATTATAATATATATATATATATATATAAATATATATTATATATATTATATAAATATATATATATATTTACTATATATATATATTATATATATAATATATATATTATATTTTTTATATATATATATAAATATATATATATATTATATATATATATAATATATTATATATTATATATAATATATATATACTGTGTATATATATATGTGTGTGTGTGTGTGTGTGTGGATATGTAAATGTGTGTGTATTTATTATATATTATATATTTATATATATATATATATATAGCATATATATATACATATATTATATATATATTTATATATGGTATATATATGTATATATAATAAATATATTTATATATATATATATATATATATATATATATTTTTATATATATATATATATTTATATATTATGTGTGTGTGGTGTGTATGTGTGTGTGGGTGTGTTGTGTTGTGGGTTTGTGTGTGTGTATATCATATATATATATTGAATATATATATTATATATATTATATGTGTGTGTGTGTGTGTGTGTGTGTGTCTGTGATCTGTGTGGTGTGTTGTATATATGTGTGTTGTGTGTGTGTGTGTTGTGGGTGTGTGGATATGTAAATGTGATGTGTGTAATATTTTATATATATATTATTATATATATATTATATAATATATATATATATATATATATATTTATATTATATATATATGTATATAATATTTTATATTATAATATATATATTAATATATATATATATATATTTATGTACATATAATATATTATATATTATATTAACTATATATATAATAATATAGATATATATATATATTTATACATCTATAGACTATAGATATATAAATGTACATATATATAAAAGTCTATATATATACATATATATATATAATTATTAATATTTATTTATAGTAT
>NW_028234424.1:7483838-7488838 GCF_977035675.1 Penaeus japonicus
AGCGAGCACACTCAACCAAGCTATCTTGCTTTGACTTGGTTAGGAAGGTCCGTTGGAGAATATCGAACTTTATTGCTTTGAATTCTTCTGCTGTGACTTGGCAAATAAAGCTTCAATAAAAAACAGTTTACACAGTTTCGTAGTGATAATCTTCTTGTGAGATATATTTCTAATAATGAATTTCATTACATTGCTGCATATCTATATATTTCTGGTTATTTTTCTGTATGGTCACTGTTTTTGTTTATTTGTATTTACTTTATACACGTATACAATACACAACCACAGTAATATGCAAGTTAAATCATTCAGATTATGACCGAAAACGTAGTCACAATTTTAAGAAGAAAACAAAAATTCGCGTAGCAAGGGTTGTTTTCTTTCTCACACAGGTAAGTACCTTCTTTGTTAAACTAGACAATATAGCAGTGAAACAAGAGAGCATAAGGTATACACAGCCTGAAATGAGAATACATGGCAGCAAATACGGAGCCATAAAAGCAGAACGATATAATGTTTTTCCCGGTTTGTTTACACGAGTATTGTGCTTTATACATGGCATCCCTTTCCTCTTGCATTCTCTTGTAGAACTGATGATAATGATATACGTTGTGATGATGGCAATAATAGTAATGATAATGATGACGTACATACATAGCAGATAATGATAGAGAGGGAGAGAGGTTGAAAGAAGGTTGTGAAGTTAATACTCTCTCTCTTTCTCTCTCTCTCTCTCTCTCTCTCCCTCTCTCTCTCTCTTTCCCTCTCTCTCCCTCTCTCTCTCTCTCTCTCTCTCTGTCTCTCTCTCTCTCTCTCTCTCTCTTTCCCTCTTTCCTTCTCTCTCTCTCTCCCTCTCTCTCTCTCTCTCTCTCTCTCTCTCTCTCTCTCTCTCTCTCTCTCTCTCTCTCTCTCTCTCTCTCTCTCTCTCTCTCTCTCTCTCTCTCTCTCTCTCTCTTTCCCTCTCCCTCTGTCTCTCTCACTCCCTCTCTCTCTCTTTCCCTCTCTTTCTTTCTCTATCTCTCTTTCTCTCTCTCTCTCTCTCTCTCTCTCTCTCTCTCTCTCTCTCTCTCTCTCTCTCTCTCTCTCTCTCTCTTCTTTATTCAGGTGTGGGAATTGATTATCTCAATATGGAGTGTAAAATTAAATTTAAAAGAAAATGATGTTAATGATAATGTTAAAACAATGAAAGTATATGAGAATAATGGGATGCTGGAGATAACATCGTAATAATGATAATAACAATATCAATAAAAAAGAGAATGATAATAATAACAAGGAAATTGTTTATGATAATATCAATAATTGGAAAAAAAAGTTTACACTTACACTTTCCTGCATAATCAGCAAAAAAATCTTGACTACTAAAACGATAGTTATTTCATTCCTAAAGCATATGAAATATTTAATATAATATGATATATAAAATATTTAATGAACACTGAACGTGCTTAAAGTTTTATTGCATAGAAATATGACACTTCTTATATTCTTGTTCAGTGAGGAGAGGGTTTGCCAAACAGTATTTATCATTTGGCATTTTTACGTGCTTATTCTGCAACAATTTAATTTTCCTTGTATCTTAAAATTTACAACAATTATGAACGCCACTCTATATGTCATCCTATTTTCAAAAGAAATGTTTTATGGGCGGTGAAATCAGAAGAATTAAATTTTCAAAAAGTGCACCGGTTTAAGTACTATTCCCTCGATTCATCAATATTGTCACTGCTTATCTTAATTATTTACTCTCTCTCTCACATTCTATAACGTTAAGCCAGCATAAAGAAATCAGAACAAAGCAAATAAAGAAAGAGAGAATTTGTGTATTGAATTTCTCTTTGGAAAAGTTAGTCTTCAACGGATAATTATTACTTTGTTATTTTTCTTTCGCTGATTTTGTTATGATTATTACTGTTCAAATACATTGTCATCATTATTAATATATCATTATATGTTTTCATCATTATCAATATCATCATTATCAATATCACCATCATTATTGATATCATCATCATTATCAATATCATCATCATTATCAATATCATCTTCATCATTGACATAATTCTTACGGTTGTTGTTAGCATTTTATCCCATAATCCCGCTTATAATACGGGCTATGATAAATTTCACCATTATCATTATAAATGATACTATTATCATTATCATCAACATTCATTGTTATAATTACTCTTGTCATTGTTGTTGTTACTGTAATTTTATCTTACTACAATTCATTATCATTCATATTGCTATTATCAATGCTTATCACCGACATTACCACTATATCATTATCATCATCGTTATCATAACACATCATTACCTCAGATATGATCATTATCATTATCATCACCTTTGCCAACAAGTTCTCCGAACCACTTGTGGCTGTTCCTATTATATCCTGCTTACGTAACGGAGATGTTCTTTGCCGTTGGACCCCCAAGGCAGGGCTGTTCCGGCACTGTGAACCGATAATCATTTAATTGTAATGATTGATATTACTTTTATTAAGGGTATTAGTGGCATTGTTGGTGATATGATTGTTATTATTGTGGTTTATTATCATTATCATTATCATCATTATGATTTATTGTCATTATTATTATCACTAGAATGATTTTTGTCATTATTGATATTTATATTGTTATCTTCATTATTATCATTGCTAGCATTGATGTTATTTTTATCATCATCATCATTGCTATTGTTTTTATGGTAATTATCCTTCACATTACTATTACTATTGTTATTTTTAATTATTGTCATGATTATTGTCAGGATTATCATTATTACAATTATCCTCAATTCCTTTATTGGTGTTATTATCATTATCATTATTATAATTAATATTATTACCATTAATGTTGTTATCCTTTTCATCATTATCATCTTCGTTTTTAAAATCATTATTGTCGTTGTATTGTCATTACTATTATCATATAATTGTTGTAGTTGCTGTGCTTGTTATCATTATCATCATTATTGTTAATATTATCTTTTTTTAGTATTATCATTTCAATGATAATAATTATTACCATCATCTTTATGTTTTTTTCCTTTTTCATCACAGCTAATAGCATTATCATTATTATTGTTATTACTATTATCCTTATTGTCCTCTTCATTCATATTGTTATCAGAAGTAGTGATAGAAGCATCAATACCATGATCATTATCATCATTAACATCAAACTAATCACCATCAATATCACCATTATCATTTTTATTATCATATTTATTATCATATTTATTTATCATTCCCGATACTTATTTTCACATAACTATGTGATCAGAGATACAAAAAGGTAATTCCTGCAAAGCATGTGAACCGCGCGTGCAATCGATCAACTTTTAATCACTTCATACCTTTTAATTATGAAGGATAGCAATAATCCGTGAGATAAACATAATCATTCACCGATGGCTTTGTATTCTCTCTCTCTCTCTCTTTCTCTCTCTCTTTCTCTTTTTTTCTCTCTCTCTCTCTCTCTCTCTCTTTCTCTTTCTCTCTCTCTCTCTCTCTCTCTCTCTCTCTCTCTCTCTCTCTCTCTCTCTCTCTCTCTCTATATATATATATATATATATATATATATATATATATATATATATATATATATATATATGTGTGTGTGTGTGTGTGTGTATATATATTTTTTTTCTATCTCTCTCTCTCTCTTTCTCTCTATATATATCTATCAATTTCTATTTCTCTCTCGTTCTCTCTCTCCCTTTCTTTCTCTTTCTCTCTCTCTTTCTCTTTCTCTTTCTCTTTCTCTTTCTTTATCTCTCTCTCTCTCTCTCTCTCTCTCTCTCTCTCTCTCTCTCTCTCTCTCTCTCTCTCTCTCTCTCTCTCTCTCTCTCTCTCTCTCTCTCTCTCTCTCTCTCTCTCTCTCTCTCTCGTTTTCTATATCTATCTATATTTATTTCTATCTCTCTCTATCTATCTCTCTCCTTCTTTCTTTCTCTCTCTCTCTCTCTCTCTCTCTCTCTCTATCTATCTATCTATCTCTATATGTGTGTCTGTGTGTGTGTGTGTGTGTATGTGTGTGTGTGTGTGTGTGTGTGTGTGTGCTCAGTTGGAGGCAAACTCCTATTCTCTCTCCTTGACGCCCTCGCCGCCCGCACGTTCCCTTCTGAGCAGGAGGTCAGATGGGGCATGGAAGATGGGTATCACACTATAGGAGGGGCGGGAGCTATTGGCCGAGGCGAGTGGGGGGGCGAGGTGGAGGGGGTTATAATACGGGCTATGATCACTTTCACCATTATCATTATAAATGATATTATTATCATTATCATCAACATTCATTGTTATAATTACTCTTGTCATTGTTGTTGTTACTGTAATTTTATAATCAGGATTATCATCATCATTCTTACTACATTTCATTATCATTCATATTGCTCTCTCTCTTTTTTTTTCAATAATTTAAACGCTCATTATATGCAAAGACACACACGCATACACAAGCACTCTCTCTCTCTCTCTCATTCTCTCATTCTCTCTCTCTATCTATCTATCTATCTATCTATCTATCTATCTATCTATCTGTTTTTAGAGAAAGGAATGGAAGTAATATCGTAGATGAATACCACATATGGAAAGATAGATATTGATAGATCATTTAGATTATGAAGTCTGACAAAGTCATAAAATATAAAACTTCACTTCCAAAATTAACAGAAAGTATAGTATAGATATTATGCATTACAAATCCCCCGCCTAAGTTCTGTCAACGAGTTTTTTAATCATCATTTCTCATTATTCCGAAATGATAGCATAACTTCATGATGGAGGACTGTATAACAACTAAGGAAATATATCCATCTTTTTTTTTTCATTATATGACATCGTAATGCGTCAAGTAATCGTACCCCAGGTTCCACATCGCTATGCTAAGAAAGTTAAAATATACCACTAGCAATATGTTCCCCTACAGTAATAATCCAACGGTGCTTTTGTATATTAGAAAACAAGTAATTACGGGCTAAGTTGTAATTTTCAA
>NW_028234424.1:7498838-7501338 GCF_977035675.1 Penaeus japonicus
GCTAGACACCCCGCAAACTAAACTAACGTTGAGCAATTGTAAAAGAAAACAAGCATGAAACACCCGATATGAAACCCAAAACTCAAGGTTTAGTATGATGATAAACTAGAGTGTATCAAAGGGGGAAGGGGTGTAGGCAAATTTCTTTCTCTCTTCGCAAATATGGAAAGGAATTTGTCCAGTGTGTCGATAAATGATAGGCCTAAACCCCCTAGGGTAAGGTTTATAAGAATAGACGCTGCACCCCATAGACCTATATCAACAATATAAATGGTTAGATACGTCTCTGATGATAATAAGAATAGTATACATCTCTTAAATGGTATAGAGAAATATGAGGAGCATCCAAGAATCTATTTTTTGAATTTTTAAGACCATTTTATTCTATTTTAAACCCTAAAAAGAATCTCCCTTTTGATCAGTATATTTCGTCATTTAGTCCATGGTGAGTATGCTTTTTGTCATACTATGGTATTTTTACAGATTTTACAGTTTGCTTAAAGAATAATCACAAAAAAAAGAAAAAAAAAACTCACGCAAAACTGAAGAGGCCAAATGTCCAAATGTGCTTTCGTGGAATTATTGTTATCTCGGCTATCTGGTCGGGGAAAGGTCATGCTACACATCGTAATCTTATGAACTTTTGTGTGTGTGGGTGTGTACCTGCCTACTCCTGTCACCCTTCTCTCGTCTCATTCCTTCTCCCCGTCTTCTTCCCTGCCTCTTCTCTCCCTCTTTCCTCCCTCTCTGCCATCCCACCCCCTCCCCCACCTCCCACCCCCCTTCCATCAACATCACCCCTTCCGCCCTCCCTCTCCACTACCCCTTTTCCTCTCCCTCACTCCCTACCTCTCCTCCCACCTTCTCTCCCAATCACCTCCACCTCCCTCCCTCTCTCTCCATTAGCCATTCCTCCCTCCCTTCCCCTCTACCACACCTCTCTTCTCCCCCTCCCCTGCTCCCCTTCATCCTCCCTCCCTCTCCACCACCTCTCTACTCCCCCTCCCCTTCATCCTCCCTCCCTCTCCACCACCTCTCTACCCCCCTCCCTCCCTCCCTATCCACCACCTCTCTACGCCCTCCCCTTCATCCTCCCTCCCTATCCACCACCTCTCAACGCCCCCCCATCCTCCCTCCCTACCCACCACCTCTCTACTCCCCCCCCTCCCTCCCCCTCTACCACACCTCTCTACCCCCCCTCCCTCCCCCTCTACCACACCTCTCTCCTCCCCCTCCCCATCCTCCCTCCCTCTCCACCACCTCTCTACCCCCCCTCCCCTTCATCCTCCCTCCCTCTCTACCACCTTTCTACCCCCCTCCCTCCCTCCCTATCCACCACCTTTCTACTCCCCCTCCCCTTCATCCTCCCTCCCTCTCTACCACCTTTCTACCCCCCTCCCTCCCTCCCTATCCACCACCTCTCTACTCCCCCTCCCCTTCATCCTCCCTCCCTCTCCACCACCTCTCTACCCCCCCCCTCCCCATCCTCCCTCCCCCTCTCCACCACCTCTCTACGCCCCCCCCTCCCCATCCTCCCTCCCTCTCCACCACACCTCTCTATCCCCCTCCCTCCCTCCTTCCCTCCCTCCTTCCCTCCCCCAATCCTGCACCAGGTGGCGTCATGGCATCGGACTTCACGCTCCTGTCGAATCAAATACACATCAGCCTTTTTCGGGCGGCGGGCTATGAGCGAGGGGCAAAAAGCAAAGAGAGGGGGGAAAAAAGCCTCACCAAGAGAAGTTTTCACTTGGAAGAGCGGAGGGGGAGAGGGGAGGGGAGGGAAGAGGGGGGTTTTGAGGGAAGGGGGAGTGGAGGATAGAGATGGGGAAGGGGATAGAAGGGAGAGGGAGGGGGGAAATGGAGGAGAAGGGAAGGGAGTGGAGGGTGAGGAGGAAGGAGGAGGAGGGGGGGGGGTTTTGCGAGGAGAGAGGATGGGGGGGAAGGAGAACATGAGAGGGAGAGGATAGGAGGAGAGGAGGGGGGAAAGGAGGAGGAGGGAAGGGAGGGATGGAGGGTGAGGAGGAAGGAGGAGGAGGGAGGGGGAGAGGAGGATAGCTGAGAGGGAGAGGAGGATGGGTGAGGGGGAAAGGAGGAGATGAGAGGGGAGAGGATGAGGAGGATGGGTGAGGGCGAAAGGAGGAGGAGGGAGGGGGGGAGGATGAGGAGGATGGGTCAGGGGGAAAGGAGGATGAGGGAGGGGGAAAGGAGGAGGAGGGAGGGGGAGAGGATGAGGAGGATGGGTGAGGGGAGGAGGAGAAGGAGAATGGAAGTGGAGAGAAGGAGGTGGGAGGGGGAAGTGGAGGAGGAGGTGGAAGAGCAGGGAGGGGCAGAAAAGGAGGAAGGAGGGGGTGAGGAGGAAGAGGGAGGAAGTGGAAAAAAAGAGTGGAGGAAAGAGGTGAAGGAGGGAGGAAGGAAGAGTGTGAGAGAGAAAGCAATAAAGATACAGAAAAAGAGAAAGAGAGAAATGGAGGGAATATATAAGCGAGAGCGTGAAATTGAA
>NW_028234424.1:7518838-7521338 GCF_977035675.1 Penaeus japonicus
TATATTTTATTATTATATATTATATATATAATATATATATATATATATATATATATGTATATATATATATACATACACATATACATTTTCTTCTTTCTTTTTTTAGGAGGGAGGGGTGAGGAGGGAAAGAGTTTCATGTAAATGCTCCTGTGCAAATGTTCTGGGAATGTGGTGTGTATTTCAGTGTGCAGATATATACTTTAGAAATGTAAATTTTAGGCACTTCTTTTTGAAGCATGTAAATAGTTATTTTTTTTATTTTTTGCAGCAATTGTCAGTTGTTTAACATGTACTTTCTTATATTAAATACTTTATTGCTGTTCCTTTAGTCTTCAAACACTTTTACTTACATTTTAGTAAACACTAGTCAAGATTTTCAAGATATTCCCAACTTTCTCAATCACTGTCCAGTGCTCATGAAAGGAGTAGGTGTTGTGGTTACGCAATTGCCGTTTCCTCAAATTACATGGGTTTTATATTGGAGTGCATTGCCTGGTTAGTTTTAAAAAATAATTCACATGACTGTGATCATGCCTCACATTTATTTCTTTGACTGTAGGGCAGTAGGCCGTTTTCAAGAGTCATTAAGCCTCTGATCTCTGATCCATGTTTGTTTGCAGCCAGTATTGATAACATTGGCTGTTCACATGAGTGAAAAGAGCCTAAAGTTTTCTCTTTCACTGTACAGCAAATGAAGAAGATATATCACTGTATATGTGTATTTGTTTATATGTTCCTCTTTTTTTCTCAAAATAATGTAAATTAAAACACCCTTTTTTCAGATATTTTTATATTACCTTCTTAAGAGATCCAATCCGCCGATACCTGAGTGAGTTCCGACATGTGAGACGTGGAGCTACGTGGAAGACTGCCAGGCTGCTCTGTCAAGGCAGACCTGCAACTAGGGTTAGTTTGTGAGACTGTACAGTCAAATTAGGCTTACCAAGATTACTAAGGGATATTTCTATCTTTTTCTGTCAATATCTGTCCATCTCTACAATTCACTGTCATATTCATCCTCATTCTCTGATTAAACTGATTACTCAAAACCAACTTTGCAGGAGGAAGTCCCCCTTTGTTATGAAAATGAAACCTGGGAGAATGTAACACTTGAAGAGTTTATGGCTTGCGACAGTAACCTTGCTGTAAACAGACAGACACGAATGTTGGCAGGTAAGATGATCCTCCCTCTCTCCCTCTCTCTCCTTCCTTCTCCGCTCTCTCTCTTCCTCTCTCCTTCTCGTCTCTCTCCTCCTCGCCCTCTCTCTCTCTCTTTCTCTACTCTCCACTCTGCTCTCTCTGCTCCTCTCCTCACACTGTCCGGGGGGACGCGGCTCTAGGCGCGCTGTCGGTGCGGTGCTCCTCTCTCGTCTCGACACCGTCGCCAGTCCTCTCTTTTCCTTCCTCTCTCTCTCCTCTCTCTCCTCTTCCTCTCTCTCTCTCTCTCTTCCTTTTCCTTCCTTTTTCTTCCTAGCTCTCCCTCCCTCTCTCGCCTCTCTCTCCCTTTTTCTTTCTATTCTTTCACTCTCCTGTTTATATATAGTATATGCTCAGCCTTTCCTGTTTTTTTTTTTTTTTATCTAAAGTAAGTGGATTGTAGGACCTCTTCCTTCAAAGTGCCTTTATATTGATATTTTCTTCTCACATATTGCATTTCTTGGATCTCTCCTTCATAATTCATATATTAATCCAATGGTGCCAGATGGCATCTATACATGCAATGGCAAGGATATGCCATGGCAATGGAGGCTTCTCTCTGTTTTGCATATTGTATATGTGTGGTGTTTTATGGCTTTGAAGGCACTAGATCCCAAGATATAGCTTTCCTACTTTAGCCTAAACCTCATTTTTTAATGCTTTTATGGAAAAACAATAATCTTCTTGTCCAGAATCAAAGACAATGGGGGGAAGTACAAGAGACAAACCTTGATATTAATTGCGTGCAGGGGCTAGAGCTCAAAAAAAAGATTTGTGCCATTGAGTTGATTGTGGTTATATTTTTTATGTAACTGTATAATGTAAGTCCTTATTATACAACAGTATCTGAAAGTGGACTTTTCTTTATTGTAACATGAATAGCATAAATGTAGGCAGTTCTTGACTCCCAATAGTACTAATAATTGTACATAGTCATCTCTTCCAAAATTAGGAAATAAGTAGAAAATTGATTGAGACAAGTTTGATGATGCAGATATACATTGCACGATAGATTTATACGTTTTCAGTCTTTCTTTATCATTACCAACTATTTTTATAACCAGTAGAGGCCAAACATGTTTTCATGAAACTATCTCTTGCCTGTCTGTGAGAGTTGAATACATTTCCTTTCTCTTATCACAAATGACTGTTGGGTTAATGCTAAGTCAGTATGTAGTGCCATATGTCTGATTATTTTTGTTTGATTTTTATGCAGATCTGAACTAAGCAAGTGATTGATGTCCCTATGGTTGACAAGATTTCAAGACATGTGTTGAAAAGAGAAACTTTAAACTAATGAAGT
>NW_028234424.1:7527468-7529968 GCF_977035675.1 Penaeus japonicus
AAAGGGAAGAGAGAAAGAAACATCTTTGGGGGAAAAAAACGTAAACTTCATTATTTTGCTTGATAAGAAATTATTCTATAAATAAGGGGACAGGTGAAGGTAGTAGAAAACTGCATTGATGTTATTCTTTAAAACATGAAGTAGATAAAAAATAAAAAAAAAAGAGGAAGAAGAATAGGGAGTATACTGTGATATTAAAATGTGCAAATATTTTTAATGCAAAATTACACTCACCATAATTAAATCAATGTGAGACAGTGTATTTGCATATGCGTATATGCCAGAAAGAGTGGATGTAGACATAGTTGTGGATGCGGATGCAGATGCAGATGCGGTTGCAGATGTGGATGTAGATATTGATCTTGATGTAAATATAGATGTATATGACATTGGTGTACTTGGTGAGAGTATAGGTACTGATGTAGGTGTACATGTAAGTGAGGCTGTGTAGGTACAGGATGTGTTTGTGTAAAATGTAGAGGTAAAAGTAGATATAGATGTAGGTGTAAGTGGTGTATCATAGATGTAAATGTAGGTCGTGTAGGAGTAGATGTTCATGTAGAAGTAAGTGATGTAGATGTAGTTATAGATGTATGTAGTATAGGTGTATGTCTAAGCATAGATGTAAATGCAGGTGGTACAGTTGTAAATAGTGACATATAGGTGTAGGGATACCTATGAGTACATAAGGATATGTGTGTGTGTGTGTGTGTGTGTGTGTGTGTGTGTGTGTGTGTGTGTGTGTGTGTGTGTGTGTGTGTGTGTGTGTGTGTGTGTGTGTGTGTGTGTGTGTGTGTGTGTGTGTGTGTGTGTGTGTGAGTGCGCGCGCGCGCGCTTCAAGAGTGTTGCTGACGAAACAATTTCACAAAAATAACCAAAGAATAGACCAATGAAGAAAAGAATTACAAGAAAAAATAAATCACAATAACGCACAAGAAGAAAGAGAAGGAAAAAATACACAAGAAAATAAATAAACAAATCAACCAATAAATACAACAAATACGCACATAAACAAAAAAAAGACATAGAGAGAATGTATGTAACCCTCTTGACATGTGCTCTGTCAAGGGAGGGAGGATTTTAAGGCAAGAGATTGAGTTGGAGGACGGAGCTAAAAAACCTGCGTGAGTTATGATGGTCATCATTTTCTCGGTTGCCACAGAATGGGATGTTCGATCTTCATTGTGTTGCCACTAAACATTCTGGAAAATAGGATTCACTGCATTAGACTCAGTGATTTTAAAGAGACTTTGGTCTGACCAGCTGTGTTGAATGTATCATATGTAGGTAATATGCCTGTTTGGAAAGACAATTTTAGGTCCTAAAATGATAATTAAAAAAAAAAAAAAAAAAGATGAAAAGGTTTCTTCAATAAATTTGGATTTTACATTCTAGTAGATTCTCATTGCAATAAAGCAAATCCTAGTTTTAGCATTAAGCCATTAACACTGGGGCTTATATTTGTGTAATGCTACTCCGACCAGGAAGATAACAAGCGCAAACAGTGACCAAGTGTGAGATCCCTCCCAGTGCAATGCCATGCAGCACCTCTATGATAATAGGAGGTTTTTGTGTTTGTTTACAACATTTTCAAAAACGATTAATGTGTCTATACAAATGGAATTCCTATGACTGTACATAGGTAAAGATGTAAAACATATGTTCTGAATGAGAGATCAAGACATGACAGGACGTCATCCGACAGGAGCTAAATATTTGCATGACATGATATCACGTCACCTGGCACGAACGAGTTAATAATGAAAAATGAAAAATATAAATAACACTGATGTGTAATTATAGAAACTCACCCAGAACAGTGGCCGAGCAGTATCCTTTGGCAAGAATGTTTTTACATGTGTAGGTAGGACCTTTACTTCCTTGGTCTCACCTCACCCCTGCCCACTGAGCAAAGTCAAGAAGGTCCCGCACAGGTACATCACGGGCATGGGCCTTCACCCTTAGGTTACGATCCTCTGTCAGAAGCACCACTTCTCGGTACAGGCGTCGTACTCCAGCTGAAAGGGGCTCTCATTAGTTAGCAAAATCTAGTATGATATAATTCATTTTTGCATGCAAATATGGATGGTTTACAAAAAAATAAAAATAAAAATTTAAAAAAAAATAAAAAAAATAAATTAAATTAAATGCTACAGCAACAGACAGAAACTGTTCATTAGATGTTACTCTGGAACACAAAATCTGCATATAGAGAAAATATGAGCATGTAGCAAAAGCACATTGAACCTAAATAAAAATTTAAACCTCATACAAGGAATAAATCACAGGATAACTAACAGTTAAGTGTAACAAATACAATATCAAGAGATAATGCAATGAACCAGGAAAAGAACTGTAGCACAAAGTATTACCCCAATAATAACACACCTTTAATGGGTCGGCGCTGGGTGGAGTCACTGCAGAAATGAACACAACAGGACAAAATCTTGTCATCATTCGTGGCATCCTGTGGAGGATATTCAAGATTAGAAGTATATGG
>NW_028234424.1:7532468-7544968 GCF_977035675.1 Penaeus japonicus
GAGAAAGAGGAGAAGGAGAAGAAGTCAAAAAGGGAAGTAAAGAAAAAAGACAAGCTGAGTTGGGACCCAAACTCTTACATGCACAGAGACTCATTCCTCACCTGCAGTTTCCGTTGCTGTCTCTGCTTCTTCTCCAACATCTTCTTCCTCATGGTGAGCAGCTTTACCGTGGAGGATAAGGGTGTGTCATCATCTAAGCCTGCCTCTGCCTCAACCTCTTCTTCAATGTCCGAAGGCTCGCTGTCGCTGAACGAGTCCTCGATCTCTACATCTGATGTACTCAGGGAGAGCTGTTGAAGAGAGAATGACCTGAGTAATCTACAAACAACAAACAAAATTTAGCTTGAATGAGATATTACAACAGAAGGCAGGATTCTACCTTGGGCAACACTGGGTAATAGGTAGCCTGTAATCTGCTAGACTTTTTCTATGTTGAATGAATGGTAATTCTAATGCTGAATGACAAAAATTTGTTTTCATTGCCTCAGCCAACCATGAGCCAATTTATCAATGGAATGTCAGGATACAGTCACTGCTGCTTTGTTTGATGTTATGCAATCCAGTAATTTTGCCTTATTAGGATAATAGGCCCCAGTCTCAATCAATTTCTTAAATTCTTCAATGACTTACATACTTACTCTTGACCAATTCATTTTGTTGCTTTCAAAGTAGAATCATTCTAGTGACTGCTGAAAAACCATGTAACACTTGACAAGGGGCTAAATCTTGTAACAAGCATCAAGTTTCCCCTGCTATATGTGACAATATCACATGGCACATGTTTCTTATTGAACTGGTCTGAACACACCAAGCCTGTGTAATCATGTGGCATGCTATATGTTGCTTGAATGTTGCCTCAGTGGAACTTCATCTTGAAAGATGATATAGACCTATTGAATATCTAATGTAAAAATATACGAATAAATAAGTAAAATGGCATTAAGCATTGTAATACCACTTTTTTTACCCTCATGTCAAAGAAGCAGGCCTTTGTACTAATTCACCTATAGGAAACAAACAGAAAACTCCATACCCTTGAGGTCGTTGGAGTGTCTGGAGGTGATGTATCCACAACAGACACCAGCACATCTCCTTGGTCTGTCTTTTGTAGCCGTAAAACCGGTGGGTCCACACCGCAGAGGAACTGACACAGGCAAGTCTGAAGTCTCAACACACGTGCCCAGTCGCAGGCTCGACCCTGAGACACAAAAGAAATCAGGATTTTCATAGAATCTTTAATTTTCCAGTGTACATTATCACTGTTCCCATCAATTGACTATTTTCAAGGGGAAAATAACTATAAAGTCTCTATTTCAGTAAACATCAATGATAAAAAATAGAAGCAATCTAATGTTCCTATCAAATATAAATTAAAAGACAATTTCTAAACAAGGATCACATGGAAATCATTATTAATATCTACACTAACATTTCTCAGGAATAACAAGACAAGAAGAAATACAGAGTTAGGAATTCCCCAATAACCCCGCCGCCGTCCACAGACGCGATTATTAATATGATAGCTACGGGTGCCTTCATACGCCGCAATGATATAATTTATTTAAGGGCCAAAGCGTTCGAGAGCCCCGGCAACTGACTCCCATAAAAAGGACGAAACGCCCCGTCGGGAATGGGATGCCAGCGCATGCCGCACCCGGCCACAAAGACTGCGAATTACTGACTAATATGATATCACATCGGATTGCCGTCAAATAACGCCAGTCAGATGAGATAAATTTGATTTAGGCCAATTCGTCGAGTAGCCCCGGCACTCGACGTAGCCATAAAAAGCACGAAGACCGGCCCGGCGGGAATTGGGTCTAACACCGCCGTGGCTCGCCGGCCACAGACGGAGATTCGATTTTTTTAATCATGATAGCACGGGTGCCCGCGTCATACGCCGTGCAAGGTTTAATTGATTTAGGCCCTAAGCGTGCGACGAAGCCCGGCACTGACGCCTTAAAATGCACGAAACGACCCATCCAGTGAGGGACATGGGTTGTTTAAAGCACCAGCTAACTAAGTCCATTAAAGCTCTACCACAATATCTAAAGTCCTAAACATTTCTCAAAGTTCATAACTTACTGAGTGAACATGGGATGGCGAGTAGGACAGAGTACGGTGGGCAGGCAGCAAGGGCTCGTAACCCCTAAGAAAGCCGTCTTCCATCATCTTCACTGGCACGGCCTCTGCCGAGGCTGCATCTGTCAGATGCACATCAGGTGGCCCAAATCCACGCAATATGGTTGCTAACTCCGCCACACTGGACCAAGGATCGCAGTTCACACCTCTGATTATACAGAAAAAGATTATCAAAATACTTACACGAACAGTGAATGAATATATAACCAAACAAACAAATACACACCAATGTACACACACACACACCCATGCACGTGCCCACTAAGATGCCCATGCGCGCACACAAACACACTTTTATTCATTTTTTTGTGAATGCAAAGACCACAAATAGTTTTTCCACATGAGATCCCTTCTTCAACAGACAGAAATCTATGGTTTCAAAGTGTAAAAGGGTATGGATGCACTTACGAAGTGGAGTACTCGCGGGCAGCAGGAGGTGGGTTCCAGACAGCACTGTGGTAGAGTAACCAATCACACCAAGCCTGTAACACAAATCACCTTATGATGGTCACCAAAACAAAGTAAACAACAAAGACAACAGTTTATTGAAGAGACTAAATCTTATAACAACACAAAAACAAAGAAAATGAGAAAAGAAATAATCAATTACAAAAAAATATGCATAAACAAACAAATATCCAACATTAACACAAACCATAAAAATGGGCTAGAGAAAGTACTAAGAGCATAAATTCACAAATCAAAATAATAAAACAGAATCAAGTCAATATGGAAGTTACAGTGCCTTAAAATAGCTACATAACTAAGCATATGGCTAGGGAATCCTTTCAATTTTTATATTGCATATCTACCATACATCATATCCATTAAATAAGTATCACTTAGTAGAATTGTTAATGTAGAGTACCTGAAGAAAGTGTGCAGACTCTTGGGTCTTCAATTGAGTGATTGAGAGTTTGCTGATTTTCTAAATTTAGCAGTTTTACAAATGCTTAGACTTTACTAAAAAAAAACAAGAGCTATATATTACCATCTACTAACCATACTAACCAGGCCCACAAGAATATATCTCAAGAAAAAGTCCAACTCTCTAAAAATTTCAACTTCAGTGATGCAAGGATATCTCAATACAAGTTTATGGGTGGAACTTCTGGTATTTATAAGTAATTTTAAAATCACTGGCTTCATCTGTTATTCGTTGACATATATTCATCAGTGTTTCAGCCTCCCTTTAACCCATTCGCGCCGGTTGACGTGCTGACACGTGGTCGAAAAAAGCCCCGGACCCGGGTGACGTCCTGGCACGTGCTACATTTTCGGCCCGCGCGCCGGGAGGCCAGTAGCGACGTGCTGAAACGTCCGCATTAGAATGATAGATTATTCTTAGTACAATTCGATTTTCATACTTGATTTGTCTTAGCTGTTCTAGTTTATCGTTCTAAATAGTAGGAAATGGATATAACGTAATATGAACACGTCTCAGTACATACGTATCTGATTAACCATGGGATTGCTGTTCCTCTGTGATTTGTTGATAAATGATATCGAGTCGAAAGACTATCGTAAAATCAATTACTTTGGCCGAGGAAATAAAAAAAATATAAAAAAAAAAAAAAAAAAAAAAAAAAAAAATTAATTATAACTCTTTTGTTGCACTAAAAGAAAATGACACTGATTAATAAAACATTGCTGTTACTTGCATCACTTGTATGCACATGTATGGTTGTTCATATTCTCTTCTTTTCGTTTAGGAAGAAAAAAAAAATGAAAAAAAAAATAAACTATGTTTGTACCCACTTCACTAGAAGCTTCCACTTCCCATTGGTAGTTATTACAACATAGGAGTAAAGAACAAGATATGGAAAAAGTTCACCGCGAGCTGAATCTAAAAAAAACACTAAAAAAACAGTGCTATAACATCTTTTTCGACATGATATACACTCCTCTGAACATAGCACTACTTCTACAATGATTACACTTAACGCAATCACGCAATCCATAAGGATAGGGTGGGTGAAGAAAAACGCTCTGCGAGCGTCAGAGCGACCGCGCGCAGCGGGAAAACACCCCGGCACGAACGGTTGCGCGCTTGAAATCTTCCCGGCGTTATCGGGAGTAGGCGAAATTCCGCCCCGGCGTGAATGGGTTAATAATTTTAATCTTAAACCTATTTATAACTTATTTTGTGGTATGGTTAGGGGGACAAACATCCATTCTCTATTGTGTCCCATGACACACTAGCATATTTCATAGTTTGTTGTGGTAGGAGCATCAGGGAGAGTTCCAAAGTACCAATATGATGAGATCTTTGCATTTGGTAAGTTGGTAAAAGTTGGCAGACGCAGCCACTCAATGTGAGGGACCATGAATCTGCAGACTCCAAAGGTACTGTGCAATCAATAAACTGATAACTCAAGGAGGCAAGATGTATATCCCAAGGCATCAATGGCTATTCCTCAGGTTGGTATGCATGTCATGTCATGATTTGAATGGCCTTAGCAACAGTTGGCAAGACATCCATGCCATGAGAGGAGCCGCATGCAGATTATACTTTCTTAACTGAAAGTATGTCTACATCTTTAGTAGTTAACCTTTTTACAATGGACATTTTTCACAAGGTCAGATCACTTTCATACAGCATTTTTCCTTTTTTGAAATTAGGCAGTTTGTAACTATGGTATCATACCAAATTATAATTAGTATAGTTTTGCTAATATATCATGGACAGACTCACATATCAAACCATAAGTCTAGAAAATAACAGAAAACACATACATCTTAAGATGCCCAGTCTTAAATTGTGGCTTGTCTCGGAAGGGTTAACGAAAATGATAATGATAATAATAAACATGCCAAGGCACTTCAGTTTCTACAGACAGTATACCCATATGAGAGGGGGTAAGTAACAGGCGCAGGTCCCTTTCCCTAGAATGACACCAGAGTGCTGTTTCCAGGGCAGCTTAACAAACTAGCAGAGGAAAACAGAAGGACTGGTGCAAAGTCTGTTACGACCATCATATGAGAAAGAGGATCCAGTCTATATGCTTTGAGTGTGAAGTGCTTCTTTGTCAGCATACTTGCTTTGAGCACTATCATATTCAGAAGCAATGGTAGCCTGGGTCATATTTGCAAAACTTCAATTTTGTCATCATAAAAAAACACATTAATTCCTTTACACAGAGTGTAATTTATATAATGAGCTAATATCAGCCTAGCAAATGGTTATTATAGACTTCACAATATGTTAAAACAGAAAAATTGTGTGTTGCACAAGAATCGCCAGAATTCCAAAGACAAAGTATATAATGCTAATAGATTGTGCAACTTGTAACACACCATGGGCAGAGATTGAAAACAATACATTAGAAGAGCCAGGTATCTGCAAGTGCTCCCCAGAGGGATAAATATGCGCTCTACACAAACCCATAGTTATTAGGCTAATCAATAAACATGAGAATCTCAACTGGTTAAAGGAAAAAACCTGCCTTAGGATCATGCATCTCATAGGACGTGAAGCATAGAGGATATCAGCAATATTACTTTTGAAAACAAAGAATATGAACAACAATAAAAAAAGGGAGGATGAAATGCACACCACTCACTATCTTTACCATATAAAAAATCACTAAAAAGAAACCACCACACTTGCAATAGTTTTAACCCATTCCTACCAGGCTTATTTCGGCTCTAAATGGTCGGAATGCCGGGGTATTCGAATGCATAGGCCTAAAGCCTCGGGATTCTCAGGCACACTAGCGAGTACTGTACGCCCACTCACCCAGCGCGCCAGACTTAACTAAATATCTTGTCTCCGGCATATGACCCAAAAACCACTGAACGTGATAGCAAGTCAACCGGTGAGAATTGGTTAACACACCAACATCATGCTTTAAAAGACTAACAAGAATGCCCAATGACCTTAAGAGGAGGCATGAAGTGTGCAAGGGTCGGTGTGAACAGCCTCTGGGGGTCCACAGCAGCTACTGGTTGCTGCTGCTGCTGTTGGTGAGGCTGCTGCTGTTGTGGGTGGAAAGACTGGAGCTGAACATTGTGTGGGAGGAGCTCCACCACGTGCTGTGCCAGACACCCAAACATCTCTTGTGCCAGCACCAAGGCCAACTCCTGGGCAGCTGATCTGTACCCACTGCCAACACGATTGTCTGAACAGTGAGGGAGAGAGTGATAGGGACACAAGAAAATATCTAATATATCAGGAGTGACAAACGCATTAAAGATGTGATGCAAATAGGATCAGATACAAGAAAATCAAACAATTAGCAATGTCTGAGAATTAAGTAATTTCAAAGATAAAGGAAAACAGAAATAATATTTTAAAAAGAGCAATAACTGACTGAAGTCTATAAGATGAAATTTATAACCATACTAACAACACAAACATCAACTATCATCCTTACCCTTCAGCTCCGTGTTACTAACAGCATACATATTAATGGCCAGAATCTGCAACAGGTGATTGGTGGACAGCCTCGGAGGTGTGGACTGCAGGAGGACGCAGAACTCACGCAGCATGCCAATGCAACACTCACGGAAGCCATCAAGCCCAACGCGCGAAAAGAGCATTCCATGGCAGTGGAGATAACTGGTGAGGAATCTCTTCATGAGCTGCAAGAGAGGGAGATAGAAAAATAGAATTATGGTTAGGAGGAGGAGGACGAGGACAAGGAGGAGGAGGAGGAGGAGGAGGACAAGGACGAGGAGGAGGAGGAGGAGGAGGAGGAGGAGGAGGAGGAGGAGGAGGAGGAGGAGGAGGAGGAGGAGGAGGAGGAGGAGGAGGAGGAGAGGAAGAGGAAGAGGAAGAGGAGCGGAAGGAGGAAGAGGAAGAGGAGGAGGAGGAGGAGGAGGAGAGATAAGAGGAAGAGGAGGAAGCGGGAGGAAGGAGAGTATTAGAGGAAGGGGAGGAGGAGGGAGAGGAGAGGAGGAGGAAGAGGAAGAGGAGGAAGAGGAAGGGGACGCGGAAAGAGGAAGAAGAAGATGAGGAGAAGAAGACCAGGCCAACAGAGAAGAAGAAGAGGAGAACATGTGAGGAAGAGGAAGAGGAAGAAGCGGTGGAAGGAGGGAGAAGAAGAGACGAGGGAAGGAGAGGAGAAGAGGAGGAGAAGGGTAAGCCAGGAGAGAGGAAGAAGAGGGAGAAGAGGAGGAGGAAAAGGGAGTGAGGGAAGATGAGGATGCGGAGGAGGAGGAGGAGGAGGAACGAACAAGGAGGAGGGTAGAAAGGAGGAGGAGAATCTTGAGGAGGAGGAGGAGGAGAAGGAGGAGGAGGGAGATGGGAGAAGGAGGAGGAGGAGGAGGAGGAGGGAGAAGGGAGAAGGAGGAGGAGGGAGAAAGGAGAAGGAGGAGGAGGAGGAGGAGAAGGAGGAGGAAGAGGAGAGAGGAAGAGGAGGAGGAGGGGAAGGAGAGAGGAGGAGGAGGAGGAGGAGTAGATGGAGGAGGAGGAGGGAGAGAAGGAGGAGGAGGAGGAGGAGGAGGAGGAGGAGGAAGAGGAGAAGAAGAAGAGTAGGAGAAGGAGAGGAGGAGGAGGAGAGAAGAGGCGAAGAAGAATGAAGAAGGAAGAAGAGAAGAAGGAAGGAAGAAGAAGAGGAAGAAGGAAGAGAGGAGAAGAGAGAAGCAGAAGGAGAGAGTGGGAAGAAGAGAGGGAGAAGAAGAGAGGAAGAAGAAAGAAGGAGGAGAGAGGAGGAAGAGGATGAGGGAAGAGGAGGAGAAAAGAGAAGAGGAAGAAGAGAAAGAAGAAGAGGAAGAAGAGGAAGAAGAGAGGAAGAAGGAAAGAGGAAGAAGGAAGAGGAAGAGGAGGAGGAGCGGAGGAGGAGGAGGAGGAGGAGGAGGAGGAGGAGGAGAAAGGAGCAGGAGAGACAGGGAGGAGGAGGTGCGAGGAGGAGGAGGAGGAGGAGGGACGGAGGAGGCGATGGAGGGAGGGAGGCGGAGAAAAGAGGAGGAGCGAGGAAAAGGCGGAGGAGGAAGAGGAGGAAGAGGAGGAGGAGGGACGAAGAAGAGGAGGAAAGAGGGAGAGAAGAGAGGAGGAGGAGGAGGAGGAGAAGAAGGAGGAAGAGGCAGAGGCGGATGGAAAGAGGAAGAAGCGGAGGCGGAAGAGCGGAGGAGCGAAGAGGTAGGAGCGAAGAGAGGAAGGCGGAGGAGGAGGAGGAGGGAGGCGGAGAGAGGCGGAGGAGGAGGCGGCGGCGGAGGCGGACGGTGGAGGGAAGAGGAGGAGGAGAGACAAGAGGAGGAGGAAGAAGAAGAAGAAGTAGGTACGACGAAGAAGAAGACGAAGAGGGAGGAAGAAGAATGAAGATGAAGAAGAAGAAGAAGAAGAGACGATAGAAGAATGAAGAAGACGAAGAAAGGAAGAAGAAGAGGAAGAAGAGGAAGAAGAAGACGAGAAGAGGAAGAAGGAAGCGGACAGAGGGCAGAGAAGATGAAGAAGAAGACAGAGAAGAGGAGAGAGGCAAGAAGAAACAGAAGGAAGAGGAGAAAAGGAAGAGGAAGGACTGAGGAAGAGGAGATGAGAGAGAAGAGGAAAAGAAGGAAGAGGAGGAGAAGAAGACAGAGGACGGAAGGGGGAAGGAGGAGAAGAAGTGGATTACGAATTTTGGAGGAACAAAGAGGAAGAGGTTGGAGAGAGAGGGAGGTGTGGAAGAGGAGGACGAGGAGAGAAGAGGAGGAGGCGTGAGGAGTGGAGGAGAATTATGGTTAGGAGGAGGAGGGGAGGAGGAGGAGGAGGACGGAGGAGGAGGAGGAGGAGGAGGAGTAGGAAGCGGAGGAGGAGGGAGGAGGTAGAGAGGAGGAGGGAGGAGGAGGAGGAAAAAGGTCAGGAGGAGGAGATGGAGGAGAAGATGGAGGAAGGATGGAGGAACGAGGAGGAGGAAGAGGAGGAGGAAGAAGAATAATCGGGGTGGAGGAGAGGAGGAATAGAAGAGGAAGAGGAGGAGGAGGAGGAGGAGAGGAGGAGGAGGAGGAGGAGGAAAAGAGGATGAAGATGGAGGAGGGTAGGAGGAGGAAAAGGAGCCAGGAGGGACGGGAGGAAAAACTGGAGGAGGGAGGAGGCAAGGAGGAGGAGGAGGAGGAGGAGCGCAGAGGAGGAGCGTTGGAGGAGGAGGAGGCGGAGGAGGAGGAGGAAAAAAGAGAGGAGGAAAAGGAAAAAGTGAGGAAGGGGGGGAGGAGGAAAAAGAGGAGGAGGAGGAGGAGGAAGAACGGAGGAAGGAGGAGGCGGTGGCAAAACGAGGGCGGAGGAGAGGAGGAAGGCGGTAGAGGCAGGAGGGGGCGGTGGAGGAGGAAGAAGGAGGAGGAGGAGGAGAGGAAGAAGGAGGAGGAGGACGAGGAAGAAGAGGAGGAGGAGACAGAGATAAGGAGGAAGTAGGAGGAGGAGTTGAGAATTAGAATTTATGGTTAAGAGAAAGAAGCTGAAGCACTGTGGAAAGGAAGAAGGCAGAGCGACGGAAAGGAAAGGAAGAAGAAGAAGCAAAGGAGGAAAAGAAGAAGGAAGAAGAAGAGGAAGGAGGAAGAAGAAGGAGGGAAGACGACGAACGGACGAAGGAAGAAGCAGAAGAAGAAGCAGATGATGAGAGGAAGAAGTGAAAGGAAGGAGTAGCGAAGGGAAGGAGGATGAGGTGGAAGAAGAAGGGTGGAGGAAGAGAAGAGAAGAGAAGGAAAGGATGACGCGGAGAGACAGAGAGAGAGGAAGAAGAGAGAGGAGAGAAGAAGAGGGGGGAGGAAGAAGAGCAAGGGAAGAAGAGGAAAAAGAAGTGGAAGAAGAAGAGAAGAAGAAGAAGGAGAGCGAAGAAGAAGAGAGAAGAAGGAAGAAGAAGAAGAAGCACTTGAAGAGGCCGAAGGAGGAAGGAAGAAGGAGGAGAGAAGAGGAAGAAGAGGTTGTGGAGGAGAAGGAAAGAGAAGGAGGAGGAGGAGGAAAAGGAGTGGAAACAAGAGGAAGGGAAAAGGAATGGTAGAAGAAGAGGAAGAAGAAGAGGAAGAGGTAGAAGAAAAGATGCTCAAATCCAAATACAGATTATCAAAATATAGCTGAACTACATTGTTAATCTAATTTCCATTAGATGAAATTAAAAAAAAAACTTTTGTCTATTCACACTTTAACATTGTTTACTAAGCCACAACTGAGAGAGAAAAACAATAACTAAATATCTCCAAAATGTAAAGGCCCAAAAGTACAAAATATAGTAAACATGAAAGTAATTAACAACCACTACCTGTTCCAGTGGCAGCTTCTTCAGGTCATCCAAGGCTCCGCTGTTGTCATCATTGTTGGACTGTGAGAGAGTACGGCGGTTGGTTGCCCCGCTGTCCGGCCTAATCCAAATCTCCTGCCGTAACCCTTCCCCACTAAGGGCCCTTCCCTCACTCCTGCGGCTTATGTCTTGGTCTGGCTCGCTACGCTGTGCTGCCTGGTACTGGGTATTGGAGGGAATGGAGGAGAAGAGAGGGAGAAAGAAAAATTATTCTCATACCTGGGAGAAAATTCTTAGGGTATGCTTATTCCTTGTACTTATGTGATGGAGGTAAATTCATTATTAAATAAAAAAATGATGACAATCAGTATAATAGTAATAAATAAAGAAATACTATAGTAAGTTTAATTGTAATAGTAGCAATAATAGCAGTAGTAGAAGTAACAATGATACAATCAAACAGCAAACTCACTTTCTTCCGTATGTCGTCAAACATGGACACTAGCGAGTCTCTTGCTGACATGAATGGGTTGGAAGCTGTGAGAGAGCGCACATAGTAATACACAACATCTAATGGCCTTTTCTGTGGGTGGAGAGAAGACAGTGTTGTTAAATTATTTTTAATTTGTAATCAAATCATTCTCAAAGATTTTAACAAGTAATTTTTAAAAATAAGTTGTAAAAACAATAAAAGAGCCCAACCTGGTTAACAGCAATAATAGCCAGTTGGTTAAAAGGACGTCCATTTCTTGGGTGAACTTGGAGAGCCATTTGGTACCATCTGAAAAATAACACAATGGTATATAGCTTGAGAATATCATGATATAGTTTACTTAAATGCTATTTTACATTCATACATGAAAAGATTTAAAATTTCAGTGAGAATCAAATTTCCATCTATTTGTCACAAATCATAATAGCATATTCTTGTAATATGTTATTATGAAACACATAACAATACCTCAATAAATTGTAAGGAATCCTATGTATATTTGTACTTACTTCTTTGCCAATGTATAATTGGGAGCTGAATTATACTGCTCTCTGTACCGTGCTAAATCCCCCAGTGAGAGAAGTATTTTCTGGCCGGACATCAGTGCCAACCGGACCCTGCCCCTTGTTACAGAATTTGAGGTTCCTCCCTCCTCCAGGTGCTCTTCGAGTGTGAAATTATATTCCCTCTGCAGAGCTTCCAGTAAGTCTTGTAAATATTTATGGCCCTCCTCTACAAGCATCATTAGTGTGGCCAGACTGCGATCCTTGAGTCCTGGCTCCCTACTTATGTATTCCCTCAGTTTTTCTATTATCACATAGTACAGCGTCTTCCACAGGTTTCCCTCAATGTTCTTCTCCTGGCAGATTCGAATGTCAGTCACTAATAGCTGTTTGTAACACACTTGGAGGTGATGCCTGATGTCCATTATCCGTCGAAATTCAAAGGGAAGCTGATTACTGCTTACATAATAATTGATATCCATTTCTCCTTTCTGGATGTTGTACAGAAGCGATGGGTCTACTTTCGGACTCTGACCTTCAATAACATATTCACTTAGTTGGTTGTTATGAGTAGGCGCTGCACCATGCACATTGTCTCCAGCACCTTTCACCACCTCTCTTTGCATGTCACGGGTTGGGGGCAAGTCACGAGCACTTGGTACGACAGCTACAGGTTTGCTTGGGTTATTAGGGTTATATAAATGTTTTTGCACTACAGGTGTTGATGACCTGAAATGGTGAGATGAAGAGGTGACTGGTTCCTGTCCATCATTGTTTGAACCATGGGATGGCAGTTGGATGAGTCCCCTACGTCCAGGGCTCTCAGTTCTCCTGTGTGAATCCTCACACTCTGACTTTTGCTTCTCTCGCTTGGCCTTCCAGTCTGGCTTCTCGTTCCCCCATGTAGCAGGTGACTCATCTCCTTGTTGATTACACCATACTGTATCATTATCCACCTCTGTTCCCCAATCATCCTCTGGAACATCAACAAATATCATGGGATCAACATCTTCTTTCTCCAACTTGTCAGCACTGGCATTACCCACACTCTTTCCATACCAGCCAGACTTTGCTGTGAAATCAGAGTCATGTAAAAAGGACGTGTCGTCTCCTTTGAGTTCTTGGGCTAAATGATACTTGCTTCCCTTTTCATTTCGCTTGCAGTCACTTTCCTGTTTGATGTAAGCAGTTCTTTCATGACTATTTTTG
>NW_028234424.1:7549968-7557468 GCF_977035675.1 Penaeus japonicus
ATTTTTCCGACGCTTAGGCATTTGTTATAAAGACTGGCCAGTTTTACTGCCGCAATCTCTCCTGCATCTTGGATAAGATCTACTCTAATACCATCTTCTCCTGGTGTTTTTCCTCTTTTCATGCTTTTTAGTGCTCTATTTACTTCCTCTACCGTGATGTTTGGAACGTCTCCAATTGTTGTGTTTGTCTCCGTATGTAGTTGATCGTTTGAGTGGTACAAGTCGCAATAAAAGTCCTCTATTACTTTGATAATTTCATTTTTATTGTATGTCACCTCTCCGTTGGGTTTCTTTACTGCATACATTTGGCTTTTCCCTATTCCCAGCCTCCTCTTTGTTGCTTTAAGGCTGGTGACGGCAAGCAGAGCTTCGTTTATTTTTTGTATGTTAAATTTGTGTACATCCTCTTTCTTCTTCTTGTTTATCGTCTTAGTCAGCTCTGCTGTGTATATATATATATATACATATATACATATATACATATATACATATATAAACATATATACATATATACTATATACATATATAAATATATACATATATATTTATATATATACATATATAAATATATATATACATATATAAATATATACATATATATATACATATATATATACATATATATATATGTATATATATATATACAGATATATATATGTACATATATATATACATATATATATATATATATATATATATATATATATATATATATATATATATATTACATATATATATGCATATATATATATATATATATGCCAGCTGGCATTAGCATCACTAGCATCCGCATCAAGGCATTTTGTTGTACAAAAGTTAAGTGAGAAGACATTCTATTCATAACAAATATCTTATCTTTTTGTGGTTTGTGACATGCTCATACAAAACAAAATGCTAATAAAATGAAGACCTTAACTGGACATGTTTTTTCATCATAAATGATGCAGGAACTCTGGCCTGACAACAAGCATCATGAAATTCAGGAAGTTTAGATCACAGTGTATTTTACTGTGCTATGAGTAATAAGTGAGTGATTATGACAATTACGGTTATAATTATTATAACTGTTGTAATATTAAGCAAAATGCTGCAAACACTGCTTAAGCAGATGGAACTGATGATGAACCAGCAGGGCCAGATGATGTTCATGATGCAACAGCAAATGGCCCAACAATCTAAATTCCAGGAAAGGATGGTCACCCTCCTGGAGCGAATAACAGGCACACACGACCGTCTATTGCATCCGATAATGGACCTTGTAATGATAAGATAAAACGACGTTGGCTCCAAAGTAATTATTTGAAAAAATTACTTGAAATAATTAGTGCAACGCTATGCAAAAAATGAGGGATACACTTATTACGAACAATACCATAATTATGGCTAATCCATCTACAAGAGGGCTTGGCATATATATTAAGAACTCCTTAACATACAAAGTGATCGAATGACAACGTGTCATATTGCTGAATATCCTCGGTGTTAAATCTATTTCTTGATTGGCACAAAACTTCATTTTTGATAAAATGTATATAATCACACTTGATAGTGAGAGGTTGACCTAAACCTAATGGGACAATATGATACATAATGATGCATTTGTTGTTTTGTGGGAGAGTTTAATGTTCAACCTTATATTAATTTTACTTTAGAATTGGTTTGTATTTGGTCATGATAAGAGATATAAAAGTTTTTGTTTTTTTTACCTACCAGATAAAACTTGTATATATGTTAAATCTTGTATAAATGAAAGCCCCTCAGGTATGTAAGATTTGTGCTTGACTAAGCCCATAACGCAATAAGAAGCCTTGCCAGTTTGGATAGATGAGTGACATCTTACCCTGGCTTCTTTTTGACAGGCATGGTAAATCGTTCTGCAAATACAATTTCAAATCCTAACATCCAAAATCTAGATGGCAACACTTTCTTCTAGCACCAGCAGGAGAGAAAGCCTTGAATGGCACCCATCTACAGTCTCTAGCAAGTACCATCTTTATAGAGTGATGGCAAATAGCAGTTGCTGACCTCTTGCAGGCAGAACGAGAAGAGGCAGGTGACTCAACCCTTCCCAAATGTCTACAATGTGCCTCTGTGCCAGTAGGGATGCCTTTCACTGTGGCACTCACAGTCATAAGCACAAGTTTCCTTCCTCTTCCCAACCACTTCATGTTATCTTCATTGTGGATGGATATATGCTTCATATTTTTTCATGACATAAATACAAAAAAATAAAGCAGCTTTTTGTCCTCCCCTAAAACAGCAATACTTCTATCACACTAAGTATAAAGAAAAAAATGAGCTGATATTGACGCTATACTGCAATTTTAGTCAACTGCAGAATTGATAAAGCCTGTGATACGCCAGAAATAAGTCTCTAAGTACAGTAAAACACATAAAATATAAAACACAAAAATGGCTGAAGCTCTACAATGAGTAACTAAAAGAGAGTGGGAAAAGTCAAGGTATATTGTGTGAAGCTGCCTCGCTCTGAAATAAAACCGTCCTGGAGCCTGGGTAAGCAAATCTATCCCCCGTCCACAATGGGTTAACCAATGTTAAGGTCAATTTTAAGGGAACCATTGGTTGTGCCTATTTTCGATAATAATATAGTTCTTATAGCTTTTCAGGCTGTAACGACAATTGCTGCAAGAGTTTTTCACAAACTTTATAGGCTCATTCTGCTCAATGACGCAACTTATTCCAACTGGAGGTCCTACTGAGACTGTAGGTTTAGGTTAAGTGCTTCATTTGCATAGCATGTTTCTCCACTTCCTCATGGTGGGCAATGAGAAAGGTTGGCTGAGCTCTAATTGTTCTTTGTTATTATAATTGTTCCTTAGTTTCCTACATAATCATTACTGGCATAGCTCTCATTTTTCTTCTTTAACATTATCATTATCATTTAGTGACAGAAAGGGTATGTAGGGAATGGCTTATATTGTGTTCTAAAACAAATAAAGCTTAGATTTAACAAAATACAGAGAATTAACCATGATAACACAACAAAAAATACATATACTTCCTACTATATTTACAATCCAACAATATGATTCATACAATAATAAAACCCAATACTTCCTCTAAAACAAAATAAAAACAACGCGAAAAACAAGCCCCAGTCGCCAAATACCTTTTAAATCTGTCTAAAACAGGTGTCACCCGAGAACCCAATTCCTAAAGAAGACTTGAAACTTGCAAGATTTTACTCACATGATTTAGAACTAACAGCTCCTGACAATGCTCCAATGGCCTTTCAACAGTGACTTTGCACACTAAAGAATATATTTCCCCGGTAATTGCAATCTTTGAAGCTAGTGATTAGCCGTAAAACACTGCCAACGTCAAGACAATCCTTTGATTCGCTTTTTTTTGAGTTCACTTTAACATAACCTAATGTTTGTTTACTTCCATCTTGTCGACATTACTATTGTATGATTTTTCTTGTCATCTAAAATTGTTTTTTTTATGGATAGTTATACATGGAAATATTTCTGGTTCTTTGACTATTGTGTATCTGTTTGACTTATTGGTTGTGAAAATAATAGCTAAGACGAAAAGCCGTAAAACTTGAAGAACGATTTGGTTGCGCTCAAGATATTTTCTCTTTGAATTGTATACATGAAAAAAATCACTTTATCTCTTTCATGCCTTTAAAATGCTACTATTAGAAATAGTTCACTGTCGTTTGCATCTCAGTGAGTAATATCTTATTTTACTAAAGCTTCAGATATGAAAAAAAAACATCTTTATATTACATCAACTATGATTAGATAGCTTCTCATTCTTCAATTTATTTCCAGACCATCTTTATGTGTACGGAAATGGTAAGGAGATGCAGGACCTTTCAAGATTCATTCGCATGTCCTCTTCCCCCCTCACCCCTCACCCTCCTCCCCCTTTCTATCTCTCTTTCTCTCTCTCTCACTCATTCTCTCACTCACTCACTTCTCTCTCTCACTCTCACTTTTTCTTTCTCTAACGCTCTCTCTCTCTCTCTCTCTCTCTCTCTATCTATCTATCTATCTATCTATCTATCTATCTATCTATCTATCTATCTCTATCTCTATCTCTATCTCTATCTCTCTCTCTCTCTCTCTCTCTCTCTCTCTCTCTCTCTCTCTCTCTCTCTCTCTCTCACTCTCACTCTTTCTTTCTCTAACTCTCTCTCTCTCCTCTTCTTCTCATTCACTCACTCACTCACTCTCTCTCACTCTCACTCTCACTCTTTCTTTCTCTAACTCTCTCTCTCCTCTTCTTCTCATTCACTCACTCACTCACTCTCTCTCACTCTCACTCTCACTCTTTCTTTCTCTAACTCTCTCTTCTTAATGATAAAAAGTTTTTTATTTAGTTTTATACAATATTTTTTTACTGCGGGCTAGGCTAAGGCCAATCATTCTACTGGGGTGACACACGACTTATACGATTATTTTTTCGGAGATTACAATTGCATATTTAATGCCAATAGACAGACTGCCTTCAAAAGCGTGGAAAGGGTCCTGTGCACATGGGATATCTAAATGCGCATTCTCTCGAATAATGGTGTTACTTGCTTGTGCAACTGATCTCACACTGTACAGAGCATAACATTTGTAACTAAGAAACAGCAATGAGAGCCCCTAAAGGCTTAATCACAACATTAAAACGAAAGTCTATTTTGAATTCACCATAGATACAGATACCATTTCAAAATGCAAACTGGTGGGGAAATACCCGAAGCATTGACAAGAAATGTAAAAGCATGCTTTGATTCAGCAGACTCATACTTAAGACGGCAAGAGAGGCATTTCAAAAGGATGTAGATTTCCTTTCGGTCTCCTAGAAGTGCAGATTTCTGGAGGTATGTGCGCAAACCCGCGACCTAGATGACATGAATCATCCAGAATCCACTGAGACATAGACAGCTCTAGCAGACCTACCTGGAGCCTCCTAAAAATATATGTATATCCTGACAAGGCACAATATTGTTCACACCAAACAATACTCATGTGGGTCATCTAATCAGCATCTTTCAAATTTAGATATGTAGATGACTAAGCCATGTTGCATAAGTCGAATGTTCCCGAGGAGGAAGTCCTCCTAAAAGTCACCATGTAGTGATTCATCGAGATGATTCCCCTTGCCCAGAGCAAATCCCCGATTAAATCTGTGGTAACTTTTTTGAGAGGAAATTAGTAAGTGCTTATGTAGGCATTGAAAGGCTCATGCTAGCAATTAGCTAGATAAAGAGAGAGCAACATGGGATAGGGAACAGACCAAAGAAGAAGAAATACTTTCGAACATTACAAAGAAGTGCCAGTGGGTAGTTTATATATACCGGATACAGGACGATAGGTAAACAAAGAAAACAACAGAATGGGGATTATAATACACGAGAAGACCAAGGGCAAGATCGCTGACAAGGTGGCACAATAAAATAACGAAATAGAAATATATTACATATACATGTATATATATATCATAATCAGTCTGTCTAATTTGACTGCGGGGTGCAGGCCTCTCCCAATCTTGTCCAGCCATTCCGGTCTTGCGCCCTGTGTTAACAGTTTGGGACCCTTGAATTTCGTTATATTATGGCGCCATATTGCTCTTATTTCTGGTCTCCTTGCGCTATCTAATCCCCATTTTGTTTGTGTCTTGGTCCACCTATCGTCTTGGCTCCGGTATATATAAGCTACCCACTGCCAATGCTTTTTAATGTTCTGAAGTATGTCTTTTACTTTGGTTTGTTCCCTAATCTATATTGCTCTCTCTCTACCCCTTAAGCTAATTGTTAGCAACATGAGTCTTTAAATTCCTATATATATGCACTTACTAATTTTCTCTCAAGTAATTAGGTAGTAATCTCTGTTTTTGACCCATATGTCATGGCGGGGAAGACTCACTGGTCAAAGACTTTTGTCTTTATATATAATGTCTGAGAATCTCCTAATATGTTAGTTTGTTTACCGAAGGCACTCCAACCTAGCCTAATTCGTCATTTTATTCAGTTTCCAACTATCATTACTCTAATTGTATAATAAGTATTGTAGTACATTTTTCTGGAATCAATTTTTAAAAATATATCCTCTAGACAATCTGTAAACAATTTTGGTGAAATAGTATAGCCCTGCCTAACACCTTTCTAACTGGGTTTTATTGGTTTCCGCATGAATATTGATGGATGTTGTTTCTTCTCAATATATCTTGCAATATGATATGATGGACCACCTCTATTCCTTGTTGACAAATTGCTTTTAGTAACCCTGTTATCTGTACTAAGGCGAATGCCACTCCGGAATCAACATAAGGATAAGGATAAGCCAGATTTGCGGAGCAGATGCTACGCTGGGCTTGTATGCACTGAGGCGAGCCCGCCACTCCGATTCATGGCGACTTCGTTTTTTTTTTCTGTGGATGCCTGCTTTGTGATGGTGTTTTCCTTCTTTTATATGCTGTTTATTGCCCGTTTTGATTACTCTATTGTGATGATGGAGACGTTTGTAATCATTGTGATTACGTCACTCAGGAAGTCTTCTACTATCTTTTATTATAATAGACTGATCGATATTTCTATTTATACACACACACACACACACACACACACACACACACACACACACACACACACACACACACATATATATATATATATATATATATATATATAATATATATATATATATATATATATATATATATATATATATAACATATGTGTGTGTGTGTGTGTGTCGTGTGTGTTGATGAGGTGGTGTGTGTGTATAAATATACATACATATATATATATATATATATAATATATATATATATTTATATAATATATAATATATATATACTGTATATATATATATAAAGTATGTATAACGTATATATAATATGTACATATATATTTAAATATGTATATATATATATATATATATATATATATATATATATATATGTGTGTGTGTGTGTGTGTGTGTGTGTGTGTGTGTGTGTGAGTGTGTGTGTGTGTGTGTGTGTGTGCGTGTGCGCGTGTGCGTGCGTTGACTGTGATATAAATTCTGGAGGAAGATTGAGGAAATGAGTAATTAAGTACACTGTGGGTAGAGGAAGGCCGCACGCGCAAGTTGGCGCCAAACAGAAATCTCGCTTCGGATTTTCAATGTGTTTCTTTTGTTTCTATTTTGCTTTACTTCTCTCCATACTTCACCATCCTGTGAATGAGAGCACTCAGCTTTTGTGACGATGCCTTTTCAATCATTTTAATAATGTTTTTTTTCTCACTTTCTTTCTTTCTTAAGAGATACTAAACCTGAATATAACTGCCACAGGCCGGAATCAGAGATACAGGTAATATATAGACATGATATTTCACATTGGTATTGCATTATGTTAACCAGAGGTGACTAATGGAGTTATTACGTCTTAGAGAGTGTGAAATTACATCGCTACAGAGTGGTTGATCCTGAGTGAGCTGATCTGACATAGCGACCAGCCATGGAAACTTTCCATTGATTTGTAACAGGTGATTATAGG
>NW_028234424.1:7574968-7579968 GCF_977035675.1 Penaeus japonicus
AATGAAGGGGATTCCCCTGTGCAAATGTTATCTTGGTTAGTCTTTTTTATATCAGTGTAAATCTTTCTGATAAGAGCTAGGGGGTGGATTTACTTTGCCTTGTGAGCCTTTGCTTTCTTGGTCAATTTATTTTTGATTTCACAATATATGATAAAAGTTTTAGCAAGGGATATTGTAAAATGAAGTTACCCTTAGGTGGTGTAATAGTGGATGCCTAAGAGCTAGTTTAGGTAATGAATTCAGTGTCTATACAGTCAGTTACAAGTTTGCATTCCACATGAATAAGTACAGTGTAGTGTGTACAAGTGTGCAAAAGTGATTACAGAATACGAAAAGAGTAAAACATAGATCTAGAGAACATTGTGATACATACCTGGTGATTTTATTAAACACCAGTTGAAGGTTATGTTTGATGGTGCAAATAACTTTACCAATTATATGTGTTTTAATTTTCATTATATAAGGGCTAGAAATAAGAACTTGAAGTAGAATAATTGCAGTTGCAAATGCACATAAAGATAGGGCACCATTTAAGTTTTTAATAGTATTTAACTGTATAAAGGTGGTTTGATTGGTTCCACACTGCTGCCATCAGTGTTATAATGTATTGGTGTTGTTTGTTTGCCTGTATCTACACCTCATCCATCAATATCATAATGTTATCCTGGCCACTTGTCACTAATCTACTAGAGTTGAGGGTAGTGTAGATATAGAAATTGCAGCTTACAGTTAGTGGTGAGTTAAAGTTGTGGCCGAGTTGATTCTGTCTTTCTATGGGAACTTGGTAGTGTGGGGTACAGCTAATCGGCATGGCAGAGGCACCCAGAGAGGAGTGGGGACAAGACATGCTGGTGAAGACGAGCGGTCAGAGTCTACAGGAGGCTGGGTAAAAGTATCTAAAGAGGGGACAGGCTTTTTGCCAGAGGCAACCTTTATTTATGGCCTGAGGGACAAGGGGAAAAGGACAAAATACATGATAGACAAGTGATCATTAATATTCATGCAAATAATTATTGTATATACCTAGTCAATGATTGAAAGCATTGTGAGCATTTTAAGTACAGACAAGACATAATTTGTATGTGAAAGACGCTGAGAATGGTATAAAACATGGTGTGGGAACACTACGATGGACTCATAAGCGTAAACCGCAGAATGCACTTGTGTTGAGGCGGTTACAATGTCAGAATATGGCTAAGTGAATAGTTATACCTTGCCTGTTCAAAAGAGTAGTCAATATTCTATTTTGTTTGTATTATGGATAATGATTGTTAATTTGCCAGATGGTTGCTACAGAGATTAGCTATAGCAGTAGTGGTTGCTTGTAGTTTGGGTCTCTAACGCTGTTCTCTTTCTCTCTGTCTCTTTTTCTTCTCTCTACCTACTCCCATTCTTTCTCTGTCTCAGTTTCCTTTCTTCTTCCTCTTCTTTCGCTTTCTCTTTTTTTTTTTTTTTTATCTTCATTTCTTTCCAATACTTCCCCAATGTTATTAACCCCTCTGCAACAGGCACATGTCCCAGGGTTAGATCAGTTGTACTGCATTTTTTCCTTTTGTTTAAATTATGAGCTATTTATTATACCTTATGTGTAAATAGGGAATCATACCAAATGTTAACCCTATGACGATGGTGCGTCACACCCGTGTGAGACAGCTAAATTCCCGATGCCGGGGCGTCATGCCAGTGTGACGTTTCCAATGCAATATTGCAATGGCCTGGCGTAGGGATTTTCACTTATCGCCGTGCCCCGTCGGGAAAGGGTTAATTAGTATCATATTGTGTTTATATACAGATGCGTATATCATATCACAAGTCTAGAAAGTAAAAGAAAACACATACAGCATCTGAATATGCTCAGTCATGACTGAATTTTTTACAATGTGGCCCATCCTGGAAGGGCTAAGCCTTTATCATTTAGAAAAGCAACAGGTGAACAAAGCAGATCAACTGTTGATTGTGTATCTCTATGGTTGTGAAAGTGCATTTTTTATTTCCTTGTTTGTCAGATTGTGCCAGTGCCGTTACTGAAATGGGTTACTATATACTGTTATTGACTAAAGTATATTATTATTGCTAGACTATATTTGTAATATAAGAGTGTGGTTGGAAGTAATATGTCTTGTTTTTGTAAGACCTATTTGTTTGAAAGTAATTATGAGGAGGATAATGGTCATCTATCATGTTACAAGATCAGAAATTAAAACTTGGTTATGAACCCTATGTGCAGGTGGAAATAGCATTCTTGAGTGGTCTAGGTCATACTGTTTGTGAGGAAATGTCATAGAACCTGAAGATAGACCAAGTAAGCTGAGGATTGCACTCTCCTCAGATTAAGCCCCAAGTTATTTTATTTGTAAAGACTGGAAAAAAGGGAAATCCAATCAGATTTGGTTAAGAGGGATTTTGAATCTTCCCAGTGTTCTTCAGATGATTATGATAGATATGCCATACTTATGTGCCATATCCCCAACCTAAAATTTCACTTAACTATAACTTAGCCCTGAAATTATGCCTAGCCTATATACCCCCCTCTTCCCCCCTGTATTCCCTACACATCTTTAGATCCCCTCTCCCCTCCTCCACAGAAAATCTATTACAGAAACTAACCTAAGCATAGGATAGCCAAGGATTAGAGATAGCCAAAATTAATTCCTAACCATGGGGGTCCTCTACCCTCTCTGGACCCCCCCCCCTCCCTTTATGACCACATTGATATGTACTTTGGTAAGTTGTATGCATGTAGTTATTTGTAATGGTTCAAAATTTCAGGAGATAGATATATACTGTAATGCTGTCCATTCTGTGTAGCTTCACAATTTCACTGATAAGGTCTAATTATGTATCCAGAATTAACAATGGAAGACAGTTGTATCCCATACAACAAATTGCTAACACTGCCAACTTCTGTCTTATGAAGTTTGTAAGGAGGTACTTCTACATTTGCTGTAGTTATTGTTGCATGATGAGACTACATCTGTACAAATTGCTGTGTTTGAAGTTTTACTACAGTCAAGAGTGCTGGGGCAGAATGGCAGGATCTGTATGTATATTTAGTCATGTGAGCATATAATCAGACTTTGTTATGGGATTTTGGGCTCGCCCTTACTTTCTTCAGCGTTTTTCTATACCTGTCCATCTCATGCAGTCCTAGTTTGAAGACCAACTGGGGTAACAAACTAATAACTTTTACTTTGTAATGCTCTTTTTTTTTGCATAGTAGTTTATACAACAGCAGTTATGCTAGGGTGTGGTATAACTTTTTTATATTATTATCATTATTTTGTCCTTTTTCTTTTAACCCATTGCTGATGGGGCGCCTAATGACCTAACTGGTTGTCAGGGCAGGCGGTCTACGACACTTGCGTCACCGGCTAATAATTAGAGGGACGGGGAAGGGTTTTCTCCGCCCTCTGGGTAGCGCAGACTAGCTCAAACCTTAAATTTCCATAAATCCATCATAAAATACAGGTTTAGGCTGACTTTGGAATGCTGTAACTCTAGAGCTAGCGGCATTACAGCCATAATACTCAATGACTGTGTGCGCTTCAACTGTGAGCAGATGCCGATGTCACGTCATATATGCATTGACACCCATCTCTTAGGCCTAATCGGTGCCGACATGTATGCCATGACACCTGTACGCATGGGTTAATGTCACTGAAATTCAGGCATATCATTGTCCACAATTCATTGATGCTCTGTGGGTAGTACACATACTATGGTGTGGATGGGCCAGAATGTCTGAGAGCTTCTACTCTTGCCACAACAGTGGAGACTACTCTGTTCTGTGTGTTAAAGGCACTCAAGTTATAGCATTCCAAATTTATCCAACCCATGTTTGTTTATGCTCTTATTGAAAAACAATAATTGGCTTATCCAGACTCATATGACAATGGATAGCATTTATACTTGTGCTGATGAGAATGGGTTGGAATTTGTATACATGGAGATTTCTCTCCTCTTTATATACATGGGATGTTTACAACTCTGGCGGATCTGGTTCTCATAGCCTAGTCTTGCAAAGTTGGACAAAGCACTTGATTTTCAACACTTATCAATAACTATACTTGGCTTGTTCAGAATAAATGACAAGGGTAAAGCCATCGTTCCCTTGCTTCTAATTTTTATCTCCTGTTAGTCAACTTGATATTAACCCCATCATGACTGTCAGACACTTGCCTAATTCTTTTTGTGCTTGCAATATAGCAAGCACACCCAGCTTCCTACATATTGAGGCATAATGCTCTGCTGAACCAAACTGCACCATGATTGTTTCCTTTATCTCCACACCTTCCATTGGCAGCAAAAAAACAGCTCACCAGTTTTGAGAGGCTCTGCTTAATTATTGCTCTGCTCAGATTAAACATAAAAGAGAGGATAATCAGGCCTTATTTGTTTTGCAGGAAAGCGACGCACTGACCGAAGCAGCAAGGATGAGAATGCCGTCCTTAGTCACCTAGATGGGCCAAAAGGACCCAAGGACTCGAGGTTAGAGGCGAAGGTGGTCAACGGTACCCTCACCAATGGTAAATTAGGTCACACCGCAAGCACAACACAAAAGGAAACCAAGATTACCACATACTTTTCGCCGTCAAGGTTGGTGCTTTTGATGGAACTGCATGCAACAATTGGGAGTGAATATGGAAGAGTAAGAGGCATTAGTGTGTATTTTTCATTTTCTTGAATTGCAGATCTTTTTTTCTTTCTTTTCATATAGAGAAATTTTATATAATTAATATAGATTCCTCTCATATTCTATGCTTCCTTTATCTAGATAGAAGTAAAGTATATTTTTTTCAAATTCATAATTTGTAGTGATTGAATGTTACTTTGGAATAAATGTTTGTGTGTTTCTTTTACACCATAGATAAAATGCTTAGAGAGAGAGATAGAGAGGAAGAGGGAGAAAAAAAAATATATGGTATATTTCAGGTCACCCCCAGCTGCAGATGATGCAGAGGGGCCCAGAGGCGAAACACATGGTGGAGACAGCTGTGGAA
>NW_028234424.1:7584968-7587468 GCF_977035675.1 Penaeus japonicus
GTTATTATGGGTTTGGAATTGAGCCAATTGTGGATTCTTAGGCTTTTTAGATGCCTTTGGCACAAATATCAACAAACCTGCAAAGCTGTCAGGCTCAGAAGAAGCCGCAGTCTTGCCTATGCTTTTGTTAGCAGCAGGATTATTTGCCTGAAGATTAGCAGTTACTTAAGAGATATTTATAATAAGTGAACAGTGAAAAAGAAACTGTGTAGGGCAGTACTTATTCATTGTGCAAGTGTGTATGCAAGGCAGGCGAGATGGTGTTGGTTCTGGAACGTATTATTCAGAACTAGGAAGTGAATGAGCCAAGATCCTCAAGAGAGAAAGAGTGTGACTGGACCCTGATTTTTATTATTTATTTTTGACTAGTGTATTTTGCAGTACTACATGTGAGCTGATTAGCATTTATATAAAAGACATGAAGGTTTGAACTGTCTTGAGTTTTGATCTCACATTTTTTCATAGGAGTAACTTTTTCAACAGGATCAGTGGAGGAATAATACCTATGTCTCAAATGGTGGTAAACATCAGTGGTTTGTCTCTAATTTAATTTCACATGCTTTGTTGTCAACAATGACCATCATGGTAGGAAACTGCTGGTTTTAAACACATGGACAGCAAAGAATGTAAAATGAGAAGTTTGTATTTTGTTTAGTCGTGTATAAATGAATTTTAAAGTTGTATAATTTGCCAGTAAGAGTATTTTAGTATGGAAAATCCAGTGTGCTTGATGGCACTGGGGATATGTGTCTTGGGCCCCCCCTCGAGTGCAGAGTTCCTATGTTGAGTTTAAAACTAATACTTCAGGAGTTTGGGTGTTAGGAAAGAATGGTTTTCATTTTTACCTGTGAATATCAAGAGCCCAGCACTGTGAAGGCTGCAGGGAACATGTGAGCATTGACCAGTTATCCTCAAAGGGATTGTAATAACTAATGATAGTTATCATGAAATGTGCTGATGATTTTAAGAAAATATATTTTCTGTGAGAAGAGGAGATTAATATTATTTATAGTACCTGTTTCAATGACAATTTTAAAACTATTTTCCTAAATTCTCCTCAAATTGATGGAAACAGGATGTGCAGTGGACGGTTTGTATGGGAGTGTGTGTGGGTGTGTGTGTGTGTGTCCGTTCCATGTGTGCATAGTCAAATCCCTTTGAGAAATAATTAGGTGTTCATATTCTGCTATAGTATCACCTCTCTTTTAAACCCTGCCACTAAAATGTGCCTCTAATGGTGTTGAGGTGCAGAATGAGAAGTGGAAGCTTTGAAGTCTCTCAGGACATGACAGGATATGGTTAGTTCATGGCTGCCAGTCGGTGTTCCTGCATTTATCCACATGCCTTGAATGGGAACTGGATGTCTCCATTTGAATGATATGCAAGGCAAAAGAAGTTTTAAAATGCTTTCCTGATATGTACCATGTACTGTAAACTGCAGTTGCAAAGGTTATGTTAAAATGAGACACGAAGTCAAATCATAGAGCTTTAAAAGAAGAGAAAATGTGAATTGAACTTCAGACAGCTGATGGTGAGGAAGGCCTTTTAGAGTGTGGTTGCTAGTGATGTGTTGTTTTCCAGGTTTAGAAATTTGCAGCACAGAGAAATAAGACTGTCATAAAGAAAAGGATGCCATAAAAAAAATTCAATTATAGTTGTTCTAAATCCAAGGCTTTAGAATTTTTACAATGAACATAACAAACATGCCCATTTATAATCATAGTTACATACATTCATAAATAATGTACAAATACAAAAACATTTAACATGTGAGAAATAGTTGTATGTAAGTACACTTGCATGCACATATATAACAACAAATATGTACACAGACAACCATATACACACAAACACATGTTTATACATGTGTAGATATACTGACACTATTGTTTACAAACAATTATGTAGAGACATACAAACATACATTCTTTGCTGCGTTTCTCTTATTAGTACAAATATGTAAGAAATCATTATTTTAGTTATGAAATAATCATTCTTAAAAAGTAAAAAAATGATAGAAAAAAAAAAAAGAATCTCAGAAGTGACACACATGGATGGGAAAGAACCTGTTGTTTTTGCTCTACATTTTATGTCGCCTTGAAGCAGAGAGTTGGTTTCCACTGTGGAAATTCTAAGCCAGGTGTGCTTTGAATGAACATTGCCAGTCTTCTGTTCAAGAGGAGAAAAAGGGAAAGCAAATCTGCAAGATGGATCTTGAGTCATTGGGATGTTCTGCAATTGAAGGGAAGGAAAAAAGGAAGAGGCAATTGGACTGCAAGGCAAAGTATTTGCTTTCGATACTCTACTCTGCTTTATATACACACACACATATTTTGTATATATATATATATATATATATATATATATATATATATATATATATAATATATATAATATATATATATATATTTATATATATATATATATAATATATATATATATATATCACTAGTGCATGAGGATTCATTGGAATGTGACCAGTTTAATATGAAAAAAAACT
>NW_028234424.1:7597468-7602468 GCF_977035675.1 Penaeus japonicus
GGCAAAGGAGGGCCTGATATTTTGTTAAACCGTTATTGACATTGGAGTCTATGGGTGAATTCTGCACTTCATAGTGTTGCATTGCTCAGTATTGCCAGTGTGTGAAGCTGGCTCTGCCTTAACAGAGAAACTACCTAATTAAGATAGAGAGAGGGAGTGAGAGAGAGAGAAGAAAACACATTCACAAAGCCCAAAATAGTATTTGTCATAATGAATGGTGCCACATGACATTGTTATGGAATGATATAGGTTTTCTGTGTTTGTATAAAAAAATAGTGTAGGTAAAGAGTGTCATTAGGATCTGTTGTCAATAATTTAGTCACTTGTATAACAAACCTGTGTTCTCTTAGATTTTAATAAATGAGGGCAAGTCTTTAAGTATGTTTCTCTTTCCTTTTTAAATGTTAAAAGCATGTACAAATCCTTTCCATAGATTATGGATTTCTTCTACTAAAATCAATGTTTATGTTCTTATTAGTCTGCCCCATTGAAAATGTATATACAAGGGAAATGAAAAAATAGATAGTATAAGCCATGTGTTTTGTCAATGAATTGCCTATTAATTAATTGCCTATCAGTGGAGTTGGTATGACATTGTTAAATCCTGGTCACGTTATGTAAATATAATTTTGCAAAGTGCATGGAAGTGCTCATCTCACTTAAACACAAAGACTTTGCCTGCAATAGATAAAATTGCAAGATTTGCATTTGCCAGTTATTGTGGATTGCTTAATGTGTATTTTCCCTAGCTTATCGATTGACAGGGTAAACCAATTGCTTGCGAACAATGTATGTCTCAGAATCTAGATTTGTTTGGTTAATGTTTGTATAGACATACACTAGAAACATGAATTTTTAGGTTGGATACGAAATGACGTGAAATGAAAGAAAATGACAAGTCAAAGAATATTCTGTTTGATTTACTGGTTATTATTGTAGATTTGGGAATTTTGCTCATCCGGGACAGCACTGGTGAAACAAAATGAGATATGCTCACCCGGAAGACCCCCAAAAAATATTATTTGATAGTAGATTAAGTTCTCTTTCTTACTATGATTAGCATTTTTCTTTTTTACATACCGGGAGGGTTTCCCTTTCTTTAGCCGATTACCCTAACTGGAGCAACGTTCTGTGACATTTTAAATAATATCTTGACGTAGGAAGCGAGTGTAATGTAATTTGAAATGACAGGAGTTGTACAGGCTTACTGGTGTTATATGTGCTCCATTTGAAATCATACAGATACTGAGGAACTTCTTATGTTCACATGCATGGGCGTGCGTGCGTGCGTGCGTGTGTGTGTGTGTGTGTGTGTGTGTGTGTGTGTGTGTGTGTGTGTGTGTGTGTGTGTGTGTGTTTGTGTGTGTGTGTGCGTGCGTGCGTGCGTGTGTGTGCATGTACGTGTGTGTGTGTCTCGGTCTGTCTGTGTCTGCGAGAGAGAGGGGAAGGCAGACAAACCGAAAGAGAGGGGGATGTTGTCAAGTGTACTTTTCCCATTGGTATAAAGAAACTAAAGTAATTCTGGACTTACGTAAATGATTTATTTATTTGCATTAATATGACACATTTAATTGAATGAAACGAGACTACACATCTGCACCGTTTTTTCAATAAAATCTCAACATTATATACATGACTTACGCAAGATTACTTAATATACTATATACACTGACTTTTTTTCCGGGGGGAATAATCATCTCAAGAAGAAATGCTACCCCTTAACCCCCTAAATCTGCCCCTCTGTCTGTGTATTATACATAGATACGCAGGGTCAATAAAACCTGCGTATACGTATATTTATACATACACATCACTGACGTAATAGGAAATTTCATTCGCTGCAGTCTCAAATTCGCAAATCTTATCATAAGAGAAATATAAACAGAACAGGCAATGCTGAGCGATGAAATAATTTTCGAAATACTCCTAGGCTTCCTCTTCGTGGGCCCGAAACTCAAAAGAAGCCATCGGTTAGGTGTTTAAGGACGTTGGTAACTACCTTACAACATCGTAACTCCTTGCTATATCTTAGAACCCTATCCTCATATCTTTTAAAACAAATCATTACGTAAATTGAAAGGTCATTGCTTTTATCGTAATATAATTTGCCGAGTCGCCACGAGAGGGCAGTTTGGCAGCCAAATGACTAAGCAGAAGGGAGGGAGGAACACGGGGGGAGAGGGAGGGAGAGAAAAACGTCTCATTATTTTTCACACATATTCAGACATAATAGAATAAAGACTCTGCATAACACCGTACTTCTCGCCTATACAAGTCGGAGCTATTATGAATACGGGTTCATGGCGGTTCACGCGGTCGGGCTTAAAAAAAAAAAAAAAAAAAAAATAGTGGATTTTTTGCCATGCTAAGACATACTGCTTCGCGATGATGAGCCAATTTCTCCACATCTTCATCCCGAACCATGGGAATTTTCCAGAAGATTGCCTATCTATTAATTACCTCAATATTAGTATCAGCCGATTCCTCTCGCCCTCTTCTCTTCATATGCCCGTGATTGCCCCTAATTCCCCCACAACCTAGGCCAGAATAGGGATCAGATAAATTGAAGGGTAATAAACAACTGCGCTAATTGCCATAATTTACCCATATATGACACCTACTAACAACCCTGCCCTGGAATTCAAACTTAAAGTAAAGGCAGCCCCTTCACACAAGGGGATCGCATTTTGCATCTAGGAATAAATTTGTTGCATATAACTGCACTGTGTGTTTGTGTGTGTGTGTATGTATATATATATATATATATATATATATATATATATAAATATATATATATATACACATACATACATATATATATATATATATATATATATATATATATATATATATATATATATATATATATATATCAAGCACAGCTTCCTGGATGGTCAAAATTCCTGTCTCTTCCTTACAGCTCTATAGTTGGTTAAAGTTTCAACTCGCTCAACTACTCTCTCATGCAACTGCTGTTTAGGCGTGGTTCCATTGCTTATTCATGTGTATACACTATATAGTTATATAAACCCGCGACTCAACTTCGAGCGTGCAGATTAACCTTGTTTTCTTGATGTAAGGTTAGGTAACACCTAATTGTTATTATTATAACTCTAATTGTGTTGCTGCTGATAATGATAATATGAATAATGATAGAAATAATAATGATGATAGGAGGTGAATATAGAATGATAAACTAATTCTCATCTTATCAACTAATTTTACATGTAATTTAGATTATCTGAAAAACAATTCTATCTCATGAAATAGGAAAATATGAGCTATACGGTACAGTAAAATTGCTTTATATAAGTAAAACCATTTGGATTTGAGGATTTGCAAAATATATTTCTTGATGTTTTTTAAGTTCCAGAAATAGGAGAAGTACAAAGAAAAAACAGATAAGAAAATCAAAATAGAAAAAAAGGGAAACAATTCCGGGCTATTTTGTTATTTTTTATTTATTTATCGTATTCATGCCTTGTTTTAGTATCATTATAATTGATTTTCCTATACTTGCGTTTGAATTATAACAAATGCTACGAGACAGTTTCCGGGCAATTCCCTTCCACATGTTTCCGAAGGCGGTCATAATCAATACCACAGATTGAAAGTTTTAAACAATGATACTATTTTTCAAGTTCAGAATTTTTTTTAGTTTTTTTTTTTAACTTTTTGTTTTCAGTGCATTAATCTAATATAATAAATGTCCTAGTTCTCGGTAATGTGAGCCGTTATATTTATCTATCTGTAAATCTTTCAATAAATGCGTTTTCACGTTTCGCTTCCCTTATTGCTCATTTGAGGGATTTTCTCAAATGTAGCACACACCTGTTAGATAATATGCATATGAACCCACTTAAATGTTACGTGGATATGAATATATATGTGTGTATATACCACAAATGCTCAGAGGATAGTGTTTCGTAAAAAAAATAATTAATTTTGCCAATAAGACTTACACTGAATAGGTGATCAGTTTCCAGCTAATTTTTGTTCAGGCAGCAAATCTCAGAAAATGGCATTATTTCGTTCAAAACATAAGTAATTTTGCCGCAAAACCCGAGATTACATCTGCATCGAATAATTGATCAGTTCATGACACCGATCAGTTACTCATTTCCACCGCATGAGTTGTCTGAAACAAAGAAAAACATGAGGGAGATGCGTTCAGATGTACCCGAGGTTTAGGGACTGATTGCATACCAATAACAAACAACAGCAAGAAGAACACATTGAAAGAAGCAACAAAAGCGGTCTTCCGCGGCTGCGAGTCGATTTCTTGCAGTCCGGTTGTGTGTGTAAGAGTATCCTTCATGACATAGGTTGAGAATACCGCTTCTCTGGGTTTGAGCATTGCAGAGACATTTTCTAAGCCTTCTGGGGGAATATACACCTACAATGAGGCCTTAAGTACTGACATATTTCCAAATGTAATGCATTCGTCTGTTGTGAGGTGCATTTTCTCACTCAACGGGGTAGCCACCCCCCTCCCGCCACCCCTAGCTTCCCTAGATCCGCCACTGATTGTACAGTGATTAGCTTTTTTAACGATATGGAGTTACATTTTGCCGATTTACTCATTCGCGCCGGTTGACGTCCTATCACATGATCGGAAAATATCCCGGTTTCGGGTGACGTCCTGAAACGTCAAGTATTTTTTCGCTTAGTTCCGTGACGTCTCCAATAGAACGCTAGATTGTTCTTAAATATAATTATTTTTCATAATTTCTTGGTCTGTTAATTTAGTTTAGGTATTTGAATGTCATATAATATGATAAAAATGACGTCAAAAAATACTACGTAATGTTGATGAATAAAAAGATGAGTAAAAAAAATAAAAGAAAAACAAAAATGCTAATGTAATACTATTTCTAATTTGTCGATTACCCTTGACGTCACAAGGTGCATGCACATATTCGTATTATATATGATTGTTTATATTGTCCTTTTTTTCGTCTTGGAAAAGAGATAAACAAAACATTTTTTGATACCTCATT
>NW_028234424.1:7607468-7609968 GCF_977035675.1 Penaeus japonicus
GTATTTATATTTTTTATGATGATTTTGAGAGTTATGAGAATTTAATGACTAGACAGTCCTCCCATATTATCTTATAAATCATTTTCATATGTGTGATAGAAATACTGTGTTTATATGACATATTTCTTCTCTATTTTTTGTCTTTTGAAATTCATGTGATACACTAATAGTCCATTTCATTATTAAGAAGGGAATATTAGCCTTTTCCCAAACAATTTATAAGGACTACAAATGTATCTCCTGGCAAAAGCATCGTTGTATATAAGAAGATAATTTTTTTTCTTTCTTTTTTTTTAGATTTCAAAATTCATTGATGAATAATTTTTCCTTGGTATTTTTTTTATTGCATTAGTAATCATTTTTAATGTTTATTTTGTATTTGGTGTTATTTATCATTATCACATAACTTCTTTCTAGTGTTAATCAAAGACTGTTGAATGCCTAGCTTAAATAGGCTTAATAGAAGTATTTATAGACAGTCATGCAGGGGAAGGGCAAAGAGCAAGGGAAGATCATGCACATACCAGTCCTTGTCAGTATTATAAAGGGATTCTTTTATGTTTTTGTTTTTAAAATTTATATTATGCATTTTTTTGTTAGATTTGTGAAGTGTGATTTTTACCACTACTCTTCTTATTATTCCTTTTCTTACTTTTACTTGTCCTCCTCCTCCTCCTCCTCCTCTTCTTCTTCTTCTTTTTCCTCCGTCTGTTCTTCTTCTTCTTCTTCTTCTTTTTCATCTTCCTCCTGCTCTTCTTTTTCCTCCTCCTCCTCCTCCTCCTCCTCATCATCATCATCATCATCATCATCATCATCATCATCATCATCATCATCATCATCATCATCATCATCATCATCATCATCATCATCATCATACTCCTCCTCCTCATACTCCTCCTCATACACCTCCTCATACACCTCCTCATACACCTCCTCATACACTTCCTCTTACACTACTACTACAATATCAGCAATTATTATAACTACTACTACTACTATTACTATTACTATTACTATTACTTTTACTACTGCTGCTTCAACTACTGCTACTTCTACTACTACTACTTCTACTACTACTACTACTATTATTATAATTATTATTATTATGATTATTACTATTACTATTATTATTATTATTACTATTATTATTATTATTACTATTACCATTACCATTACCACTACTTCTACTACTACTACTACTTCTACTACTACTACTACTACTACTACTACTACTACTACTACTACTACTACTACTACTACTACTACTACTACTACTACTACTACTCTACTATTACTACTACTATTACTATTATTATTGCTATTGCAACTATGATAAATAGTACAGCTAGGAACAGAACAATTAATGTTTAATATTGTAGCTTTGATGTTTAGATTATTGTTACTGCTGCAAATACAACTAAAAGCTACTGCTGCTATATGATTACTGCTCTTACTACCTGCTATCACTACGATCACTATTTTCATCTGTAGCAAATTTATGATTAACATGATTTATCACAATACTGTCACTCTTTAATACTATGACTTATTTCTTTCTTGTCATATGTAATGTCACTATAGCCTTTACTATATGTGGTATTATTTGGCATCTGTTTATTGTATAATTGATGTTGTGTAGAATATTACATTGGCTTTATTGGTGTTGAAATCACATACTGATTGACAATAAGACTTTGAATACCCTTCAATTTAGATCATATCTTTTGATAAGCTTTTAAATTCTTGGTCTGAATTGATGGAATATTATATTTGTTTCAGCTTTGACACTACAGTTCGTGAGTCACAGCTTTCTGGAGTACCATGACCCAACTATTGGTTCGTATTGTTATATTTTATTACTTTTGTTGTATGGCTAAAATTGGCAATTACTTAGAAGGGAAAGTATGTTGGGTGTTGATAAATTGTGTGTGTGTGTGTGTCTGTCTGTCTGTCTGTCTGTGTCTTTGTGTCTTTGTGTCTTTGTTTGTGTCTCTGTCTGTGTCTGTCTATTTGTATGTTTGGCAAGGTACTGGTAGTGGGTGTAGGTGTGAGTGTGGATGTGGATGTGAATGGAAGTGCAGGTGTGTATGAGTGCAGTTATGCAAACATGCATGTTTGCATACATGAATGTATCCATACATTCATATGCATGTATACATGTATGATTATATTTATTTGTGAATGTATTCTTGCATGTTTGAAGAAAAGCACCCAATGAAATACTGTAGTCTAAAAAGAGTTTAGGGAGCTGTATTTAAAAACATTTTGATTAATGTTCTTGATTCTTTTCACAGAGGATGCATATCAGAGACAAGCTGTTATTGATGGAGAGCCAGCATTGCTTGACATACTGGACACTGCTGGCCAGGTTAGGAAATATGTCTTGTATGGATAGTAGCATATAGCTTGCTGATAGAAATACTAATTATGTGTGCTTTGGCAAGTAGCCACACACATTCAAGGGCTCTTGTGACCTGTGGAAAAAAAATTAAGGGAGAGT
>NW_028234424.1:7617468-7624968 GCF_977035675.1 Penaeus japonicus
GCCTTTTGATGCTATAGATGCATAATCTATGTAATACTTATGTACTCAAAAAATTATTTGATTAAACAATAATTTGTGTAGTATTGTGTAGAATAGAATATTTATTAACAACTAGATGAAATGTATTTGAGATAATGTTATGTACAATATATGGTTTATTTTACACTAAGGTTATGATCTTAATTTTTATTTGGTGTAAAGCAGTGTTATACCTTTTTTTTCCTTTTCCTTTACCTCAAAACAAAGTATATAGGGTTATGTTCTCTGTTGAGTAACATGTTAAGTGTGGGCTGTAGATGGAATTGCTGTATGTTTGAGACTGGAGAATCACCCTTTCCTTAGTGTGGTAACTCTACCTGTTCATTAATGTTTATCTGTAACTTTGGGATAATGCTTTACAATGAATGTCTAGGTAAGATCACCATTTCTAATGTCAGCTAAAGATATTTTTAGATATTTTTATAGATGGAACACGAAGCAAAATTTATCCTCAGAAATGTAGGTGTAAGCAGACAAATTATTAACAAATTAGGTGGATGCATCATTTGCATGTATGGATAAGGCACAATTAAAGAGTGGAAAGAAGGTAAAACTAAAACTCATAAAGTGAATTTTAAAAAGTTTTAAATATTTTAAAAAGAGATTGAAAAAAAGAGCAGAAACTACTGGTAGGAGTACGAGTTCTGAGAAAGAGCTGCAAATGCGGCAACAAGCTAACTCGCAGTACATGCCGATATTCGCACACTTCTGTTTTTTACGGACCCTAGATTAGTCGAAGTCCGATGATGTAGTACGGTGCTGCATTCAGTTATTGTGCTGGGCTCTGTGGCCAGCGAGGCTTCACGTTGCCAAGAGAGTGGCGTGACATCCTTGTTGACCGGTTGAGATTCCTAGTTGCAACCCGAGCAGCAGTTCTATGCTTATCTAGTCAATCAGTTGACCCTTTCCCTGTGTATGTTGTCTTCATTCTTAGACTTCATATTAAATGTTTATGTAATATATATATTTAAATTATGAATATTCGTTTTCCAAGTTTCTTTTTTTTTTATTGTTTTTTATAATCTTGAGTAACAATCAGTGTTGGTTTGGCAAAATGAAACTGAAACTGAAAAGAGATGAGAAAAAGGAAATTCCCTCTGTAGTGGGCTGTGGTAGGTATTTAAGAATGTACTTTACCTAAAGCATACTGTATGTTGATCATCGAGACTGTTTTTTAGTATTTTGGAGAGAGTATTGTTGTTTTTTGTAATACTCTTTGATATATATTTGATGTTTAGAATAGAAATTCTTTTCCACCCAGTATTTGTTGCTATAATTATGAGTAATTAGAAAATCCTATTACATAATAACATGTTGTGATCCTTTCCAAATAACTATATCCTAATTTAAGGAATTAGAATTTCTTCTTTTCAAAAAAAAAAAAAAGAAAAAAAAAGAAAAAAAAATTATACCTGTTGTTGAATTGTATAAGATGCATATTAGTATATTTTGTTGGATTTATTGCATTCATATTCAGACTTATTAATGGATGATGCACTTCACTCTTTTTTGAATTTACTGTATTCACCTGTAAGAACACTAGTAGAAATATGCAACCCAAGTATCCAGGGATATGTATGTCCTATGGATAGAAAAGTAGACATTAAATTATTTTCAATATGATAAGTATCTTTTCTTTTCCTTCCTTAATCTTAAATAATGAGTTCAAGACAAGATGGTTCTCATGCAATTGTGAATGAATTTTTTAAGAAGATTGTGTTTTGGCACAAGGGCACATTTTAGACACTGAGCATGGTTTGAGTCACCTTTCTCTTCTCGTTCTGCTTGCATATCCATCATCAGTGATACTTTAGAGCAAGAGATTGATAACTTGCTGTGTGCCATCGCTCTCTAAAGATAGTGCTTGCTAGAGACCGTGGATGGGTGTTATTCAAGGCTCTATCTCCTGCTGGTCCTAGAAGAAAGTGGTGCCATCTAGGTTTTGGATTTTAGGTTTGCTTAATATTACGGTAATTATAGTACTTATGGCTGCAATAGTCATTATCACTCACTCCTTACTCATAGCACAATAAAATAGAACAGTGATCCAAAATCCCAGAACATCATATACATCATAATGCCCGTCATCAGGCCAAAGCTCATGATATCTTTAAAAGATACTCTGCAAACTAATTTTTTTTTTATCTCAGTGGAATAAACTTAGATTCTACACATTCCTTACTGTTAGCTGTGGAAAAAAAGATATAGCAGAAGCAATGGCAGAGGTGATTAATAAAACCAATCATTTTAACAAAATTTTATTAATTCATGTAAGTCAGGATTATGCATTTCCAAGACCAACTTCCTAAGATTTTTTAAAATATTCCATTCAATTATAACATGAAAATTCAGCTTCCACATTTACCAGTAATTGTAAGTTTTGTCTCTATCATCAAGAAGGAACCTTGATGTGTAGCGTACAAGATTCCAAAATATTTGGTTTCATAGACCAATGGTTATGTTTTTAATTTGCTATTCAATATGTATCTTTAAATTACATTATTACATTTCATAGGAGGGGAAGAGAGCACTGGGAGAGAGAAACACAATAAATTTGTATTTTATAGGTATATAAGTTACCAATAATGAGAGTCTGCTCACTGTGGTTCTTACCTTAAATGAGTAATGATAAGGAATAAAAAATAAAAAATATAAAAAAGAAATAGCAAAGCACAAAAGGAAACATATTAATTTTGATTTTTATTTCAGTCATGAATGGTCTCAAAATCTTAGATCATGAATTTTAATATTCAATAATTATTGAAAATCTTTTGGGTCACAATAGTTATTTGGAACTTCCTTGACTAAAACTTCAGCCATTAATTATTTTCTTTCTCTTCTAAACTAGATTCTGTATGTCTGTTGCATAGAACTGCTAACAATATTATCCAACCAATTGTCAAATTCTGAAGATTTTACCAGAAAAAGAAAAATATATTTTACAGAGTACACGTATTTTCCTTCAACTAAATTCTAGAGTTGGAAAAACTGCTGGATTACTCTTGATTTAATGAGGAGGAATGAGAAACAAAAACCCGATAAAGGAATTATAAATATGGCCACATTGTGATTTTAGAAAAAAAAAAAAAAAATCTTAAAATTTGATGTTAAAGAATTATTCCAACACCATGACTGAGCAGTTCATACTTATAAATATACACATAGTAAGTACATAAACATACACGTATGCATTATGGCAACTCACTCACACACAAAACCGAAGAACATATTGACCATTAAGGTACACACACTATATATATGGTTAAAGACGAACAATATTTTTTCAGAATGAAAAAGCTATTAAAATAAAAGCTAAAATCATTCTTCATAGAAATGATTTTACAAAGGGACTTGTAAGAAACTTCCATTATAATTTTTATTAAAAATTTATTGGCTATGATAGAATTTATCAATAGTTTTAGAAATATTTCAGGAATTATTTAATTTCCTCAAATCTAAACTATTTACTATCCCTTACTAATGTTAGGATCAGTCTTTCCTTCAATAACAATATGAAAAATACCTTTTATAATGACAAGTAGAGGTATTAAAAAGATCCTAGTTTATGAAGATGTGTATTTAATACATACTGTAATGATTGGATATCTGTGTCAATTTCACACAACTGGCCTGAAAACCCATACACTGGTAATATAAATAAGATCTTTCCTAAGGACTTCATCTGCCTTGCATATTTATAGGTGTACTTCATCAACCTAACACAGTCAAAGAACATTAGTAGTTTTCTGTATGTGAACTGTGGTACTGCAAAGATCTGTGTTCTACTAGCCAAGGCAACAATAGAAAAGGTTAGCTTATGAAATTCCTGATATGGTGCTACTGTGTTTCTTTGGAAAAAAATGGAAAATTGTGTTAAAATGGGGGCATTTTTGGTTTACATGCTCTATTCTCATGCAGTATTGCACCAAAATATCTTTATGATGCTCTTTAACATCCTGTATAGATGAAATACTTCCAAAAATGAAAAAAAGTAAAATAAAAGTTTTCTCCTAAATTACATGAAATGTTCACTCCATTTTTAAATAATCCTTTTTAAACAAAGGGGAGCCATGCAAAACAAAACAGAAAAAAAGGTGGAAAAAAAAGTCAACTATAATTTGGGTTACAAAATGTTATTGTTAAATAAGTATAAAGTCAAGTAATGCCACAAGCTTTTTCTCAAATCTCAAAAAAGCATTTTTTTCCTTTTTGATCTTAAGATAAAATTTGTAAATCAGACTTGCTTGATATGTAATATTTTGTTTTACATTTTCTGAATTAATTAATAACAAAACTATCATTACAATAAAGAAAGCAATGCGTTAGTGTATTTAGCTCCTTTAGTGCCTCTTACTCCTCAAATACCATAAATTACCTACTTCCCTATTTGTACTTTAACATGGAGGCATCTGTTTATTACAAAAATTTAGTGCCCATTCAATATACGTTACTAATAATACATATATACACATCCATGTATCTAACTAAATCCAAACACTGATATAAACATGATCTAATGTTCATTTCCACTTATTCTTCCTGCTAAGATAGTTTTCTTTCTCAGAGTATTTTTTAACATGCTTTAATATGTTGATAAAGTTCTTTCATACAGATACATACATACATATACAAAATATAATATACAGATGTGCCACCATATTTCTGGTAAACTTTGTTCCAGGACCCTGTCAGACTAGCCAAAACTGATAATCTTATGACCTACTAATTATGCATGTGTTGGATCTTGAACTGCACAACTAGGAAATCTGGCCATCCTTGTAGCACAATAAAATAACAAGAAATCAATGTCCAACAATACAATTTTGGGTATTATTAAAGACATGATTTTAACAAACAACTCTGAACTCCCCATGTTGCAGTCCCCATAGACTATAGTAAATGCTGTTTGTCTCAATAATCAGGTTTAATTGATGGAGCCGCTTCAGTGTAACCAAGTGCCTTGTGTACCACACTCAATGCAAGTTAGACCATGAGTTACCTGAAAATTGGTGGTGTACCTATATAAATAATGATCTAGGAAATATATTTTCTAGTGTTCCTTCATTTACTTGTGTCATGTTGTTTTATTCTCTCTAATGCCTCTTCATAGCCTTTTATTTCATTCACTTCTATTCAGACTTTTTCCAGCATTCCGAAACTACCTATAATCCCTATTACCCCATCTCATGTGTGCTGTATGTCCTTTGGAAAAAAAATCTTGAAGCTGATTATTGGTTTCTTTGTAATCTTTATTTAAGTCTGTTGTATCAACTCTTTGTACTGTACTTAACACCATCTTCTCTATAACCCTCTAATTCTTCAAGTCACAGAATCGCAGAAAAAAGAAAGAGAAAGAAAGATGAAAAAAAAAGAAAATCAAAGATCATATAAAACACATATCTAAATACTGATGATGCTTTTGATGTTGTCTTTGTTTTCAAAATATATATAGGCAAGACAAACATAATACATACTGCTCATTCATCCCCCATTAATATTGCCTTTCACACATTCTCTACAATTTCAGCTACAGTTTCACATATCATAATCAGATGTTTCACTTCCAGATTTTTCATAAATGGAGAATTCTAGATATGCCCAAACAAATATTAATAAAAATAAAGTAAAAAAATGTTACAGGCACTAAACTATTACATACAGTGTTAAGTATTCTTTCATATGAAATATCTAGCTCATAAAAATTACCTAAAATTGGGTGTAATAAAATTACTGGTAATAATCATTAATGTCTACATGACAGAGATAATAATTCTATTGGTATGAAAATGATTAATAATAATAATAATAATAATAATAATAATAATGATAACAATAATAGGTTTTGCTTTCATGAAAGACTGTTGGGAAACTACGAAAAAAAGAAAGAAAAAGAAAAAAAAAAATGGAATGTCTAACCTAAATACGACAATAATTCCTGCAGTTTCTGGTAATAATAAATATCAATCAAGATTAGCTATTCTTTATACAGAAATAAAAGGGTTTATCTTCTCTTTGTTTGATGTTATAATGTAATCCAATGTTTAGAAAGGGAGAAAAGGACAATAGAATATCAAGTTTGTAACAATTCTTAAATAACATAGAGAACGGTTAGTTATGAATTACACATTACCACTAACTTCTAAATAACAAATCCAGTGACCTTGCTGAATTCTAAATATATCTACAAAGAGAGATACAATGAAAAACAAAAGTGAGAAAAAACTTAATGAATGTACCACTCCAAAAAAAAAAAAAGTTATATTACATAAACAGGCCCTCATTAAGGTAAGAATCACAGAATGTATTAGCAGAACTATCACTCAAATCTATTTTCCAACATGACCAAAGTTCTGAGCAAACTTCCTGACTTCTTTAAGAAATGGCTGATACAGCTTAACTCCACTCATCAATAAAACAAGGAGAGGGGCTGGGGTGAAAGAAAAGAGAGAGAAAAAATTAACATATAATCTGTCAGCAATTATTTCTGGGCAACTGTAAGCCATGCTTTTCAATATACTTTCTCCTCGCATTCTCTATGAGCTGTGCTTTTCTCGTCTGGAAAGATGTCATTCTTTCTGTTGCTGACTTCCCGAAGGATTTTGCTGCTGTATTCAGGGAAACATTTGCCTCTGATGAACCTGCAAGAGAGGTGGCTGTCTCCAGCGTCGACTTAGAAGCACTATTTGTTGGTGATGAAGTATGGGGGTGACTGGTGGTGGGTGTGGCTGGTGGTGGGGTGGGGCTGGAGACTACAGGGCTGGGGGTGGCAGGGCGAGGCTCGGGAATGGGCTCTGGCACGTTGCCCTCAAGGAAGTTGGTGATCGTCTGGTCGACATTCTGCGTACGCACTGGAGATGGAGACGAAGTTGTGTGGTGTTATGATTTGGACAAATTAAGATACATCTATCTATATAGTATTTATGTATATGTGTGTGAATCCTTTAGCTTTAACACCCAATTCATCCTCCAGAACTAAGGTTACAACAGGGAAGAATTCTTAAAGAGACAAGCATAACCACCAATCACATATCTTGTAGAAATAAATGCAGACCAACCTACCTAAATCACGCTTAATCTGATCCAGGGAGATATGGGGCAGCACCTCCTGCACCTGCTGGGCCATGATGTGCACCTCGGGACTAAGCATAGGGTTGGCAGCAGCTGCGGCTTCCCGGGCCAATCTCTTCATGAATTCCACCTACAAAAGGAATGATAGATAAGTTGTCTTTTCCTTTGCATCTTATCAGTTAATTCCAAGTTGAAAAGTTCCCTTCACATCTAAGCTCACCATTTAGTTGTGCCAATGTGTGACCTGCTAGTTTCAACTCTTGTACCTGGAAAACATGCCCCCCAATTGAATGGGCAAGCATTTTGGATACAAGAGTTGAAAATGGTGTTGGTATAAGTGTTGAGAGTGTGCCTGTAGATGCCTTCTCAAACAGAGTGGATTTTATATACTTA
>NW_028234424.1:7632468-7637468 GCF_977035675.1 Penaeus japonicus
GTTAGGTCGTTAGGGGCCCTGTCCACAATGGGTTAATAGTATTAATTGACCTAAATGAAGTTGACTGTGAAATTCATAGAAATGGTACATATGGAAATGAATAATTCCACATTCAAAGATATGTAATTCTTATTTTGATGCAACACAACACATAAATCTCATAAAGATGTAATATTAAAATGTCAATTACACATACTATAGAATTATTTTTGATACTAGTTGACCTAGTCCTCAATGTAGACACAAAGACAAAGACAAAGACAAAGACAAAGACAAACACACACACACACACACACACACACACACACACACACACACACACACACACACACACACACACACACACACACACACACACACACACACACACACACACACACACACACACACACACACACACACACACACACACACACACACACACACACACACACACACACACACGTGTACGTGAAAAAGGGGGGTGAAGATCTGTTTACTCAAATGCAATAATGTGTGTATTTTAAGCAATACATATCCAAAGAATTGTATGTTTTATTGTATAAAACAAAGTAAATGAGTTCTCTTTGTGACAGTGATTATCTCAAGAATAAAACCGTTTCATAGTCATCAAAATATAAAAGCATAAACTGCTCTCTTTGTGCATGCAACTTGCTTAGTATAACTTCTATGCACAATGCTTGTCCAACAGTAACATATGCACTAAATAGTGATGGTCCTTTAATGCAACTGGTAGAGGTCTGTCCCAAACCAAAAACGGCCACATCAAAGGCAAACTAAGCTTATAGAGGCCTTCCTACCTAGGAGTATGCAAGAACTGAGGTGGAAGGACTGCAATACTTCTTTTAACATTTTTCTTTGAACTTTGGAATTTGTGTTTATCATAACTACCAAAACATTTTTTATTAATTTATCATCACTCTTTCTTAGGAGGGAACAGAGTCAGTTTGCTCTTTGTTTATGCCTAAAAGTGCCACTTCTTTTCCATCATTCTACTTGACGCTCACACTGGCAAGCCTTGATGCCAGTGCATCTACTTCAGTTTCACATAGGTTCTGTCAATATCAGCTTTTGTACACTCTCACTTTTACTTGGTGTATGTGAACAGAGAGCAGTAGTTGGGAGTAATGGCTATGCTGATACTTATGTTTTCATTCTTGTACTAATACTGAATGCTTGTGAGGAAATTGGATTGCCACACAATACAAATGCTCAAACTATAATGACTAGTATACATAAAGAAGTAAATTCAGTAGCAGCTGTGCTCACACTCTCAATTGCACAATTCATAATAAAATACTATCTAATACTATCTCAAATGACATATAACAAAACAAATAAACTCAATATCTGCGAAAAATATCCTTCACAAAACAAGCAATATAATTGTGAGGAATTCTTTATAATGTTATTATGGAAGAATTTTTTATATTTACAGATGCAAGGGCAATGGCAACTAGAGTTTCCATATGGCGAACCTGGCCCAAAGCCATGTTCCACTTTCATAGTTAGTGGAGAATTGGGTCATACAAAAAAGTTTTGAGTTGCCACACATTCTTTCACACCAAATGCATTCATAGTTTATACTCATATGTTCCCCTGTGTAGCACTAATAAAATAGAAACAGATTTTCTTTCTTCTAGGCATTGACAGGGGAAAGTTTTGTGCACACAGGATAGGGAAAAAAGTAAAACTCAAGACTAAAAGAAAAACAGAAAAATTATCATGTAATGTAACTTCTGTCTTCTGCCATGTGTACCATAGAGATCTGAGCTTGATAATGCCATACAGTGTGTGCCCACAGGAAGGAAAAAAGTGACTGAAAATACTGCAATTTTGAATCTGACTGCACTGTTATACTTCACTAGTGCAGATTAATTCGTATAGCAATGAGTGTCATTCCTGTTCCTTTAAAATAGTGGCTAACATGGGGCAACATGTTAAGTATAACAGCATTATGTAATGGAAGTGTGTTTGTGTATGTATGTCTGCTTGCATCACCATAACATTTTCACTGGTTGAATAATTGAGGGATGTGGTATTTGGAGGCAAGGACTAATGTTAAAGAAGGCGTGGTGCAAAAATGGCCAAGAACAACTGTTTTAACTTTGAATGTCTACAGATATAATAGTTTTTATAGTCTTTGAAAACCAAATAGAGCAACAATTTTGTCCTTGACATCTGGGGAGAGCATGAAAAATCCTTGGGAAGTATTGAAAAATAATAATAACTATAAATTTTGATAATAATACTGATGTCCTATTTCTAGGGCCCTCCTTTGTTTGCCTTTGCAAGTGCTCCTGCAAATAATAGTAATATTTCCATATGCATACTCAAGCAGAAAAGGGCATGGATAAGTTCCTTATTTGACAATCAATTTCCTGGGAAATCTACAACCTCTATCTCATTCAAAAATAAAAGGGGAAGCTTGGTTGACCTTTTTCCAGAGTGCCATCAGTATGGCGGATATGGTGATAGCTTGACACCATGCCATTCTAATTACCACATATGCCATTGCTATAGTTAGTTTCAGGATTAAATTAATATATCTGGACCCTATAAGCCATGAGTACCATATATGGTACAGCTTAAATATATAACAATTAACATTATACGGAAATGATAGATTGATGAAATCCTAGACACATTTCATGTACGACATTTCCTGCACAAATTGTAAAAGCTCCTTTCACCTTCATCCTTCCCTGATAAACAACTGACTGATACGAGTATGTCTTATCTGATGGGCAATTGCTTGAAACAGAGCCATCTATCGGAAAGCAACAATAACTGTACATTTAGTTCATCTACAGAATAAAAACAATGAAAACTACCCTTAGAACAACAGGCTAATCATAAACACGTTTCATGTTTTTTAGTTGTTTGGAGTTACATGAAGTTTGACTACTCAAGGCAGTTGGATATTTGTTGCATTTTGGCATACCTCTTGATAATGCATGCAGGAGGCTTATTGTCAAATAAGGAAACATTCTCAAGTCTATTCTGCCAGTATATAGATGGAGGAAGTTTACTGACCTTTTTGCCATAGTGCCATCAGGTATAGAGGCAAAAATAATTTGCATCTAGTAGAAAACAACAGATTTCTATCCCCTGTGCACACCTAAACCCAAATTCCCCTTAGAATGAAATGAGAATTTCTAATACCTGACTATGAAGGAATATCCTGTTATGAGGGATAATTTACCCTGCATTTGTTAACATCAACAATATGCATCTCTTCTATAGAAATACCAGCCACTTCATAATAATAAAAAAATATCAACCCCATGTCTCTATCCACTGTTGATGGGACCACACCATCTTGGGGGGCTTGGTCTAAGACAATCTTCAGTGTGCAGAGCTCACACTTGGGAAGCAGTTACATCAATCATTCCAAATGATCTCATATAAAACGCAAAATGGAAAAATAAGATAAATAATTGAACTGTTCGGCAACATTCTATATGTTGCTTTAACATCATAGCAAAGATAGCATATGCCATCAGGACATAGCAAGAACTTGAAAATCGAATACGTAGACTTACTAACCAATTAGCATTATGTACACGATATGGGTAGATCTAAAAAGTAATGGAACGTAAAATGTTAAGTACAGAAAGTATGTTTTTTTTTTTTAAACCCAAATGAAGCCAAATTTCCCGTGATTAAGCTTACCTGTTTCTGTTGTATATGGCTTCGATTGGTATCGTCATAGTGACTCTGTTGTTAGTTATCGTCTAATGTTTATATCAGTTTTACCACAGTCCTGTTGTTGTTTATACCAATGAATCCATGAGGAAAATATAAACGAATTCTGATAAATATCGAAGCTTTTCCAGCTGTAAATACTCTCGGCCTTGTCACGAGCAGTTCTTTAGTTCCGCATTATGAAGCGTTGTTTGACATTGTTTTTTTCTATTTAAACTGTATCTTATTCTTTTATTTGTGAAAGTAGTACCGTATTCTAATATAAAGTGTGATTTTTATATGTTTATCTGCTTGTGAGCTTTTAAAATGCGATGAGGATAATGCAAAATAAAGATAAAAACACATTTTAATCGATAACATAATGTGGATTCAAACCTTGAATAGACGTCATATGAACAATGGCTATGTATTTTTGTATTTTATCTATTTATTAAACACACAAATAAGGAACAAATTCAATTAAGGGAAAACAAACAAAAAAAAGGCTATATAAAAATGATAAGAATTTCTTAATACGTGAATCTTTTTGGGATTGAAAAGATGTATAGTTTCTGGCGAAACTGGCAGTAGAAAACAAGAAAATGGAGCGAGAACATCTATATCGCGAGTGACGTCAAGTTTTTGTGTTATTTTAGCGAAACTTGTGGGTGATATTGACAGAATTGAAAGTACATATGTCACAAAAGAAATGGACGATACGACAGACTCTGATCTGTGTTTTAGAGAGCACCTGAATGGCAAGAACGGTCCAACATCTGAAGGTTTATTGAGGGACTCGGGTTCTTCGAGAAACAATATTCCTAAAGTTTCTCTCAAATTACCCTTCAAGTCGGAGGCTTTCCGTGCCCAGTCCCTCCTGGCAAGGTTTCACAGCTCGAGGAAGTCCGAGAGCGGGATCAAGAATGAGGTGAAGTCGGGGAGTAACGCCCCTTGGAGGAGCGGGGGTCGCCACAAACAGGGAAACAGTCAGTGCGAGCCCCCAGGAAACCTGTGCAACTCCCCCAGCACCGTGGAAAACAGCGGCTCCGGCCGAAGTAACACCTCAGCGAGTCTTCCAGAGGACCTGAACCAGAACCTCGACGTGGTTGAGGGCGAGTGCGCGCAGGACCCCAAGGGGGCGTTCCCCGCGCTCTCCAAGGCCCGCGGGAAGGGCACGGGCGGCGACGATGAGCGCCCCGACGCGACCAGCTTATCAACGGAGACTGTCCCTTTTGTGGGTGTCGGCGAGGGCGGCCAGAAGGGCGTCGAAAGCTGGTTCAGGACGTGGCCAGGCCGACCGAGGAAGCTGAAGG
>NW_028234424.1:7644968-7647468 GCF_977035675.1 Penaeus japonicus
TCTTTTCTCAAAACTATTTTCCCTCTCTATCTCTCCCCTCTCATTTCTATCTCTCTCTCTCTCTCTCTCTCTCTCTCTCTCTCTCTCTCTCTCTCTCTCTCTCTCTCTCTCTCTCTCTCTCTCTCTCTCTCTCTCTCTCTCTTTCCCTTCTCCGTTTTATTCACGAATCACGAAGTGTATTTGCTACCACACATCCAGTGTGTACTGTTTGTGCGTATTAGTGAGTGCATGCGGTGTTAACGTGTGTGAGTCACGCAATGTGGTGGAGAGGAAGGGAGTGAGAATGCGGTTATGGGGGAGAGGAAAGGGGGTTCAGGGGGAGAGAATGCGGTTAGGGGAGAGGGGGAGAGTGATGAAGTGGAGAAGAAGGGGGAGAAGGGTTGAAATGGAGGTAGGGCGAGGGTAGGGGTGGGGACGAAGTGGGGAAGGGAATAAGTATAGGAGGAGGAGAAGGGGAGGGGGGGTAAAGGAGAAGAGGGATGGTGGGGAAGACGGGAGAAGGAGAGAGATGGCATTAGCGTGAATACAAACTTTGCATGTCTGTGCCTCCGTAGCCTGGGGTCATGCGGGCGGCCGGAAGTGTGTCATGCGCATCACACTCAACTTCACACAAACGCTCACACGCGGAGGGAAGGGAGGGGGGGGGGTAAAGGGGAAGAGAGGAAGGGGTAAAGGGGTAAAGGAGAAGGGTAAAGGTAAAGGTAAAGGTAAAGGTATAAGGGAGGGCAAGGGGAGAGTGAAAGGGAAAGGGGAATAGGAGAAAGAGAGTGGAGAAATAGGTCGTGTGTATCTGTTGTGTCTGCATGGTGTCTGGGACCTACTGATTCATGTACCTGTTGCTGGTTGTGCGCACGTAAAGCGTAGAGAGGGGGGGGGGGATGGATTTTTGAATCGGTGAGTGCATGGGTAGGGGAAGGGGGCAGATGTGGATCTGTAAATATTACTTTTGCCCGTCTCTCCTCTCTCTATCTATCTATCTATCTATCTATCTATCTATCTATCTCCCTCTCCCCCCTCTCCCTCTCCCTCTCCCTCTCCCTCTCTCTCCCTCTCCTTCTCTCTCTCTCTCCCTCTCTCTCTCCCTCTCCCTCTCTCTCTCCTTCTCCTTCTCTCTCTCTCCTTCTCCTTCTCTCTCTCTCCTCCTTTTCTCTCTCTCTCCTTCTCCTTTTCTCTCTCTCTCCTCTCTCTTTCTCTCTCTCTCTTTCTCTCTCTCTTTCTCTCACCTCTCTCTCTCTCTCTCTCTCTCTTCTCTCTTTCTCTCTCTCCCCTCTCTCCCCTCCCCCTCTCTCTCCTCTCTCCTCCCTCTCTCTCTACATTCTCCTCTCTCTCCTCTCTCTCTCTCTCCTCTCCCTCTCTTCCTCTCTCTCTCTCTCTCTCTCCTCTCTCCTTCCTCTCTCCTCTCTCTCCTCTCTCTCTCTCCCCTCTCCCCCTCTCCTCTCTCTCTCTCTCTCTCTCTCTCCTCTCTCCTCTCTCTCCCCTCTCTCTCTCTCTCCCCTCCCCTCCCTCTCTCCCCTCTCTCTCTCTCTCTCCTCTCTCTCTCTCTCTCTCTCTCTCTCTCTCTCTCTCTCTCCCCTCTCTCTCCCCTCTCCCTCCCCCTCTCTCCCCCTCCCTCTCTCCCCCCCTCCTCCCCTCCCTCTCTCTCCTCTCTCTCCTCCTCCTCCCTCTCTCTCTCTCTCTCCCTCCCTCTCTCTCTCTCTCTCTCTCTCTCTCTCTCCTTCTCTCTCTCTCTCTCTCTCTCCTCTCTCTCTCTCCTCTCTCTCCTCTCTCTCCTCTCTCTCCCCTCTCTCCCCTCTCTCCCCTCTCTCCCCTCTCCTCTCTCCTTTCTCTGTCGCTCTCTCCACCTCTCTCTCTCTCTCTCTCTCTCTCTCTCTCTCTCTCTCTCTCTCTCTCTCTCTCTCTCTCTCTCTCTCTCTCTCTCTCTCTCTCTCTCTCTCTCTCTCTCTCTCTCTCTCTCTCTCTCTGTCGCGTGTTCGTTTTGTGGGGCGTGGTTCCTTCTCAGCTTATTATAGTAGGGCAGGTCCTAGTTGCTGCATCCGGAGGAGGAGGAGGAGGAGGAGGAGGGAGGAGGAGGAGGAGGAGGAGGAGGAGGAGGAGGAGGAGGAGGAGGAGGAGGAGGAGGAGGAGGAGGAGGGAGGGAGGGTAGGGGAAGAAGGGTAGGTGTAGGGGGAAGGGGAGGGAGAAGGAAAGGAGTTGGGGAGAGGGAGAGGAGTGGAAATGGGGAGGGATAGGAAAGGGTAATAGAATACTTTATGGGAGAAAGGAGTCAAAATAGATGAATGAAGTAAACAGTATAGTAGATGGATAAAGGAAACTCATGAATAAAGCAAGTGAAAAAAGTTTAATCGAGAAGAGATAGATTGGGACAGAGATGAAGATAAGGAAACTAAGGGAAAAAATAGAACAAGGAATGATGATGGTATTGGTAATGGTCGCAAAGATGATGCTGTTGATGGTGATAGTATAAATTGGTAGTAATAATACTGATAAATGATAACCATAT
>NW_028234424.1:7652468-7653900 GCF_977035675.1 Penaeus japonicus
CTCCCTCTCTCTCTCTCTCTCTCTCTCTCTCTCTCTCTCTCTCTCTCTCTCTCTCTCTCTCTCTCTCTCTCTCTCTCTCTCACTCTCTCACTCTCTCACTCTCTCACTCTCTCACTCTCTCACTCTCTCTCACTCTTTGTTTTCTTCGTGGCCTTTAAGCTAAGTGCGTCGTCATTACTATTTCGCCAAATAGATATGGGAGACATAGGCCTATAAAGTCAGCAAGGTATGGAATAGGCTTCTGCGGACCCAGAAGAAAATTGATGTTGGCGAAATCCGAAGAAAGTTGAAAAAACAACAACATAGAAAGTGTCAACAAAGAGACAGAAATAAATCGTTTAAACGACAGAACTTTTTTTAATGATTAAAAAGCCACAGTGTAACCGGTCTTTCTCTACCCCCCACGATCGTTGTGAATGATTCCCTTGCAAGAATGCAAGGTCTTCCGTCAGCTTGTCTGGTGGGCTGTGTCGGGGGAGGGTGGGGTGCAGAGGGGGGAGGTAGGTGAAAGGGTAGATGTGTGTGTTTGTGTTTGTGTTTGTATGTGTGTGTGTGGGGGGGGGGATTCAACGTGACTGGTAAGGTGGGAGGGGGGGGGGGTTGCAGCGTGACGGGTGAGGTGGGAGGGGGGGGGGGACATGTAAATGGGGGATGGCATAACAATGGTGAGAGTGAAAGAGAGAATAAGAAATTAGTGTAAGAAAAGAGAAATAAGAGGGAAGGGTGGGGGGCAAGTGAAATCGAATAGCCACAGGGAGCAGGAGGGGACAGGTGTAAAGAGAAGAATAGGGGGAAGGGGGGTAGAAGGAAGAGGGCTAAAAGAACGTGAAGGGATTAGGGGGAGGGAGCAGAGAAAGGAGAGGGGGAGGCAGGAGGAAGGGAGATGGTGGGAGGGGGATGGAAGGAGAGGGGTAGTGGGTAGGAAAGAAGATGGGAAGGCAGGAGAAGGGGAGAGGGGTAAGGAGGTGGCGGGTGGAAGGAAGGGAGAGGGGGGAAACCGAAAAACATGAAAGGTAAAAAGAGAGGAGAGTGGTTTGGGGGAGGGGGGAAGGAGTAGGTCATGTGGAGAGGGGGGAGGGGCATGGTAATTTAAAAACCACAATAAAAAATAATAATAACGGATTTCCTCTCGGAGCTGACACCGTTGGTGTCCAGGTGTTCGTTGGGGGTATGGCGGGCGGATGGGTGGGGGTGTGGGGGGCGGGGATCGGATGGTGATGGTGTGTGTGTGTGTTGGGGGGGGGGGGGGATGAGGTGAAAAGAGGGTTCTGCTTATAGAGGAATTGTTAAAGAAACGTGTCAAAGGGAAATGTATTACGTGAGGGAAATGTATTTTGATCTATGTTAATGTCATTGTTTTATTGTATTTATTATTCATTCTTTTTTTTTGGGGGGTGGAGGCGGGTGGAAGGGGGAGAGAATTCTTGGATAA
>NW_028234424.1:7656500-7659000 GCF_977035675.1 Penaeus japonicus
ATGCTCCAGTTGGTCGGTTTAAAGGTTCGTTGGTTCGATATGTGGGTCCGGGAGTTGTGAGTTAACTGTTTGAATAGACCTATGTTGGCCAACCGGTTCACATGCAGGAGTCTTTCCTATCGCAGAGATTAAAAAAAAAACTCGTGAATGCGAAATGATGTTTGGGATCACTTCTTAGTATTCATGGGTCTTCGAGTATTTGATAACCTAGCCAAGCTTTACCTAATCTCACCTGATCCAACTTAACCGAACCAGATATAACCAAACCAAACCAAACCAAATTAAACCAAACCAAACCAAACCAAATTAAACCAAGCCAAACCGAAACGAAACGAAACGAAACGAAACAAAAACAAAACAAACTTAATCTGGGGAGCAGGAGAAGCGAGTGAGCTTTTGCGTATTACTGTAGCAAGGCCTTTTCTCTCATTTTATAATGATAAGATCGCAATGTATCGTAAGGCAACTTAAGACTTTAATGTTTGTGGCTATGATGGTACTGCATAAAAATGCTTTATCGAAACTCGCAGAAGCGTGTTATGCATTATTTGTACCGGTATGGATACGTAAGATATAAATAGTTTCAAAGGCGCGACGAAAATATTGATTACTCCAAAGGTGTTATATCTTGCTACACGTGTGAGAGAATTTTCTTGCTACAGATCATAAACCTTACTTTTTTCAAATTACTGTTACTCTTACTATTGCTGCTAATGCCGTTTTGATGAGTTATCCTCCTCCTCCTCCTCATCATCAATCATCATCATCATCATCATTCATCTTCAATCATCTCTTCTTATCTTATCTTCTTCTTCTCCCCCTCCTCCTCCCTCTTCTCCTCCTCCTCCTCCTCCTCCTCCTCCTCCTCCTCCTCCTCCTCCTCCTCCTCCTCCTCCTCCTCCTCCTCCTCCTCTGCCCTCCGCCACTTTAGTAGATGTGAATTTAAAACGTTGCGTCATCGTAAACAGAAAAAGAGAGAATGACTTTTCGGAATTTTCGGCTAAGGTTGATTGTTGGTGTGTCTGTATATATGTATGTATGTATGTATTTATGTATGTATGTGTTTATGTATGTATGTATGTATGAATTACCGTATATCAATGTATATGTTATTGTATATAGTTTTTTTTTTTTTTTCATTTTCTTTGCTATGCGTATGAGAAGATGGATGTGGAATTCTTGTTGATTGAATTTTGATCTATTGGTGGATATTTCTGTATGAATGAGTGAATAGTAAGTGCTGAGTTGTATACAGGTGTTTTATGGGAGGAATATGGTTGAATCATCTCCAGTTGATAGTTAGGAGGCACTTTGGTCGATTTTAACACTCGACATTCGATCTTATGTTAACCTGATCCGTTGACACCTCCCCCCCCCCCTCCATCCCCTATAGTACTCTGTGAGGCGTGACGCCCTTTCGTTGTAAATAGCTCCTGAAGGGGGAGTTGGTACTCTGGCTTCTCTCTCTTCTTTACCTTTACCGCTCCTCTTTCTCTCTTCTTTCTCTTTCTCTCTCTTCCTGTTTGTCTCTTCTTTCATTTTATCTCTTCTTTCTCTTTCTCTCTCTTCCTCTTTTTCTCTTCTTTCTCTTTATCTTCTTTCTCTTTCTCTCTTCCTCTTTTTCTCTTCTTTCTCTTTATCTCTTCTTTCTCTTTCTCTCTTCCTCTTTTTCTCTTCTTTCTCTTTATCTCTTTGTTCTCTTTGTCTATTCTTTCTCTTTATGTCTTCTTTCTTTTTCCCTTCTTTCTCTTTATCTTTCTCTTCTTTCTCTTTATCTCTTCTTTCTCTTTCTCGCTCCTCCTCTTTTTCTCTTCTTTCTCTTTATCTTTTCGTTCTCTTTTTCTTTTCTTTCTCTTTATCTCTTCTTTCTCTTTCTCTCTCTTTCTCTTTTTCTCCTCTTTCTCTTTATTTCTTCGTTCTCTTTATCTCTTCTTTCTCTTTATCTCTTCTTTCTTTTTCTCTTCTTTCTCTTTAACTCGTATTCTCTTCTCTCGTTTTCTCGGTTATCTCTGTCTTTCTCTTATCTTTTCTTCTCCTTAAACTCTTTCTTTTTCTCTTCTTTCTCTTTATCTCTTCTTTCTCTTCATCTCTCTTCCTATTTCTCTCTTCTTTCTCTTTCTCTCTTTTTTGTCTCTTTCTCTTTTTCTCTCTTCTCTTTCTCTTTCTCTCTCTTCCTCTTTCCCTCTCTTCTTTCTGTCTCTCCCTCGTTCTGTCTTCTTCTTTTTCTCTCTTCCTCTTTCCCTCTCTTTTTTCTCTCTCTTCCTCTTTCTTCCTTCTTTCTCTTTCTTCCTCTTTCCCTCTCCTCTTCTTTCTCTCTCTTTCTCTTTCTCTTTCTTCTTGCTTTTCTTGCTACCCCCGCCAACCCCCTTTCTCTTTTTTCAGATCTGTTTTTTTCTCCTTCCACTTTCCTCTTTTTCTTTCTCCTCCCACCTTTTTGTCTTCTTCCCTCTTCCTTCTTCCCCTTTCTCCTCTTCCTCCTCCTCCTACTCCTGCTGCTGCT
>NW_028234424.1:7668999-7681499 GCF_977035675.1 Penaeus japonicus
GTGATATAGTGCTGCCGTTATGAAGTGATGTGATTGGTGCCTACGATGTTACATGGTGTGGTGTGTGTTGTGACGATTGGGTAATATATATATTTTTCAATGCTGCCGGTCGACGGTGGTTACATTAACTGAAACTTTTCTCATTTAACGGAATGTGCTATTTGGGGGAACGATAATGCTATTTTATTTTAACCGAAACTATTTTAACGGGAAAAGCTGTTTGTTCTGGGGGAACCATACTATTCTCTTGCTTTCGGACAGAAACGGTGATTTTTTACTCCCTCTTGATAGCCGCCACGGTGAGGTATATAACAAGTGGTTCGTGCAGTCTGGCGAAGATCTTGCGAGTGTATACCATTTAACGGGTGTGTGGTTTAAGAAGGAGAAAAAATGAAGAAGAGGGGAGGGGGGCGTTCGTGTGTGTGTGTGTGTGTGTGTGTGTGTGTGTGTGTGTGTGTGTGTGTGTGAGAGAGAGAGAGAGAGAGAGAGAGAGAGAGAGAGAGAGTGGTGAGGAAAGAGTGGAGAGAGGAGAAAGAGAGAGAAGAGGAGAGAAGAGAGAAAAAGAGAGAGAAAAAGAAGAGAAAAGAGAGAAGAGAGGTGGAAAGAAAGAGAGAGAGAGAGAGAGAGAGAAAGAGAGGAAGAAAGAGAGATCGGGAATGCGGGTGGTGTTTTGTGTGTCACTTCAAGATTTAGCTTACATTTGGCAATTTTGTCTCTCTCTCTTTGTTTGTTTGTTTGTTTACTTGGACTACTGCATGAGTCAGACTGTTTATTATCCTCACACTGCGTCTGCATGTCAGCTATACATGTTGCCATACATAATGAGACATACAGTATGAATGATTTTCCTGAGAATCAGGAAGATTTAGTATAATACCCTTATAATAAAAAGAGTTATAACATCAGAAAAAAAGTAATAACAAATGTAAGACACAGCGACAACGACAACGACAACGACAACAACGACTACGGTTACGGTTCCGACGAGCCCACGTATTAGCGGCCGGCTTTGCCTTGCCTGATTGAATGAACGCGACACGAATTTGCTCGAGCGAACTCGGCTTTTCCTGCGACTTCGTTTCGCCTTTCGCAAGTTTTTTTTTTCTTTCTTTCTTTCTTTTGTTTTACTTGTCTCTCCGTTCATCCTTTCGTTTGTCTGGTTATCGTTTTTTTTCTTTGCCGTTCGTCCATTTTTTGTGTTGTTTTTCGTCCGTTCGTCCTTGCCTGGACTGCTTCGAATAGAGGGCAGTGTGTGTAAGTGTGGAGGGGGGGGGGCTTCATGATTTATATATATATATATATATATGTGTGTGTGTGTGTGTGTGTGTGTGTGTGTGTGTGTGTGTGTGTGTGTGTGTGTGTGTGTGTGTGTGTGTGTATGTGTGTGTGTGTCTGTCTGTCTGTGTTCGCGTGCGTTTTATTTGAACTAATTGACATTATCTGACCGGGCGCCGTGAGATGATACTTCCTAATGACGAAATTGATAACGAGACTTAGACAGCAGAATAATCGCTTGGCGGAAGTCAGCTGCGATAATGCCAATAGATTTGATTATCGATAATGAAATCCAAGGGAAAGTATCCAATTCAACGAATCTATCAAAAAAACAAATAAGAACAGAAAAATATTGAAACCGGCAAGTGCTCCCTCAAGGAAAAATACCGAGTACTAAGAGTGACGGAAAGGTCCAGTTAGCTATGAATGCCGTCTGCAGGATTAAGTCAAGAGCTGCAACTGTGCTGATTAGCTAAGCATTCTAAAGGAAGAAGGGGGGGGGGGAGTAGGAGAAATAATGTTCCTTTTTCTTATCTCCCCTCTCTTCTTTTTCCTCAATTCTCTCCTCTTTATTTCTCTTACGTCCGCTCTCGTACCTTCGTTTCCTTTTTATTCCCTTCCCCTTCTCTTCTCTCTTTTATTTCCTGTTCTTTTATTTCCATTTCTTCCCCTCCCTCTTCCCTACCCTACCTTACCTTACCTTACCTTACCTTACCCTACCCTTCTCTCCCTCCCTTTCCCTTCCCCCATTTTCCTTCCCTTCCCCTTTTCCCCTTTCCTTTCCTCATTCCCTTTCCCCTCCCTCTCCCCCAACCTTCCCCCACTTCTTCTCCTCCTTCCCCATTCCACCCCGCCTTTCACACCCCCATTACTTGGCTGACCCTCGTTGCTGACGCATCTGAAAGGGGGGGGGGTGTCGTTGTGTACAGAGGACACATGACAGCAGCAAAGATCCGCCCCACTTCCTGTGCTTGGCTCTCGCACCTCGCTCGGACTGGGACTGGGGAGGGAGAGGTAAAGGGGGATTGTGGAGAACTCGGTGTAGGACAGATCCCACTACCTGTGGTGTCCTCGTGGCAGTGGAAATAATAGGGAAGGAATGGAGGGGGGAGGGAGGAGGAGAGGAGAAAAGGGGAGAGGAAGAGGGAATACGGTAGTGGAAAGGATGAGACGAGGAATGTGCAAGTGGACGGAAGATGGATTAAGGTTATTTGAATAAGAAAAAGAATTATTGTTGTTATTGTTATATTTATTTTTGTTGATATTTAAGAGGTCGATCGTACAAGAGATCAAGGAAGGTCAGATTACTTTAATTTGAAAAATAAGTTATTTTTGGAGGAAATGTTGTGTGGATAGACTTAAAACTATAGCCAACAACAACAAAAATGACCTGGAAACATTACCACCTGACTCGAATATATGTAATTCGCACTCCAGTCTGTGTTTGTGTGTGTAAGAGAGAGAGGGAGAGAGAGAGAGAGAGAGAGAGAGAGAGAGAGAGAGAGAGAGAGAGAGAGAGAGAGAGAGAGAGAGAGAGAGAGAGAGAGAGAGAGAGAGAGAGATTGATTGATTGATTGTAGGCGCGTTTGTGTGGAAATGTGGTGGCTGCCAAGTACATCTTTTAACATTCCATGACGCCGGCTGGCCGAAATGGGGAGGGGAGTTGGAGTATATCTGTTGTCAAGTTTGCCTGCCATTTTCGCCGTTGGGGAATTAGTGTGCGGGAGGGTAGGGGTTAGGGTACATGTCTGTGGAAAGGGGTAAGGGGAGTGTTTGTTTGTTGGGGGATAGGAAAAGTGTGTGTGTGTGTGTGTGCGTGCGTGTGTGTATGTGTATATGTGTATGTGTATGTGTATATGTGTATGTGTGTGTATGTGTGTGTGTGTGTGTGTGTGTGTGTGTGTGTGTGTGTGTGTGTATGTGCGTGCGTGTTTGTGTGCGTGTGCGTGTGCGTGTGCGTGTGCGCGCGTGTGATGTATGATGTATTTTGTGTCGTTTCGCATGGGAGGGAAGGAGGGAGAAAGGGAGGGGGGGAGTGAGAATCACCAATAATTGTCAATCAGCAAAGGGCATTGATTGGTTTATTGTGTATATGATACATTTCAACTAAAGAGGAAATAGACACATAAGACAGACATGCACATAGATATACACAGGTGAACACAGGCGTAGACATAGACTCGGGTACAAACACAGACATAGACAGACACAAACTCAAACGCAGGCATAGACATAATGTACATGTATATATGCAAAGACAGACACAAACATGAATACAAACACAGGCATATACATACTGCACATGTATATACACAGAGACATACACAGACACAAATACAGACATAGACATACTGTAAATATACATAGACACAGGCGCAGGCACAGACGCTGACAATGACAATGACAATCACAATGACAATGGCAGAGACAGACACAGGCAATGAATGGCATACACAAGCAGAGATACAGGCACAGACACAGACATATACATACTCCTAAACGCGAACATAAACATTGGACTTCGTGAGACACCAAAGGACACTCGGGTTGGTCGCATGAGAGCAGGACGTCCACAAATCACTGATTACACTGATACTATTGTACCTTCTCATCGCTGTGGTAAAGGGCGCAGGTAAGTTGCGCTGGCGTTGAAATTTCTCTTTTTTTATTTCACTTTTTTTACTTGGTTATACTTTTCCTCTTTTCTTTTTGGATTTTGAAATAGGGTTTCGTGTTGAAGGAGAAAGAGAGAGGGAGGGAGAGAGAGAGAGGGAGAGAGAGAGAGAGAGAGAGAGAGAGAGAGAGAGAGAGAGAGAGAGAGAGAGAGAGAGAGAGAGAGAGGGGGAGAGAGAGAGAGAAGAGAAGAGAGAGAGAGGGGAGAGAGGGATAAGAGAGAAAGAGAGAGAGATGAGAGAGAGGTGAGAGAGAGAGAGAGGGTGAAGGGGAGAGAGAGAGGGGTGAGAGAGAGGGTGAGGAGAGAGAGAGAGAGAGGAGAGAGGGGAGAGAGAGAGGGAGAAGAGGGAGGAGAGAGAGAGAGAGAGGAGAAGAGAGAGAGAGAGAGAGAGAGAGAGAGTCGAGGAGAGGAGAGAGAGAGAGAGAGAGAAGAGAGAGGGAGAGTGAGAGAGGGAGAGAGAGAGAGAGAGAGGGAGAGAGAGAGTATGGGGTGAGAGGGGGGGGGGGAGAAGAGAGAGAGAGGAGAGAGAGAGAAGGGAGAGAGAGAGGAGAGAGAGAGAGAGAGAGAGAGGAGGTGAGGGGAGGGAGAGAAGGGAGAGGGAGAGAGGAGAGGGAGAGGGAAAGAATAAGGAGAGGGAGAGGGAGAGGAGAGGGAGGGAGGATTAAAGGAGAAAGGGAAAGGCGGTAGAGGGAGAAGAAGTGAGAGAGTGGATGTACGTACTTTTGGTATGGAAGAAAGAAAGAAAAGTATGTAAAAGGAAAACGGAAAGAAGAAAGAAGGAAAAAGAAGAAAAAGCACGGGAAAAAGAAAAAGAAAGAAAGAAAGACAGAAAGAAAACGAAAAGAAAAAGAAGAAAGAAAGAAGAGAAAAGAACAGAAAAAGAAAGAAAAAAAGAAAATAAAAAGAGAAAGAAGGAAAAGAAGAAAAAAAAAAGGAAAAAGAATAGAAAAAAAATAAAAAAAAGAAAGACAAAAGGAAAGGAAAAAAGAGAAAAGAGAGAGAGAGAGAGGTGAGAGAGAGAGAGGAGAGAGAGAGAGAGAGAGGAGAGAGAGGAGAGAGGGGGAGAGGAGAGAGAAGAGGGGGAGAGAGGGAGAGAGAGGGAGAGGGAGGAGAGGAGAAAGGGGAGAGGAGAGAGGGAGAGAGGGAGAGAGGGAGAGAGGGAGAGAGGGAGAGAGGGAGAGAGGGAGAGGGAGAGAGAGAGAGAGAGAGAAGGAGGGAAGAATGAATAAAGGAAGGAAGGAAGGAAAGAAAGGAGGAAAGGAAAGGAGGAATAAAGGAAGGAAAGGAAAGGAAAGGAGGTATGGAGGGAAGTAGGGAAGTAGGGAGGTAGGGAGGAAAGAGGGGAGGTAAGGGGGAAGGAGGTAGGTATGGAGGGAAGGAGGGAGGTGTGAAGGGAATGAAGGAGGTGTGAAGGGTGTGTAGGGGAAAATAGAGACAAAGGGGAGGGGGAAAGGTAGTTGACAAAGAGAAAGGAGAAAAGGAGGAAGGAAGGAGGGTGGAGGGAATGAAAGAAAGGATGAATTAGTGAATTAATTAATGATAAAGGATGGAGGGAAGGAGGGGAGGGGTTAAAGAAGGAAGAGAGAAGAGGGGGAGAGGGAAAGGTAATTGACAGAAAGGAGAAAAGGAGGAAGGGAGAGAGGGCTAGAGGGAACTAGGATGGAAAGAAGATAAGAAGATAACAATAGAAAACTAAAGAAAGGAGAGATGGGGTGGAGAAAGAAAAAAGTGTCAAAATAAGAGAAAATTTCAAGATTGCAGTCTGGGTGGTATTTCGTATACAGTTAGTATTGATTGCTTCGAAGCTTATTCGCCTCGTCAACCTTGAAGTGGAAGCCTTGCAGTTGTTTGTTTTTATGTTTGTTGTCGTTCGGGTTAGAGTGATAATGACGTCATGGTTGCCGTTACTGTCATCATTATTCAGCATCACTACTTATTCCATCGATCTACATATTGCATCACTTCGTTGTACTTACTCCTGCATACATTCGAATTTTCTCTTGATAGTTTCACCACCAGCCGGGGGGATGGGGAGGGGAAGGGGGGGATGGGGAGCGGGTGACGTGTGAAAATCTAGTGACGTAATATTTTAATCTTAGTTTTTTAATTTTCGTAGTGGCGGTGAGAGCGAGAGAGCCTGTGGAATTTGCGGTGCGTGAAACTCGTTTTGATTATTACCAGGCGGAGGGAGATGCGCGCGTGGGAGGAGGAACAGCTGATCCTAGACCAGCTGATCCAAGGAGAAAGGCGACCGTCTGTTTGTATCTTGCTTTTCTCTTCATTCCTGTTTATCTTTGCTTAATTTTCGCGCTTACATTTCATCATGCTTTAATGTATAGATGATTAGTTTTTTCTTCTTGTTCGGGATTTATGTATTATCATAGTTTGTGTGTGTGTGTGTGTGTGTGTGTGTATATATATATATATATATATATATATATATATATATATATATATATATATATATATATTAACTTATAGTTACTTCTTTATTTCTGTTTATGTAGATATATACACGTTTATTTCTGTAAGTGGTTACGTAGACATGTTTATCTTTATTTTTTGTTTGTTTGTTTGTTTCCTCTTGTCTCGAGTAGTGTTTTGTTTTCTTATTTATCAATTGTGTTGTTTATTTCTCGCGATCCGAAGAGAAAGAAAACCGTTTATTATTTTATTTTCCTTTATAGGTCTATATATATTTTTCTTTTGGGAGGTGTGTATTTTTTACGTGTTTATTTATTTGTTTATTTATTTTAGTATTTTGATTTTTTTTGTTTTGTTTTACTGATATATTTCTCATTTGAAAAGAAAGGCGTTCGGAGGTGGGAGGAGGGGTTTTATTTTTATTTGATGTATTTTTATATTGCTATATATTTTTTTTATTGTTTTAATTTGTTTGTTGTATTTACCTGTTTACTTATTGACTTATTTACTTACTTATTTTCACAATTTTCTCATGGATCTACTGTTATGTGTGTTAAATTCAGTGGCATCTTCAGGTTACTAGCTTCTCTACAATCATCTGTTATCGTTGTTGTTATGGTTATTCTAGTTGGGATTATAAAGTGTCGCACATGAGATATAGGGCAGCAGGCAGGCGGGCAGGTACATAGATGTGACGTATGTGAGATGCTCTAATATGATATGTGTGTGTGTGACATGATTTGACAGATATGTGGACAGGGTGGCAAGCACACTGGCCGGCAACGCAGTAAATAGCCAAGTAGGCGGTTGTTTTTTATGATAAATGTCTCCGTTAGGCTGTAAATGCGAACCATGCTTGTGCGCGCATTGTTGTGCTTGTGTGTGTGTGTGTGTGTGTGTGTGTGTGTGTGTGTGTGTGTGTGTGTGTGTGTGTGTGTGTGTGTGTGTGTGTGTGTGTGTGTGTGTGTGTGTGTGTGTGTGTGTGTGTGTGTGTGTGTGAGAGAGAGAGAGAGTGAGAGAGAGAGAGAGATAGATAGAGAAAGAAAGAAAGAAAGAAAGAAAGAAAGAAAGAAAGAAAGAAAGAAAGAAAGAAAGAAAGAAAGAAAGAGAAATAGAGAGAGTCCCGCGGTGACTAACTCAGGCCTTCACCTTATGTATGTATATGTATGTCAAGTGTACTGTCAAGGTAACAAAGCAAGCGACCTGGTCACGAGCAGCCCCGGTCAGAGAAGCAGGCGACCTTTTCCCCTTACCCTTTGACCTCAGCCTCGTCCCCAACCCTCCCCTCGCCGTCATTTCCACTTTGCTGCTGTTACTCCACATTCTTTCTCCTTCTCCCCCCCCCCCCTCTCTCTCTCTCTCTCTCTCTCTCTCTCTCTCTCTCTCTCTCTCTCTCTCTCTCTCTCTCTCCCTCTCTCTCTCCCTCCCTCCCTCCCTTACCCTCCCCCTCCCTCCCTCCCTTACCCTCCCCCTCCCCCTCCCCCTCCCCCTCCCCTCCCCTCCCCTCCCCTCCCCCTTTCGCCCCCACCCTCACATCCTATAACCCACCTCCCGGTTGCTACACGTCGATTGAGCCGTTCATTGTGCGCGGTTTGGGTGTGTTTTGAGTATGCGATCGGGATGGTTAGCGAAATCGAGACTTCAGTTTCCTGTTTCCGCTCGTTGTGTGCGTGTGCCTGTGCGTGCGTGCGTGTGTGTGTGTGTGTGTGTGTGTGTGTGTGTGTGTGTGTGTGTGTGTGTGTGTGTGTGTGTTTTGGGAGGGTAGGAGGGAGGGGGTAGTGGAAGGGAGAGGGGTTGTACCTTATGGAGGAGGTGAGTAGGGAGTTCGTGCGGGAACGGGGAAGGGGAACCGGGAGAAAGGAGAGGGGGGAGGTATTGGGGGCGTGGGGTGAATGATGGGGGGGGAGCAAGGAGAAGGGGAGATGAGGGGAGGGGAGGGGAAGGGAAGGAAGGGTTATGTGTTTGGGTAGAGGGGATGGGGGGGGGGCGGTTGTGCACTGGGCGGAAAGAGTAAGGGAGGAAATTGGTGGGGAGGGGGGAGGGGGGAGGGGTCTTTGGATTGTGCGTGCGTCCTTTCTGGTTTCGTTGCGCCGTGGTTTCCACCTTTTCCGCTCCTATTCTTCTGTATCTGCTCATTCTTTTTCTTTTATTTTTCTCCATTTTCTTTCAGTGTCTGTTTTATGGATTCGTCTCGTGCCCTTTTCCGTGTTCCTATTTCTTTATTTGATTCTCCTTCTCCTCATTCTCATCCTTCTTTTCCTCCTCTCTCCTCCCTTCTCCCTTCTGCTTTTCCTCCTTTTCATGCTCCTTCTTCCTCTTCTTCTTCATCTTTATATTTATATTTATATTTATCTTCATCTTCATCTTCATCTTCATCTTCATCTTCATCTTCATCTTCATCTTCATCTTCATCTTCATCTTCATCTTCATCTTCATCTTCATCTTCATCTTCATCTTCATCTTCATCTTCATCTTCATCTTCATCTTCTCCTTCTCCTCCTCCTCCTCCTCCTCCTCCTACTTCTCCTCCTCCTTCTCCACGCTCTCTCCGTTTCCTTCTCCTCCGCTTCTTCTCCTCCTCTTCCTCTCCTCGTCTTCTTCTCTTCTCTTATTCTTTTATTCCACTTCTTCTCCTTTGCTACTTCTCCTTCTTCTTTTTCTTCTCCTCCTCCTCCACCTCCTCCTCCTCCTCCTTCCTCCTCCTCTCTTATCCATTCCGCCTTCTTCTTCGTCTTCCCTTCTCTTTCCTCCTATTCCCCTCCTACTCTTCTTTTCTTATGTAACTGCTCCTCCTCCCCCTATAGTATGTCTTCTAATTTTAAAACCACTGTTTCGCAGTTGCATGTCTGTATTTTAAATGTATCGCTTGCATATTATACAAGTTAATGCCATTGGCTGATTGACATTTATCGGCTCCCCCCCTCTCCCTCTTCTCCCCCTCTCCTCTCTCTCTCTCTCTCTCTCTCTCTCTCTCTCTCTCTCTCTCTCTCTCTCTCTCTCTCTCTCTCTCTCTCTCTCTCTCTCTCTCTCTCTTCATCTCACCTCACCTCACTCGTATGATCCAAGGATATATTCGCGCACAAGGTCGGCACAAGAGGATGTTTTATATGCTAGTCTTACTCGAGGTAGAGGTAGAAGGATAGAAAAGACGTAGGGACAGGGAGAAAGGAGGGGAAGAGAAGGGAAAGGATGAGAAACATCACAAGTCGGGCCACAAGAGGATGTTTTTATACTATCCTACTCGAGTAAGGTAAAGGATAGCATAGACGTAGGACATGAAATGAGTAGGGAAAAGGGGTGGAGGGGGTCAGGTGGATAGAACATCCCTGAGGAAGTGGAAGGGAGGGTATATTAGGGAGTGGGGGGAGAGGTGTGAAGAGGGGAAGAAGGGTGTGTTTTTAAGGTCGAAAAGGGGGAGAAGGAGTAGGGAGGAGGTAAGGTAATAAATGGGGGGGGGATAAAGGTCAGGTCGAAAGGAGAAGAGAGGGGGTCGAAAGAAGGTGGTGGTGAGGATGAGAAATAAAGGATATGAACGAGAGAAGATGTGAAAAGATAAAAATGAAGTTAGGATAAGATAAACTTAAGGTAAGGTTAGAGTGGGGAGGGGTTGGGGGTGGGGTGGAGGATAACAGGAGAAGGTCAAAAGGGGGGTGAGTAGAGGGGGTTGGGATTGGTGATGGGGGTAGGGGTAGATGGGGGGTCAGGAGGATGGTTGCTGGACACAGGAAATCCATAATGCGAGGACAGAGGACGAGATCAGCTGGGATCGTTAGAGTTCACTTTCAGTCGAGTTCTTCTTGTTGTTGTTTCCTTGACTTTCGGCTTGCTTGATTGTTGATTTTGTTTTGTTGTTTTTTTTTTATTTTATTTTTTTTTTTTTTTTTTTTTTTTTTTATTTTTTGTTTTTTTTTTTTTTTTTTTTTTTTGTTTTTTTTGTGTTTTTTGTTTTTTTTTTTTTTTTTCTTTTTTTTTTTTGTCTGGGAGTAAGGTGATGTAGTGAGTGAATGAAGGAGTGCAGTAGCGTGATGGTTTATATTGAATTTGAAAGTGGGAGTGATGGTTTGTTCGCTTTCTTATTTTTTGTGATTGCTAGTTTGTTTTTGTTTGATTATTGTTTGTCTGCTTGCTTGTGTTTGCTTATCTGCTGTATTTTCTTATATGTGTCCAGATATGTTTGCTTGCTTGTCAAGTGGGTGGTCTAATGTGTGTTTAATTATTTGCTTCCCCGCTTGCTTGTTCAGTATTTTATTGTGCTTGCTTTTATTTTTTAAGAATTGGGTTTTGTTCATATTCGCATGTGTTTATTTTTTATTTTCTTGCTTTTTTATCTATTTTACTTGGAGCCATCGTTCCAGTATTCGGCCTTTTTTTTTTTTTCCTTCTTCTTGTTACCAAAATATGTGTAAAATTTCCACAAAGTAATTAATTCATTCATTGTTTATTGTTTTCTCTTTTCCATCCATTGTTCTTTACTTTTTAAAACAAAGTTCAGTCTGGTATGTTATGACTTTTGAAGGTGGCATTCTGAAATACTTCATTGAATATGCAATGATGTCTGTACAAGGAAATAGGAAGACTAGAGTAAATGGAGGAAGAGAGAGAGAATATAAAAAAGGATATATGGACAGGTGGGATCTCCCACATACCCCATCTCCATCAGCTAATCCCCGACGGTTGGCATCTTCCCTCGCTCTTTTTTGTTTATTTTTCTTCCTTTCTTCTTTTTTCTCTTATTTCTTATTCATCTTCTGCATTCTTCTTCCTCCTCCTCTTCCTCCTCCTCCTCCTCCTCCTCCTCCTCCTCCTCCTCCTCCTCCTCCTCCTCCTCTCCCTCAACCCCATCCTACTCCTCATCTTTCTCCTTTTACTCCCCCTCCTCCTCCTTTTACTCCTTCTCTTCCTCCTCCCTCCTTCCTTCTTTCCTTCCTTCCTTCCTTCCTTCCTTCCTTCCTTCCTTCCTTCCTTCCTTCCTTCCTTCCTTCCCCTTACGTCCCTCACTCCACCTCCCTCCTTTCCCGTCCCTTCATACACACCTCTCCCTGTTCACCCTCTCCTGCCTTCCTTCCCTTCCCTTCCCCTTCTCCTTCCTGTCCCCCATCCACTCACTCCTTCCACCCTCCCCTTCTTCCACCCTCCCGCCCTCCCTCCTTCCCTCCCTCCATCCTCCTCCTCCTCCTCCTCCTCCTCCTCCTCCTCCTCCTCCTCCTCCTCCTCCTCCTCCTCCTCCTCACCCCCTCCTGTCTTAATCTCCTCTTCCATTCACCTCCCCCACGTGAGGAAACTGCAAACAAGGGGAGGCCAACCTCCGCTCAGTTATCTAATCTACCTCGTCCTCTTCCCTCCACTCTCCCTCCCCCCCTACCGTACTATACCTATCAGACTCTGCAGATCTCCTCCCCCCTCCCTTCTGCTGTCCTCCATCTGCTCCCTTTCCCATCCTGCTGCTGCAAAAATATAGAAACGCCTGGAATGGAAACAAAAAGTTCATCCCCCCTTCCCCTCCTCCTCTTCATCCCTCTCCTCCACCCTCCTACCTCGGTTCCCGCCTCTCATGCTCTGTCCCCCCGTCCCTTCTATCCTTCTGTTCGTCTTTGCTCCTCCCCCGCCTCCTTTTTTTCCACCTCGTTTTGCCTTCTTCTTCTCTCTCCTTCTCCTTCTCCTGCTCTCTCCTTCACCTTCTCCTCTCGTCCGACTCTTCTCCTTCCTCTTCTCCTTCTCCTTCTCCTTCCTCCTCTCCTTCTCCTTCTCCTTCCTCCTCTCCTTCTCCTTCTCCTCCTCCTCCTCCTCCTCCTCCTCCTCCTCCTCCTCCTCCTCTTCTTCCTCTCCTCCTCCTCCTCTCCGGCGTTGTCATGGGGAAGTCTCTCGCTTGTTGGTATGTGTGTTTTCAGGGGGGAAAAAAAAAAAAAGAGGGAAAAGAAGGAAAAAATAAAAGGAAAAGAAAAAAACAAAAGGACAGGGAAAGGGGAGAAGAAGGAAGCGAAGGGAGGGAAGGGAGAAGAGAGAAGGGACAAAGTGAAGGAGAAAGAAAACGGGGGTATGGCGAAGGGAGAAGAAAGGAAAGAAGGAGAGGAGAGGGAGAAGAGAGGAGGAAGGGGAAGAACGAGAAGAGATAAGGAAGGGAGGCGTA
>NW_028234424.1:7686499-7693999 GCF_977035675.1 Penaeus japonicus
GTGCGCTCGCTCCCATTCTTTTTCTTCCGCGCCTGTTTGGAAGGAAAACGGCGGGAAATCCCGTGCTGTCATTCGCCGGGGGTCAAGAGGATTAGTGTTATAAACTGGATAAAATTATATAAAAGGCGGAGCGAAGGCGGGAGAGGGGACGCTTTAAGAAAAAGGGAGATTTATGATGAGAAGAGGAGACAGGAGGTGGAGGGAAACAACGAGAGGGGGGGGTTGAGTTTGAAGTTGCCGCTTCGTCCGAAACCCACCAAAAAAAAACCCCCCCTAACCCCAACCCCCCTATACCCCCCTCCGCCAAGGCCGACCCACCCCCCCCACCCCCCCCCACACCCAGCTGGCCCGCCCCCCCGACATCCCAACCAACACCCCCACATCCCTCGCCACTTCATCACACCCCCTCCCCCCCCCCCCCCCCCCCCCCCACCCCCCCCCCCCCCCCCCCACCCCCCCCCCCCCCCCCACCCCCGAACCCCCACCCCCCCCCCGCCACCCCCCCACCCCCCCCCCCCCCCACCACCCCCCCCACCCCCCCCACCATGATGGTGCTTGTATCCCATCCACGCTTCGTAAAGAGAAAACAAACAACACCTCCCCGAGTTGGCGCCAATGATAATTTGGGGGTATGGGTGGAGCATCATCGTTGAGGGGGTTTTAGTGTATTTGGATTGTTTAGTTATTGGGATTGGGGTTATACATGGTGGTGATTGTTGGTGTAGTGTTTTTGTGTTCGTTTGTTGGTTTTGTTTGGGGTGTATTTTATATCTTTTTATTTTAGGTTCATTTGGTGTGATTATGTATGATCTGATTTAATTGATAGTTTGTTTTGTTGTTTTGGTGGCTTGCTTGACGGAATCGTGTTTTATATACTTTTTTTTTGTCGGTTTGTTCGGTCCTTTTTTCGTGGATCGTTTGATGCTTCGTTCATTTTTTCCCCGCATGAAAGGATTATGATTTGTTTAATGCTCCAGTTGGTCGGTTTAAAGGTTCGTTGGTTCGATTAGTGGGTCCGGGAGTTGTGAGTTAACAGTTTGAATAGACCTATGTTGGCCAACCGGTTCACATGCAGGAGTCTTTCCTATCGCATAGATTGAAAAAAAAAAAAAAAACTGGTGAATGCGAAATGATGTTTGGGATCACTTCTTAGTATTCATGGATCTCAGCTGATCCAACTTAACCGAACCAGATATAACCAAACCAAACCAAATTAAACCAAACCAAACCAAACCAAACCAAATTAAACCAAACCAAATTAAACCAAGCCAAACCGAAACGAAACGAAACGAAACGAAACAAAAACAAACCAAACTTAATCTGGGGAGCAGGAGAAGCGAGTGAGCTTTTGCGTATTACTGTAGCAAGGCCTTTTCTCTCATTTTATAATGATAAGATCGCAATGTATCGTAAGGCAACTTAAGACTTTAATGTTTGTGGCTATGATGGTACTGCATAAAAAATGCTTTATCGCCACCTCGCAGAAGCGTGGTATGCATTATTTGTAACCGGTATGAGTAACGTAAGATATAAATAGTTTCAAAGGCGCGACGAAAATATTGATTACTCCAAAGGTGTTATATCTTGCTACACGTGTGAGAGAATTTTCTTGCTACAGATCATAAACCTTACCTTTTTCAAATTACTGTTACTGTTACTATTGATACTAATGCCACTTTGATGGGTTATACTCTCCTCCTCATCATCATCAATCATCATCATCATCATCATCATCATCATCATCATCCTTATCCTTATCCTCCTCTCCCTCTCCTCCTCCTCTTCTTCTTCTTCCTCCTCCTCCTCCTCCTCCTCCTCCTCCTCCTCCTCCTCCTCCTCCTCCTCCTCCTCCTCTGCCCTCCGCCACTTTAGTAGATGTGAATTTAAAACGTTGCGTCATCGTAAACAGAAAAAGAGAGAATGACTTTTCGGAATTTTCGGCTAAGGTTGATTGTTGGTGTGTCTGTATATATGTATGTATGTATGTATTTATGTATGTATTTATGTATGTATGTGTTTATGTATGTATGTATGTATGAATTACCGTATATCAATGTATATGTTATTGTATATAGTTTTTTTTTTTTTTTTTTTTTTTTTTTTTTCATTTTCTTTGCTATGCGTATGAGAAGATGGATGTGGAATTCTTGTTGATTGAATTTTGATCTATTGGTGGATATTTCTGTATGAATGAGTGGATAGTAAGTGCTGAGTTGTAAACAGGTGTTTTATGGGAGGAATATGGTTGAATCATCTCCAGTTGATAGTTAGGAGGCACTTTGTCCGATTTAAACTTCGAACATTCGGATCTTATGTTAACCTGATCCGTTACCACAGACCACCTCCCCCCCCACCTCCCCCCCCCCCTCCCCCCCCGCCCCCGCTGCCATCCCCTATAGTACTCTGTGAGGCGTGACGCCCTTTCGTTGTAAATAGCTCCTGAAGGAGAGTTTGGGTACTCCTCGGGCCTTCTCTCTACTTTCCTTTACCTTTAACCTGCTCCTCTTTCTCCTTCTTTCTTTTCCCTTCTCTTCTCACTTCCTTTCTCTCTTTTCTCTCTCCTCCCCTTTTGTCTCTTCTTCATTTTAATTATCTCTTCTCTCTCTTCTCTTCTTTCCTCTTTCTCATCGTTCCTTCCCCTTCTTTTCCCTTTTTTTTCCCTCCTTCCATCTCTCGTCTTTCCTCTTTTTGTTTCTTTTTTTTATTTTGTATATTTTTTTTTCTTCTTTTCTTTCTTTCTCTTCTTTCTTTGTCCCTTTTTTCTCTTTTAATCTATCATCTTTTTTTATAAATCTTCTTATCTCTTTCCCCTTTTCCCCTCTTTTCTTTTTCCTTTTTTTTCCTCTTTTTCTTTTTTTTTTCCCTTTTAATTATCTTCTTTTTCTCTTTCCTCTTCCCTTCTCCTATTCTCTCTCTTTCCCCTTTGCCTTTTCTCTCTTTCTTTTTCTTCCTTTTTGAAATTTATAATCTTTATCATTCTTTCTTCCTCTTTCTCTTTCTTCCTCTTTCTTTCTCTTTTTTTCTCTATCTTAAATCTTCTTTCCTTTCTTCCTTTCTCCTTTCTCTTCTTTTCTTCCTTCCTCTTTTTTCATTCTTCGTTTCTCTCCCCTCCTTTCCTTTTAATCTTCTTTCTCTTCTTTTTTCTCTCTTCCTCTTTTTTCTCTTCTTTTCCCTCTTTATCTCTTCTGTCTCGTTCCTCTTCCTCTTTTTCTCTTCTTTCTCTTTATCTCTTTGTTCTCTTTGTCTATTCTTTCTCTTTATGTCTTCTTTCTTTTTCCCTTCTTTCTCTTTATCTTTCTCTTCTTTCTCTTTTTCTCTTCTTTCTCTTTCTCGCATCTTTTCCCTCTTTTTCCCTCGTTCTTTTTGCTCTTTATCTCTCGGTCTCTTTTCTTTTCTTTTCTCTTATCTCTATCTCGTCTTGTCTCTTTCTCACCATCTCTCTTCTTTCTGCTTTTTACTTTTCTCTTTTTCTTTCTCTTTAATCTCTTTCGTTTTTCCTTTCTCTTCTTCTTTTCTTTCTCTTTTCTTCTCTTTATCTGTTCTATAAACTGTTTTCTTTTCTCTTTTTATCATTCTCTCTCTTAATATCTCTTTCTTTTTTGTTTTCTTCCTCCTCTTTTCCTCTTTTTATTATATCATCTCTTCCCTTCTTTCCCCCCACTTCTCTTCTTCAACTCTCTTCTCTCTTTCATCTCCTTTCCTATTCTTTCTCTCTTTCTTTACCTTCTCTTTCGCTTTCTCTCTCCCCGTCTTTTTTCGTCTCTTTTCCTTTCCGCTTTTTCTTTATCTCCCCTTTTTTTTTTCTTCCACTTTCTCTCTTCTTTCTCTTTCCGGCCCGTTTCCTCTTTCTCCATACTCCCCTTTTCTGTCCCTTCTTTCTTTACTCTCCCCCTCCTTTCTTTCGGTTGGTGCTTCTCCCTTCTTTTCTCTTTTTTCCCTCTTTCTCCCTCTTTCTTCCATCTCTCTTCCTCTTCTTTTCCTTTTCCCCCTCCTCCTCTACTCCTCTTTTCTTTTCCCGTGGTCTTCCTCTCTTTTTGCGTCTTCTCCTTCGCTCTATTCCTCTTTTCCTCTTTCTCTTTTCACTTTCTCTTTCTCCTTTTCCTCCTCTTCCCTCTCTCTCTCTCTTTTTCTTTTCTCTTCCTCTCTTTCTCTTCTTTATTCCTCTTTCTTCCCCTTTCTCTCCTCTCTCTCTCTCCTCTTCACCTTTCTCTCTCTTTTTCCTCTTTGTTCCCTCGTCTCTTTCCTCTTCTCTCTTTTTTTGTTTTCTTTCTCTTGTTTCTCCTCCTGTTTCGTCTTTTTTTTCCTTCTCGCTTCTTCCACTTTTGTTTTTCTTCTTTCTCTTTCCCTCTTTCTTCCTCTCTTTCTCTCTTTTGTCTCACTCCTTTTCCTCTCCCCTCTCTCCACCTCTCTTCTTTCCTGTTCTCTTCCTTCATTCTGTCCCTCTCTGTCTCTTTTCTGTCTCTCTTCCCGCTATGTCCTCGGGTGGGGGGGGGTGGGGATCGATGTGGTATCGCTGTCTCTGGGGGGGAAGGGGGGGGTGGGGGGCGGGGGCGGGTGCGGCGGGGGGTGGGCTCGGGTTCTGGGGGGGGGGCGGGGGGCTGGCTGGGCTGGGGCGGGGGCTGCTGCGGGGTGTCGGGGGGGGGGGGGGGGGGGTGGGGGGGGGGGGGCTGGCGGGTCGGTGTCGCGCTCCCGACGGGGGGCGGGGGGGGGTCCTCTCGGTTTGGGGTTGGGGGGGGGCAAATGGTTAGCGGTTCGTTGACATAGTATTGGTCACGGGAGAGGATTTATGTAATAGGAATTAGATAACAATAAGTTAATGGGAGTGAGATATGGTTATGGTGGAAAATGGTAGGAGATGTCTCTTTCTGTCTTTACATCTTCTTTTCTTCTGTCTCTTTGTCTCTTCTTTCGTCTTCTTCCTTTCTTTCCCTTCCTTCTGGTCCTGTCTCGGGGGGGGGGGGGGGGGGGGGGGGGGGGGGCTCCTCTTTTTTCTTTTCTTTCCCTTCCTTTTCCCTTCCTCTCTCTTTCCTTCCTCCCTCTCTTTCTTGTTCCTCTTTCTCTTCCTCTCCTTCTTTGATTTCCCTCTTCTCTTTCCTTCTTTCTTCTTCCCCTCTCCCTTTTTTTCCTTTTCCTCTTTCTCTCTCTTCCCTCTCTCCTTCTCTTTCCTCTTCTCTTCTCTCCTCTTTACTTTTTCTCTCTTTTTTCTTCTTCTTCCTCTTTCCTCATCTTTCTCTCTCTTCTTCTCTATCTTTTTTTTCTTTACATCTTTTTCTTCCTCCTTTAATTCTTCCCTTCTTTTCCCTTTCCCTCTCTTTTCCTCTTTTCCCTTCCTTTCCTCTTTCTCTCTCTCTCCCCTCACTTCCTCTTCCTCCTCTCTCTCTCTTTCGGTCGTTTTTCCTCTCGCTCTCTCTCTTCTTCTCCTCATCTCTCCTTTCTCTCTTTCTTTCCCTCTTTCTCCTCTCTCTTTCCTCTTCGCTTCCCCCCCCTCTCTTCTTTCTTCTTTTTCTTCCTTTCTGTCCTGTCTCTCCTTCTCTCCGTTCTTTCCCCTCTCGTCTTTCTTTACTCGTCTTTCTTCTTTCTGTCTCCCTCTTTCCAAGTTCTGTTCTTCTCTCTTCTTTTCCTTGTCTCTTTCTCTTCTCTTCTTTCTGGTCCTGTCTCGTCTCTCTCCTTCTCTCTCTTCTCCTCTCTCTTCCCCTCTCTTCTCTTCTTCTTTCTCTTCTTCTTCGTATTCTTTCCGTCTCTTTTTTTCTCTTCTTTCCCTGTTTCTTCTCTTTTTTTCTGTCCTCCTTTTCCCTCTTCTGCTCTTCTCTCTCCTTCTTTCGCTCCTCTCTCCTTCTGGTCTCTTTCTCCCCCTTTCTGTCCCTCTTTTCTGTCTCTCTCTCTCTCTTCTTCTTTTTCCCTGTTCTTCTGGTTCTGTTTCCTCTTCGTTCTGTCTCTCTCTCTTCTGACTCTTCACTTCTCCCCGTCTCCTTCTCCTTCCCTTCTTCTCTCTTCTCCTTCTCTTATCTCTCTGTTCTGCATTCCTTTTCTGTCTCTCTTCCCTTTTTTTCTCCCTCTTTTCTGCTGTCTCTTCTCTCATTTTTTCCCCTCTCCTTCTTTCCTCCCCATTTACGTTTCTGTCTCTTTCTTCTCTTTCCTGTCTCTCCCATCGTATTCTCGTCTCCTGTCCTCTCCTCTTCTTCTGTTTCCCTCTGTCTCTTCTCTCTCTTCTCCCTCTTCTCTTCTGTCCCCTCTCCCCTCGTTCCTGCTTCTCCTCTTCTTTTCCTTCTTCTTTTCTGTTCTGCTGTCTCTGTTTTTCCTTCTGTCTCTCTCTCTCGTCGTCTTCTTTGGTTCCCCTCTCTCTCTCGTATCTTCCCCTCCTCTCCTTCTTCTCTCTCGTTTTCTTTTCTGTCCTCTCCCTCGTTTCCTTCTTCTTCTTTTTCACTCTTTCTCTTTCCCCCTTTTCCCTCTCTTTTTTCTCTCTCTTCCTCTTTCTTCCTCTTTCCCTCTCTTCTTTCTCTTTCTTCCTCTTCCCCTCTCCTCTTCTTTCTCTCTCTTTCTCTCATCTTCCTCTTTCTCTATCCTGTCGTGCTTATTTCTTGCTAAGCCCGTATAACCCTACCCCCCCCGACCCCCGCCAACCCAAAACCCCCTTTCTGCTTTTTTTTTCTCAGATCGTTTTTTTTTTTCCCTTTTCCCTCTTTTTCCACTATTTTTTTTTTTTTTTTCCGTCCTTTCCACTTTCTTTCCACTTTTCCCTCCTCCTCTTTTTTTCTTTTTTTCTTTTCTCCTACCACTTTTGTCATCTTCCCTCTTCCTACTTCTTCCACTTTCTCCTCGTCTCTTTCCCTTCCTCTCCTTTTTCCGTTCCTCCTCCTCTCCTAACTCCCTACTTACTACTATTCTCCGGCTGCTGCTGCTCCATTCCTCTCTTTCTGAATCGTCTCTCCTCTCTCTTTCTTTGCCTATTAAATTTTCCTTGATATACTTTGTTTCTTCATTATCATTTCACTCTCCTCTTCTCCTCCCCTCTCGTCTCCCCCTCCCCTCCCCTCCCCCCCCCTCCTTTCCTCTTTCTTTTCTTCTTCGTCGCATCTATTCTTCTTTGTTCCATTCATCCCCCTTCATCCTCGGCATCTACCTTCCTCGGGGTCTCTTTTCTCCTTCTTCCTTCCTTCTACCTCTATTCATTTTCGCTCTTACCTTACTAACACGGAGGTTATTTGTGTGATTTGTTTTATTCGGTTGGTAATCCTGTATTGTTTTAAAATTAAACGCATGTTTCGTTGTTTTTTTTTTTTTAATTGTTTTTTTTTTTTTTTTTTTTTTTTTTTTTTTTTTTTTTTTTTTTTTTTTTTTATAATTTAAATATATACGTTAGTAAGTCAAGTTCGCTGAAGAAACGTTTTTATTTGATTAAATATATTGTGGGTTTTGTTTACAAAGTTATATGGTGGATTTTTTTTTTTTTCCATAAATTATTTTTTTTTTTTTTTTCAATAGACAATCTGTCCATATGGT
>NW_028234424.1:7698999-7701499 GCF_977035675.1 Penaeus japonicus
GAAGGAGGAGGGAATAAGAAAAGAAAAATTATGAGAAGGTAAACGGGTTGGGGGTTCTGGGCGGGGGTCAGAGGGGGGTCGATGAGTCAGCAGCAGGAGGGGGAGAGGGAGGGGCTTGAGGGTAGAGGGGAAAACGGGTCGAGTGGTCGCGTTTGGGTGGTTTGTGAGGGAAAGGAAAGAGAAGGGCGGAAAGGAGGGAGATAGGGAAGGGAAAGAGAAGAGAGACGGATTGAGAGAGGAAGGGGGGAAGAAAAACGGGTGCGGTTTCAGATTTTATTATCTATTTATTACCGGTCGTCGTGTCGTGTCCTGAGGAAGAATGTATTTGATGCTATTTATTTATTTTTTTTTTTTTTTACTTTGTTTTATTTTTAATCTAACTGATATCCTCCAATAGCAAGGATTGTCCAGTATGTGCTTATTCTTCTATGAGGGGTGTTGATCCACGTGAGAATTTGTACTTTCGTGCCAGCGAGAGATTCTGCTGAGGTACTAGCTGTGACTCTTCCATTTCCCCCTTTTCCCCTCCCTTCCCCCCTTTTTAACCCAATTCTTTCTATTTCTCTTTCTCTCCTCTCACTTTCTTATTCACAAAATCCTCGCTCCTCCTAAGCTTCTTCTCCTGTTTCCTCTCTTCTATTTCTTATTAATCGTTATTCATTATTTCTCATCTCCCTTTCGGCCCCCATCCATATCTTCTCTCTCGCTCTCTCTCTCTCTCTCTCTCTCTCTCTCTCTCTCTCTCTCTCTCTCTCTCTCTCTCTCTCTCTCTCTCTCTCTCTCTCTATCTCTCTATCTTCTTCTCTTCTTTATCTCTCTCCCTCCTCCCTCCTTCCCTCCCTCTCCTTTCCCTCCCCACCGCCTCCCTCCCTCCCTTCTCCCTCTCTATCCTCTCCTCTCACCCTCTCCCTCTCTACCTCTCCCTCTCCGTCACCCTCTCCCTCTCCCTCTACCCTCTACTCCTTCTTCTCTCTCCTTCACCCTCTCCCTCTCCCCTCTCTCTCTCCCTCTTCCTCTCTCTCTCTCCTCTTCTCTCTCATCTCTCTCTCTTTCTCTCTCTCTCTTTCTCTCTCTCTCTCTCCCTCTTCCCTCTCTCCTTCTTCTTCACTCTCCCTCTCTCTCTCTCTCTCTCTCTCTCTTCTCTTCCCCTCCTCTCTCTCTCTCTCTCTCTCTCTCTCTCTCTCTCTCTCTCTCTCCCCCTCTCTCCCTCCTTTCCTACTTGTCTCATTTTCTGTCCTCACTGCGCCGCCCTCCTTTTTTACCGTTTGTTTTGGAAAAAGGGAGGGAGGTGGAGGGAAGAGAGAGAAAGTGATGGGGGGAAGTAAGTGCAAGAAGATGACAAGAATAAGGGTGGTAAGTGGAGATAGGGGAGGGGAGGTGGTAGAGGAGGAGAAGGGAGGGAAGTGAGGGAAGTGCCCTGTCGTCTCCCTCCCCTTTCGACCTCTCCTTCCCCTCTTCTTTCCCATCTTCTCGCCCTCCTTCCTACTCCCATCCTCCTTCCCCAGTGCGATTTTTTGTTATTTATTTATTTATTTATTTTCAGTGTTGTGTCTCATTCTATTTACTTCTCTGATCCTCTCCTCCTCCTCCTCCTCCTCCTCATATCCTTTTTCTTTTCTCCTCCTTTCCCATCTTCTCCATTCCACCATCTCCCTTCTCCCGTCCCTCCCCCCAAATGGTGACACAAGGTCGCAAGATCAGGTGCGCTCCGACCTCCATATCTTGATGGCACTGGCTTATCCTTATCTGCGCGTGACGTCATTGCCTTAATGATAAAGACGACGAGGAATGTTGGGATTTTTATTTATTTATTTATTATTATTATTATTATTATTATTATTATTATTATGCAAAAAGCATGGCAGTAGTTAACACCTACTTCCAAAAGAGATTGACCCGACGAGCAACTTATACTAGCGGGGGACAAAGTACACAGGTGGACTACATCATGTGCAAGAGAAGGGAACTGAAGACAATACAGGATTGCTATGTCCTGCCAAAAGAAGCGGTGACTAAAAGCCCAAGTGGTAGTTCTGCAAGGTTAAAAGATGAAAACAACAGATTAAAAGAAGTGAATGTGGCAAAGAAAAACGCGCTGGTGGAAGTTAAAACGAGAGGCACATCGAAATAAATTTGTCATAGGAGGTGGAGAGGAAATTGGTATGGAAGAGCGGAAAGAGTGGGCACATTGGAAGGGGGGAAGTACGGGAAAAGGCTCTGTCGAGGTACTAGGGCGTACCTTCGGCCGGAAAGGGAAGAAAGAAGAGACGTTAGGTGGTGGAAACCGAGGTTGCAGGATGCGATCAGGGGAAAGCGAGGGAAAAGAAGAAAGGAGGAAGATTATATAGATGAGAGGAAACTATGGTAGCGTTTTTAAAGAGGCAAATAAGGAAAGCGAAAAGAGAAGTGGCAAAAGCAAAAGCAAAGGTACGTGGAGTTGTATATAGATAGCCTAGACGGGCAAGATTGGGCAAAGGAAAGCTATCAGATAGCCAAGCAG
>NW_028234424.1:7706499-7708999 GCF_977035675.1 Penaeus japonicus
CAGCACCCCCTTCTGCGTCAGCTACTACTACAGGTGTTATTGCTCCATCTCTCCATCCGCCCTTGCCGTCGATCTTGGTGCCCAACCCTTGTCTCAGGTAAGGCGTGCACCTGTTGGCCTGGCCGCTTGGGAGTCAGGTGGAGCTTGTGTGAGGTGGAAAGAGTTTTGAGGGGGAGTGTGTGTATAAGTGGATGTGTACGTTTACGTTTACGTTTACGTATGTGTGTGCGTGTGCAGGTACGCGTACATGTGTGTGTTTATACATTAAAGAAAAAAAAGAGTAAGAGATATCATGAAAGAAGGAAAGGGGAAGGCAGATGTCTGACGGACCAACAACATAAAGACTGTTTTAGTTGTTTGTTGACGGACAAACGAACATAAATATTATAACAATAACAGACAGACATACCTATAGCGAGTGACACTACATGCACGCGCATAAGTGCGGTATGGTTAGTGAGCCAGACCACGGGCTTACTCCACAGCCCGCGGTTGTTGTGGGAATGTGTCGGGAGGGTCACGGTCCCCCCTCCCCCACTCCCTCTCCCCATGCTGAATTGGCCTAAGGCAGAGGTATTGGGACTGCGGAATGTGGAGAAAGGGGAAGAAGAAGAAGAAGAAGAAGAAGAAGAAGAAGAAGAAGAAGAAGAAGAAGAAGAAGAAGAAGAAGAAGAAGAAGAAGAAGAAGAAGAAGAAGAAGAAGAAGAAGAAGAAGGAGGAGGAGAAGAAGGAGGGCGAAGAAAAGGAAAAGATGTGCTTGGGGGTGGGGATGGGGGAGGAATGTGGGAAAAAGGGGATGTTGATTGCGATGATGATAATAGCAATAGGGAGATGACGATGTTGCCGCTGATAATCATGTAATGGGGAAGATGGTAATGGGGGCGGTGCTGGTAATAATGGTGATGATGGTATTGGCGAAAGTGATTATGATGATGATGACGGATAATGACTATGATAATGATGACGGATAATGATTATGATGATGACGGATAATGATTATGATGATGATGACGGGTAATGATTATGATGATGACGGATAATGATTATGATGATGATGACGGATAATGATTATGATGATGATGACGGATAATGATTATGATGATGACGGATAATGATTATGATGATGACGGATAATGATTATGATGATGATTATGATGATGACAGATAATGATTATGATGATGACGGATAATGATTATGATGATGATTATGATGATGACGGATAATGATTATGATGATGACGGATAATGATTATGATGATGATTATGATGATGACAGATAATGATTATGATGATGACGGATAATGGTCATGATAATAATGACGGATAATGATTATGATGATGATGACGGATAATGATTATGATGATGACGGATAATGATTATGATGATGACGGATAATGGTCATGATAATAATGACGGATAATGATTATGATGATGATGACGGATAATGATTATGATGATGACGGATAATGATTATGATGATGACGGATAATGATTATGATGATGATTATGATGATGACAGATAATGATTATGATGATGACGGATGATGATTATGATGATGACGGATAATGATTATGATGATGACGGATGATGATTATGATGATGATTATGATGATGACGGATAATGATTATGATGATGACGGATGATGATTATGATGATCATGACGGGTAAATCACATACCTAAAGCAACTGTGGTGAAAGAGTTAGATTGAACACAGTGGAAGTCATCGGCTGGTGGAATTGCAAGGAGCGCGGCCCGTTGCATGAAATTGCAGTATTTTCACTCTAGTTATGTTATTTTGATGATCATGCTTATTGTTGTTTCTATCATCATGGTCTTTATCATCATTATCATCATCATTATTACTATTACTATTATTATCGTTATTATTATCATTGTTGTTATCATCATCATCATCGTCCCCACCCCCACCATCATCATCATCATCATTGCTATTACTATTATTATCGTTATCATTGTCATTGTTATTATCATCATCGTCACCCCCCCCCATCACCACCACCACCACCATCATCATCATCATCATCATCATCATCATCATCATCATCACCACCATAATCATCATTATCATTGTCGTTATCATTGCCATGATCATCATCATCATTACCACCATCATCATCATTACCAACATCATCATCATCAACAACAACTTCATTATCATTACCATTACTATCATTATCACCATCATCATTATCATCACCACCATCATCATCATCGTTAGTATCATTATCATCATCATTAGCATCATTATCAGTCATTAGCATTATCATCATCATCATTATTAGTATCATCATCATATCATTATCGGTCATTATCATTATCGTCATCATCATCATTACCATTATTATCATTATCATCACCATCATCATCATATTATCATCATCAGCATCATTATTGCCAGCACTATCGTTGATATTGTGTGGTATATGCGTTCTGTATATAATGGGAAGGGATAGAAAGGAAAGGAAAGGGAAAAAA
>NW_028234424.1:7756499-7766499 GCF_977035675.1 Penaeus japonicus
AAACCCAAGAGTGTACAAGTTAATCCCACTATAAAAAGAGGCTACAGTATTGAGGTGACATTGGAATTCACAAATGACGTTGGATTCATGAAGGTGTAATACCCCAAATTTGAAAAACAAATAGCTCTCAAGCCACCATACTTTTATCGTTTTTGGGCGATTGGACATGCATGGCAAGTACCTTAGGAGAAAACGGATACTTAAGATTGGCAGTGGCTTCTGGATAGTGATTGCAGGTTAGATGTACCAGGAACACAGACATCGGTCGACCCCGAGGCAGAAAAGCCATCGAACTCGGCTGCTCCCGAGGCAGAAGAGCCATCGTACTCGGCCGCTCCCGAGGCAGAAGAGCCAAACCAGGCCGCTCCCGAGGCAGAAAAGCCATACCCGGCCGCTCCCGAGGCAGAAAAGCCAAACCAGGCCGCTCCCGAGGCAGAAAAGCCATACCCGGCCGCTCCCGAGGCAGAAAAGCCATACCCGGCCGCTCCCGAGGCAGAAAAGCCAAACCAGGCCGCTCCCGAGGCAGAAAAGCCAAACCCGGCCGCTCCCGAGGCAGAAAAGCCAAACCAGGCCGCTCCCGAGGCAGAAAAGTCATACCCGGCCGCTCCCGGGACAGGAAAGCCATACCCGGCCGCTCCCGAGGCAGAAAAGCCAAACCCGGCCGCTCCCGAGGCAGAAAAGCCAAACCAGACCGCTCCCGAGGCAGAAAAGCCATACCCGGCCGCTCCCGGGACAGGAAAGCCATACCCGGCCGCTCCCGGGACAGAAAAGCCATACCCGTTAGCTCCCGGGATAGAAGAGCCATAACCGGCCGCTCCCAGGACAGAAAAGCCATCGAAATCGATGAATTTTTACGAGGAACCCATTTATCATGGTGCAAACTTTGCTTGGCCAAGAGAAAAGTATAGTACTTTTATGCCCGATGAGAAAGGGGGTTTTAGTTTCAGACAAATTAATTCCGAGGGAAATTAGTAGAAAACTTATGCATATTTAGGTTATGCTGGGTGTTCCATAATTGTACTCATAATCATGATGATTATAGGTGCTGTGCGGTAGCACATGTGATCATGACTCACTGTTCATTAATCATAACAGTGATGTCCATCATTAACCCCTATAATAACATACATACATACATACATATTTATATATATATATATATATATATATATATATATATATATATATATATATATATATATCTTCTTTGTTGTTAGAATGAGTCATCGAAATCTCGCTATCACTTGCTATCACTGCTCTGCTAAAAGCATATAGGTAATATCCCCCACCAAGTTACAATTAGGGCCAGTAGGTGGGGTACCCGGTCATAACCCTCTTGAGAGGCCTTCTTCCTGCAGTGGAATGATATAGGCTGAAAAAAAAAAAAAAAAAAAAAATATATATATATACATATAGATAGATAGATACATAGATAGATAGATAGATAGAGAGATAGACACGTAAATAGATAGAGAGAGAAGAAGAGAGAGAGATACATAGTTAGATAGATAGAGAGGGAGGGAGGTCATCACCGCCCATCCCAAGGTGGTGGGAGCTTCCCGACTTTCCAAAGGGAAGCACCCAACCAGGCAAGTCCTGGTCACCTTGAAGGGAGCCCCAGTTGCGTCCTTGGACCTTGGTAATTGGGGCTCCTACAACCTCAGGACGTATGTCCCTGATCCACTCCGTTGCTTCACGTGTCAGAAGTACGGACACCACCAGGCCATTTGCTCTGCAAAGCCGAAGTGTGGTGTCTGTAGTCAGGTACACAGCACGGAGGTGTGCCTCAAAGCACAAAGGATGGCAAGCGGGACACTACTGCCAAGTGTCCCAACTGCCACAAAAAGCACCATGCCTGGAGCCTCGGATGTTCCGTCAGGAAGGAAGAGGCTCTACGGCGACAAGAGGTCGTTGCAAAACGACCGGACTTTGTTCCTGCCCCTCCAGGCACTTACGTCTGGGGGCAGAACAAAGGGGTAAGGGCTCCCCCCCCTCCTAAGAGGAAGGAAGCACCGCCCAAAACAAAACCACCACCGGACACCTCCAACACAATGGAGTTTCCGGCCCTGGTGGGTGTTCCAAGACGGAAACAGACCCGGAAGGGGTCTGGGAACACATCAAAGGCCAACCCAAGAGCGGAGAGTCAAACTCTGTTTACGGAGAATGACTTGACGCTCCTGCTGACGGCAGTTGTCACAGCAGTTGCGTCAGCATTGGGACGGACCAGTGAAGAGACGGAGAAGGCAGTCAAGGTCGCCGTCACGGCAATGACCCAGACTGTCGCTGCCCTGAAGGAAAGGGATGTAAGGCCCAAGGCCTCTACACCCAATCCAACTCAGGGCGAGACTCCTCTCCCCACAAACCCCCAGGGCGAGACTTGTCTCCCCACCCAACCCGCGGCCAAGACCACACTGGCAGAGCCTGAACCCAAACCCCAAAGGGCGAGGAAGCCACGACCATCCAGAGTGAAGGTCAAGGCGACCAAGGGTTCTCCACCTCCTAGGAGACCCAGCCCTTCTAATGGCTCGACCTGTCCTGACGACAGTGACGAGTCCAGTGAGGAAATCACGATCAGTGAGGAACTCACCAAGGAGTTGTCAGACTCCGAAATGTCTGACGTTACCCACACTGGGGCGTCAGACACTGAGACCGATTATGTCGACGTCATTGACGACGCAGACTTAATGGACTCAGATTAGCACAATGGCTCCTTATCTAAGCATACTGCAGTGGAATATCAACAGCTTTTCCCGGAGGAATGCCCTTCTCCACGCGATCGTGCGATCTCGGAACATTGACATTGTCATGCTCCAGGAGACTTTAACAGGAGACACTGTTCGCTTCTCAGAATATCATCCCTTTGTGTTGCCCTCTAACGAAGGCACCAGAGGTTTGATTACCCTCGTGAAGTCGAATATTCCCTGCTCCCTGATTGCCGATCCTGTGCAGTGTGGAGAAGGTGAGATCCATATGGCTGGGGGTCCCCTCAAGCTGTATAATGTGTACAGCAGGCCAACCTGTAGGAACTTAGATATTAGTGAAGTCTGTGCTGCTGCGGCACACGAGCCAATTCTCATAGGGGGAGACTTCAATGCCCACCACCCCATCCTGGCTCCCACGCGGAACCGGGATGCGGCAGGCTATCACATAGCCGCGGTGCTTGAGTCATGCCCCGAGATTGCTCTCCTCAACAACCAGGAGCCTACGCACGTTGGCGGGGGGGTCCTTGACCTTACCTTTGTCACTGCGGCCTTGGTCGAGAGGATTCGTTGGTCTGTGGACAACACTGCCACGAGCGATCACTATGGGATAGTCACCACCATCTTGGATGCTGGCCCGGCCCCTGTGCCCCAGCACAATCCTCGATGGAAGGTGGACAGGGCCAACTGGAAAGCTTTCCAGGAGGCCCTGGCCAGGTGCCTCAGAACCAGTGAATTCTCACATAATGATAATGTGGATACACTTGAGGCAAGACTAGTTAATGCCATAGACGAGGCAGCCTCAGAGACCATTCCCAAAACTCGTCCGTGGTCCAGGTGTTTTAAAGACGCCTGGTACTACAATGATGAGGTTAAGGAGGTCAACCACAGAATCAATATGTGCAGAAGACACTTCTGCAGACAGAGAACCCCTGAGAACCACGCTCTTTTGAGAGAGGCTCTCAGGGATGCTCAGGAAACTGCTAAGAGGGTAAAGCAGGAAAAGTGGCTGGAGTGGTGTGAGTCCTTTGGCCACCAAACCTCCCTTACAGAGCTGTGGAACCGCATCAGACGGGCCACAAATCGCTCAGCCCCCAGAAAGACCCACCATGACCCGCGGTCGGAGGCAGAGAGACTGGCACTCGAGTTCTCTGCAAGAACAAGTAGCGCCGGTCTACCAGCAGAGTTGAGGGCATGCCAAGAGGAACTGCTTCCAGGCAGGCATGCCCTCATCAGAGAAAAGGCGGTCAAGGTCACCTTTCCAGGCATCTACCCCTGGAGAATGGGACTCCACAAGGGGGGGTCCTCAGCCCGGCTCTGTTTAACACCCTCATGTTAAGCATCCTCGACATTCCACTCCCAGCGGGGTGCAAGATCATCTCATATGCAGATGATCTGGCAATTATCTCTGTTGGGAGGAAGAATGAGAATTTAATCAGAAAGACCCAGCGTTGTCTGGATCTAATGTCTGAGGAATGCCGCAGAGTCGGGCTTAAGATCTCAGCAGCCAAATCGAAGGCAATGGCGCTGAAACAGGATGTCCGAGACCAAAGGCTGCGAGTCCAAGGGTTAGAGCTAGAGTGGGTTCACGTCTTCCAATACCTGGGTGTATGGATTGACAGTAAGCTCACTTTCCGCTCGGAGGTTCAATATCTCCTAGAACGGACCAAGGCAAGACTCTCTGTCATGAGAGCACTGTCAGGGCGGCGCTTAGGGGCTGGGCACCGTGTACTAAGATCCTTCTGTGTGCACGCTGTCCGTCCCATCGTGGACTACGCCTCCGTCGCCCTGATTACGGTCAAGCCTGGACTACGGCAAAAGCTTGACGTCATGCAAAACGATGCCGCCAGGATCATTCTGGGTGCTCCTATATGGGCTAAGGTTGCCAACCTCCTCTTGGAGGCCAACCTTTTCCCTCTGGACATCCGGATCGATCAGATGGCGGCACAGTTTCTTGCCAAAGTCTTACAGTCCCCGTCGGACTCGCAGCTAAGACAAAAAGTGCAGCGTCGGCATGCACAGAACCATGAACTCTTTGCCAACAACTCCTGGCTGTCTCATACAGCCAGGGTGTTGATACGCTTTGAGCTCAAGGAGACTCTGTTGGTCAAGGGCATGGACCTCCCCCACCCTGACTATGCCACAGCCCCGCCGTGGGCAAGATCCTTGATAGAGTATTCTGTCATGAACCTGTCAAGGAGAAAGACTCGGTACTCTCCGTCTCTTTTGAAGGCTGAGGCGGAGAGGAACATTGCAGATATCACTCCACCAGGTAGTAAAACCTACTTCACGGATGGTTCTGTAGACCCCATTTCCCACACTGCAGGCGCCGGCTTTGCAGCAAGGGACGTAGCACAAGCTATGCGGGTGTCCGACAATGCCTCCTCGCTCCAAGCAGAGGCTGTCGCTATTATGGGAGCCCTAGCCCATGCAGCCCAGACGGACGGGCATGATGTCATACATACAGACTCTAGGGCCGCCATTGACAGCCTGCAGCAAAGCACGCCCCTTGATAACGTTTACCTTCTGACCACGATTCTCACTATTGCTCAGAGAATCCTGGATCAGGGTAGATGCATTATCATCAACTGGATTCCAAGCCATGTTGGTATTAAAGGGAACGATGTAGCTGACAGGCTAGCGGAGGAAGGCAGGAAAAAACCCTTGAGTAATTTTGTAGTTCATCCTAGCCGAGAACTGCTAAGGCGTAAATTGACGGCTGCAGGGCAGGTCGGTGCCCTGCAGCGCCACAGAGAGGAAGCGAGAACCTCCCCCTCGGCCAGCTGGTACTCAGACGCCACAGGCTATGAGTCGCTGATACTCTCTAATAGAATACCAAGGCGAGTCGAAGTCAGTCTTCACAGACTGAGATTAGGCTACCCTTGTGCGTGGCAAGTCATACCCACCATTGGGCATGATGAGACCCACCATGACCCGCGGTCGGAGGCAGAGAGACTGGCACTCGAGTTCTCTGCAAGAACAAGTAGCGCCGGTCTACCAGCAGAGTTGAGGGCATGCCAAGAGGAACTGCTTCCAGGCAGGCATGCCCTCATCAGAGAAAAGGCGGTCAAGGTCACCTTTCCAGGCATCTACCCCTGGAGAATGGGACTCCACAAGGGGGGGTCCTCAGCCCGGCTCTGTTTAACACCCTCATGTTAAGCATCCTCGACATTCCACTCCCAGCGGGGTGCAAGATCATCTCATATGCAGATGATCTGGCAATTATCTCTGTTGGGAGGAAGAATGAGAATTTAATCAGAAAGACCCAGCGTTGTCTGGATCTAATGTCTGAGGAATGCCGCAGAGTCGGGCTTAAGATCTCAGCAGCCAAATCGAAGGCAATGGCGCTGAAACAGGATGTCCGAGACCAAAGGCTGCGAGTCCAAGGGTTAGAGCTAGAGTGGGTTCACGTCTTCCAATACCTGGGTGTATGGATTGACAGTAAGCTCACTTTCCGCTCGGAGGTTCAATATCTCCTAGAACGGACCAAGGCAAGACTCTCTGTCATGAGAGCACTGTCAGGGCGGCGCTTAGGGGCTGGGCACCGTGTACTAAGATCCTTCTGTGTGCACGCTGTCCGTCCCATCGTGGACTACGCCTCCGTCGCCCTGATTACGGTCAAGCCTGGACTACGGCAAAAGCTTGACGTCATGCAAAACGATGCCGCCAGGATCATTCTGGGTGCTCCTATATGGGCTAAGGTTGCCAACCTCCTCTTGGAGGCCAACCTTTTCCCTCTGGACATCCGGATCGATCAGATGGCGGCACAGTTTCTTGCCAAAGTCTTACAGTCCCCGTCGGACTCGCAGCTAAGACAAAAAGTGCAGCGTCGGCATGCACAGAACCATGAACTCTTTGCCAACAACTCCTGGCTGTCTCATACAGCCAGGGTGTTGATACGCTTTGAGCTCAAGGAGACTCTGTTGGTCAAGGGCATGGACCTCCCCCACCCTGACTATGCCACAGCCCCGCCGTGGGCAAGATCCTTGATAGAGTATTCTGTCATGAACCTGTCAAGGAGAAAGACTCGGTACTCTCCGTCTCTTTTGAAGGCTGAGGCGGAGAGGAACATTGCAGATATCACTCCACCAGGTAGTAAAACCTACTTCACGGATGGTTCTGTAGACCCCATTTCCCACACTGCAGGCGCCGGCTTTGCAGCAAGGGACGTAGCACAAGCTATGCGGGTGTCCGACAATGCCTCCTCGCTCCAAGCAGAGGCTGTCGCTATTATGGGAGCCCTAGCCCATGCAGCCCAGACGGACGGGCATGATGTCATACATACAGACTCTAGGGCCGCCATTGACAGCCTGCAGCAAAGCACGCCCCTTGATAACGTTTACCTTCTGACCACGATTCTCACTATTGCTCAGAGAATCCTGGATCAGGGTAGATGCATTATCATCAACTGGATTCCAAGCCATGTTGGTATTAAAGGGAACGATGTAGCTGACAGGCTAGCGGAGGAAGGCAGGAAAAAACCCTTGAGTAATTTTGTAGTTCATCCTAGCCGAGAACTGCTAAGGCGTAAATTGACGGCTGCAGGGCAGGTCGGTGCCCTGCAGCGCCACAGAGAGGAAGCGAGAACCTCCCCCTCGGCCAGCTGGTACTCAGACGCCACAGGCTATGAGTCGCTGATACTCTCTAATAGAATACCAAGGCGAGTCGAAGTCAGTCTTCACAGACTGAGATTAGGCTACCCTTGTGCGTGGCAAGTCATACCCACCATTGGGCATGATGAGCGACGCTGCAGCCATTGTGGCGCGCCGGACGCCAATTTAGAGCACTATCTGATGGAATGCGAGCACACTCGCTTCCTCAGGCAGGGCCCAGAGACGACAGCCGCCGGGTTGGTAAGGCGGCTATGCCTATTGCTTTCCCCGTGGCAACTGGAGCGCCTTCTGGCAATCCAACCGCCACGGTAAGCATTCAGTTATGATGATCAGATGAGTCAGCACTTATAGCTGGCAGAGGCCGGGCCGCCTCGTGCATATAGCCCGGGCGAAGGAAAGCCTTCGCAAATCTCTCTGAACTGAACTGGGAAAGGGATGGCTATTCTATCTATTCTCTCTTGATGAATAGATAGGTAGAGATAAATAGACAGACAGAGGAGAGAGAGGAGAGAGAGGAGAGAGAGGAGAGAGAGGAGAGAGAGAGAGAGAGAGAGAGAGAGAGAGAGAGAGAGAGAGAGAGAGAGAGAGAGAGAGAGAGAGAGAGAGAGAGAGAGAGAGAGATTAAAACAAATGGTTCATGATTTTAATTCTGTAAGGATAAGTAATTTACAGATTGTTCTCAGGAATATTTTCAAATATTCATAAGAAATATATTCGTAATCAATATGCCAAAATCACACGGCCCTTGTTCCGATACATGCATCTTGATGCCAGTGAAAAGAAAACACCATGTATTGATCTCATATAATAATTCTATATTGTGAGGCTTGTCCCTTCCTTATTCTAATCCACATTTTATCACAGAGACAGCGTATACAGGTTTAAAAGAACCGTAAATACCAATAAGGATTTACAGAAATAAAGAAAATAAACATAAAGATTTATAAAACGCGTCACTAAGCACGTGACACAATTGAGGCGACAGTTCTCAAAACACAAAGTTAATTAGATAATAACACAGATTATATAATCACATGGGTTATATGATCCGGTATGTGCATGAATAGGAAAGAAAAGAAGAAAACATCTAACACTATATTAGTATATATACAAGATTTTGGTTTTCAATTATTGATCTCCCTGCGTATTTTTTATGTAGAAAAAAAAAACAAGGAAAGAAAATTATAATTTGTTAATCACTCACTGACTGACAACGAACATCCTTCATTTATAACATATCGTTCAGAAGATACTTTACTGATAAATGAGTTGTTATCTTCTCTTCCTGCTCGGCGGGAAGGGGACACACACACACAAACACATACCTAGAATAACTTCTACTTTCCTGTTCAGTGATAATCCCTTCTGATGTCCCGCCTCACAACGTAGGACTCAGTGGTAATAGTTTTCAAGCTTATTCCTCCCACCCGAATTATAAATACGTATTTTCATAAACTGAAGCCTTGACATCGTTAGAGAGTGCGACATTTGATCTCCTGGAGGATGGTGAATGCTTTGGCGTCGTCTCTGTAAGGGGGGAAGAGGCTCTGGAAGAACTCGCGTTGTGAGATCTTGCGGACAAGCCCTTGGGGAGACACAGGTCACAGCGTTCGTGAGAACAATTGCTGGAAAGCGAAGTGATGGAAACCTGTTCTTCAGACTTCTCAGATCCCTGTTCTACCGATCTGAGCGACACCTGATCTTCAGACTTCAGAGACAACAGCCCTTCCGCTCTCATCGACACTTGCCCTTCAGACTCCGCAGAGTGGTTATCTTGGCGCTTGCCGCGTCCCTCGACATTACTCTTAGTCCCTCCTGCGGCGACGCAGTTGGCGAGGCTGCCATCTGACGTGATGCTCCTGCTGCTCAAGACCGTCACCTGAGTCGCGGCTGAAGACACGCTCTCGACCTCTTCTCGGGAAATGGCTGAGTCGCTCAACACTCGGCGGTTCTGGTCCTGCCGTTGCCTCGGCTCGGCGGCTGCGCTTGCCAGGGCACTTGTCGCGAGCTGGATCTCCTCGGACTGCGGGAGGAAACGGCCTGGACTGAGAGCCTTGCGCGCGGGGTCGCTGCTCTCGGAGTGAGGGCGATGGCAACGCTTGATGCGGGTGGGGATGATGGTGGTGGTGGCGGTGGTGGTAGTGGTGATGATGGAGAAAGTGGTGATAATGGTGGTGGTGATGATGGTGGTGGTGGTGGTAGTGTTGATGATGGTGAAATTGGTGATGATGGTGAAAGTGGTGATAATGGTGGTGGTGATGATGGTGGTGGTGATGATGATGGTGGTGTTGATGGTAGTGGTTATAATGGTGGTGGTGATGATGGTAGTGGTGATAATGGTGGTGGTGATGATGGTGAAATTGGTGATGATGGTGAAAGTGGTGATAATGGTGGTGATGATGATGGTGGTGTTGATGGTAGTGGTTATAATGGTGGTGGTGATGATGGTAGTGGTGATAATGGTGGTGGTGATGATGGTAGTGGTGGTGATGATGGTAGTGGTGATAATGGTGGTGGAGATGATGGTGATGATGGTAGTGGTGATAATGGTGGTGGTGATGATGGTGGTGGTGATGATGGTGGTGATGATGATGGTGGTGTTGATGGTAGTGGTGATAATGGTGGTGGTGATGATGGTGAAAGTGGTGATGATGGTAGTGATGATGGTGGTGTTGGTGATAATGGTGG
>NW_028234424.1:7781499-7786499 GCF_977035675.1 Penaeus japonicus
AAATTTCTAAAACAAAGAGAGATAATAAAATTAATATATTCTTACTGAAGAGAATGTGGTATATAAAAAGGAAATTGCAACGGCCAATGAAATAAAAGAAATATAAGTATGACTAGAAATGCAGTATCTAAAAGAATGTTGACTATTTACAGTATAAAAAGCAACAACATAATCAACACAGGCAATTTTACCGTTTCGTGTATTATCTACAAAAATATCGAAATTTTCTGGAAAAGAAATGAAAGAAGAAGAATGAATCTGAAACTAAGGGCGATACGTGTCATAACGAGTCGAGGTATTAATCCAACCACAATCAAAATATCCCAATAATGATTGTAACAGTAATGGATGACATTTTACATATTTTACACAAGTCACAACAAAAACATGATCATAGCAACAACAGATACAACAATCCCCACAACAACAAAATTTACAACCACGATCGAAGCAAAAGAAATCAATAACAGCAACAAAAAGAAAGAAGGATAACATTCAACAGGAAAAAATTCTTACAACCAAACTTAAAAATAAAATAAAGTCGACATCAATATTAATAAACTTTACAGTGACAACAACGATTCAAGATCAAAAACAAAAAGAACACGACTTAACAGAAGTAAATCTGATTTAAACCCAGATTTCAAAAATTAATTTTGATAATAGTTATAATTTTGGTGATAATGATAACAGTGAGGATGATCATAATGATGATGATAAGAATAATGATAAGATTAATGACAGTAATAATGACGATAATGATAACAATAACAAACAATAATGAGTGTCTGTATAATAATAATTCACATACACTGCTTATGTACAATAAAATAAAGATTTAATGACACTAAATCAGAATATTAAAAGAATGACAGTAAGAATAATAAAGCTGACGCCATCACCATAGAGTGTCATGATGACTGTTCTCTCGTTGACATTTGCTGATTCGATCAAAGTAATGACGCAACTGAGTCACGTGACGTCACCTTTGTTCTCTTTAACGGGGTTTTATCTTGTTACTGATTTTTTTTTTGTTTTTTTTTTGTTTCTGTTCTTATTTTCCTTCGTCTTTTTAATTATCATTATTGTATTTCTATTCTAATTTTCAACAGTATTATTATTATCAATATTATCATTGTGTTGTTGATATCATCATTATCATTGCTATCATTATTACTTTTATCATTAGTATTACTATCATCGTTATAATAATGATCATGATCACTGGTATTATTATGATTATTATAATTTTTATTGTTATCGCTATCATTATCATAATCATCATTATCATTATCGTTATCACTTTCACTATTAGTTAATGATATTATCATGATCGTTACTACTACCATAATCAATACAATTATCATTATAATTATCATTATCATCATTATTATAATAATTTTGTTGGAACGATACACCCAATAACATAAAACGTAAACACGTGAAGGATGGTGATGGTGATGATGATGATGGTGATGATGATGATGATGATGATGATGATGGTGATGATGATGATGTTGATGATGATGATGATGATGATGGTGATGATGATGATGATGGTGATGATGATGATGGTGATGATGATGATGATGGTGATGATGATGATAGTGATGATGATGATGATGGTGATGATGATGGTGATGATGATGATGATGGTGATGATAATGATGATGATGATGATGAAAATTAAAGTAAAGAAGTAGTAGAGGTGGTAGTCGGAGTGGTTGTGAGAATGATGGTAAAAGTAAGAACATATAATAATAATGATAATGATGATAATGTTGATAGTAGTGATGATGATGATAATGATGATGGTCATGATAATAATGAAAATGGAAAGGATGAGGATAATATGACATTAATGATAATAACCCATAACAGTGATGATGATAATGGTGATGATGACGATCGAGATCATAATAATAATAATGATAATGATAATAACGATAATTATATTAACAAGTAATAACTATGATAACGGAAACAACAGTAATACTAATGATAATAAAAATAATGATTCCGATAACAACAGTAACAGCAACAACAAGAAAGATAATGATTCTTATTAATCATCAATACGATATGTTGACCTACATGACTACATGAAGCGGGCCAAGTAACAGTCATGCTGGTGGACAAAATAACTCGCAACATAGTTATTACAAACGTTTCTTAGGCACAGTATACCTAAGTAACGAAACGCAGGGGATAGATTTCTGAATAGACAGTGGATAGATAGTGCCAGGATGCCAATGGTGGTATGGCCTCGAGTCCGTTTGTCTTTTGTTTTAATTAGTATACGAGTGTTCCATAGGGGTTGCATTGCTGTGGCAAATTTGCATACTGTGTGTCTGTCCGGGTCTAATTATCATCTTTATTATCATTCTTATCATTATGATAATTATTATCATTACCGATGTTGTTATTGTTTGTGTTGTTGTTTTTGCTGTTCTTATTATTGCAATTATGTAATGATAATAATAATAATGGTAATCTTTATCATCATTCTTATCATCAGTTACCATTATTACTATCATTGTTATTATCGTTATCATAATTATTACTATTACCATCATTAATGTTATTCTCATTCTTCTTATCACCATTATTATTGTTGTTGCTGTTAGTATATCATCATTATTATCTTTATTATCAAATTAATGATAACAACAAAAATGATAATGATAGTAAGGATAATAATTATCATTATCATTATTATTATTATCATTATTATCAATATTATCAACAACATCATTATTATTAATATAACTATCATCATCATCTATTCGATGATAGTGATAATGGTAATCATCATAATATCATTAAAAATGATAATGTTAATAGCGGGTAACAATGATTACATTGACTATAATGATAATGATGATGGTGATGATAATAGTAATAATAAAAATGATAATGATAGTAATGATAAAAGTGACGATGATCATGATGATAATAATAATCTTAATGACAATAAGGATAATAAAATTTATACTTATATTAATAACAATAAGAATGGTGATAAAAAGATACAGACAGAAAAAAAGCTATAGATTCAATACACTGTATGATTATAAAGGAAAAACTTAGTTATTTCCACCAATTACAGTGATATTGATGTGTCACCGACAATATAGTCTGTGATAACGCTTATCTTATTAATCACAGGGTTGCCTGTATTATCTAGGCCTTATGATTTTCTAGAATGTTTTAAGTTATTTTGAGATTTTACTAGATATCACATCGACATTTGGTCCAACAACAAGCTACAATATGTTTACGGTATGTAGTCGAAAGATTAATAAGCGAAATAGTTGCGTTTTAGCATGTGGTTTGATTCAAGCTTGGCAACACTGCACCTGGATTGATGACCAGTTACCTAAAGTTATCAAGTAGTGTTGGCAGTGACACCACTGTGGAAAGTGTTGGTGTTCCCCTTTCAAGGGCGTTTTTGAGGAACCCTACAGTATGTAGAATTCGATACGACAGCATCATATCAAGTTGATGCAAAAAAACAAACCAACAAACACATACTATGTATAAACCAAATCAAAAGTGTACATAAGTAACGCCCAGTTAGAGAGAGCGGGAATAGAAATATTTCTTCATAAAAAAAAAGAAAGAAATCGCATAGAAAAAGGAAACAAAAGAATATCGTAATAACGAAAAAAAAGAGAATCGGATACCATAAAATGGCGGGAACCTTGACTTCGATCTCAATTGGAAATGTTATGTTTTTTGTTTTTTTGGTATTGTTTAGCGTCATTGCAGCGAAAGGTAAGGATGATTCGTTATAAGATTATCAGATTAGGAAACGGTGTGTCAGCTGTCCAGCGGATTAGGAATAATCATGTCATATAGATTTGGTGTGTCAATTATAAACATCATTAGAAATTAAACGACCAAAAATAGTTACGTAACATGATATTCAGATAAATGTACTCGTGATTATTACGACTTGACAGCTCAATTTTGTGAATAATTTCAGAATACGATATTATCTCTATAATATAATGTTTGATATAAATCAATGATACTGTAACATGATGACACATTTAGTATATCAATAGTCAGCCAAGTGTAAATAAATATTTCATAGATTATCATTGTTATTGGTATTATCCCTATGATTATTATTTTCCCTATTATCATCATTATCATAGTTATTATCATTATTAATATTAATATCATCAATGCTATTATCATCATGTTTTTTTAAGCAGTATTAGTATTATCCTTTTATCCTTTTTATTATCATTATTATTATTTTTATTGTTAATATTATCATTATTATTATTATCAGCATAATTATCATTATTATTATCCTTATCATTATCAAGATTATTATCATTATTATCATCATTATCATTATTATCCTCATTATCATTATCATCATCACTCTTCTCATTCTTATAATTTATCATAATTATTCTATCATCATTATTATTACTACCTTTATCCTCAGTATTAGCACTTTCGTCATTCTTACCATCCTCATCATTAGTATATTTTTATTCCACTATTAATTTCATCATACATTATCATCCCAATTGTTGTCATTATTATTATCATAGTAAAAAAAAAAAAAAAAAAAAAAAAAAAAACTATTACATTTAATTGTATCGTTTTCAATAATTTCTTACTATCTAATTTACTTTGCTTCATACTTTTTCTGCAAATTATAATTCCATTTCAAAGTACCTGAGGTGAAAGAAAAAGAAAAATCAGGAACATTTTTTAATGATTTGATAAGCATGATGATGATGATGCTGGTGATGATGATAATGATGATAATGATGAGGATGCTGGTAATGATAATGATAAGGGCAATTATAATGATAATGATAATGGTAATTATCATCATGGTATCATCATCAGTAATAATGAAAATAATAATGATAATGATGATGAATGAATGATAATAAAAATAATAATCATAATAACAATAATGATAATGATAATAATAACAATAATGGTATTGATGATAGAAATATTAATGG
>NW_028234424.1:7816691-7821691 GCF_977035675.1 Penaeus japonicus
AGAGGGAGAAGGAGAGAGAGAGAGAAGGAGAGAGATAGAAAGGAGAGAGAGAGAAAAGGGGAGAGAAGGAAGGAGAGAGAGAGGGAGAAGGAGAGAGAGAGAGAGAAGGAGGGAGAGAGAGAAGGGGAGAGAGAAAAGGGGAGAGAAGGAAGGAGAGAGAGAAAGAAGGAGAGAGGGAAGGAGAGAGAGAGAAAAGGAGATAAAGAGAAGGAGAGAGAAAGAGAGAGAGAGAGAGAGAGAGAGAGAGAGAGAGAGAGAGAGAGAGAGAGAGAGAGAGAGAGAGAGAGAAGGAGAGAGAGAGAGAGAGAGGGAGAGAGAGAGAGAGAGAGAGAGAGAGAGAGAGAGAGAAGGAGAGAGAGAGAGAAGAAGAGAGAGAAAAGGGGAGAGAGGGGAGGAGAGAGAGAGAAGGAAGGAGAGATAGAGAGGAGAGAAAGAAAAGGAGAGAGAGGGAAGGAGACAGAGAGGGAGAAGGAGAGAGAGAAGGAGGGAGAGAAAAAGAAGGAGAGAAAGAAAAGAGGAGAGAGGGATGAAGAGAGAGAGAAGGAGAGAGAGAGAGAAGGAGAGAGAGAGAGAGAAGGAGAGAGAGAGAGAGAGAGAGAGAGAGAGAGAGAGAGAGAGAGAGAGAGAGAGAGAGAGAGAGAGAGAGAGAGAGAGAGAGAGAGAGAGAGAGGAGAGAGACTCGTCGAGGAGAGTAAGAGAGAGAGAGAGAGAGAGAGAGAGAGAGAGAGAGAGAGGGAGAGAGAGAGAGGGGGGGGGGCAGAAGAAGAACGAGAGAAAGGGAAAAGGAGAGAGGATAGAGAAGAATAGTAATATTGGAGGAGAAAGATAGATAGATAGACAGATAGAGACAGAGAGAGTGTCAGTGAGAGAGAGAGAGAGAGAGAGAGAGAGAGAGAGAGAGAGAGAGAGAGAGAGAGAGAGAGAGAGAGAGAGAGAGAGAGAGAGAGAGAGAGAGAGAGAGAGAGAGAGAGAGAGGAGAGAGAGAGAGTGAGAGAGAGAGAGAGAGAGAGAGAGAGAGAGAGAGAGAGAGAGAGAGAGTGTAATTGTGGAGGAGAAAGATAGATAGATAGAAGTTAGAGACAGAGAGGGTGTCAGGAGTGAGTGAGAAGAGAGAGAGAGAGAGAGAGGAGAGAGACTGAGAGAAGAGAGAGAGAGAGAGAAGGAGAGAGAGAGAGAGAGAGAGAGAGAGAGAGAGAGAGAGAGAGAGAGAGAGGAAAGAGAGAGAGAGAGGGGAGAGAGAGAGAGAGAGAGAGAGAGAGAGAGAGAGAGAGAGAGAGAGAGAGAGAGAGAGAGAGAGAGAGAGAGAGAGAGAGAGAGAGAGAGAGAGAGAGAGAGAGGGTGAATGACTTTGTGTGCATGTGGCTATGCATCTGTTTAATTGTATGTGTATGTATGTGCGTGCGCGCTTGTGCGTGTGTATGTGTTTGTGTATACATGCATGTGTTTATATCCGTCTATATTTATATGTTCAAGGATATTTCATACGTTGTGAAAGTCAAAACAAACAATATCTAACAATATTAAACTGAGATTCAATCTTTTTATTTCTAGCTTTTTAAAATTAGTAGAATAAAAAGTTTGTTCTGAAAAAAATTATGCAATCAATTACATCGTGTTGTTAGTAAGGTGGCTGTAATTGCATTACAACTGAGCGACTGCTCGTGTCAATCTAAAATTATCATGGAGTAATGGAGCTTTTATGGTAATTTCTGCATTAATATATTACTTCCTATAACTCAAAATGTATAAATGTAATTTACCCATAGACATAAATAATTGCAGAATATGCTTGCATTAGGGTCGTGGCATCTATTAAATAATGATAATAAAAAAAAAAAAAAAAAATACCGGTCAAAGTAAACCTTTTATGTCTCACTACACATTCAGTGTGTCTGCGACTGCATGCATATTTTGCATACAGACAACTCCTTCTGGAATGACAATAATGGCCCGGGATACATTTTTTTGTCTTAGGAAGTAGAAAATACATTTTATAAATATGAAACAGAAGACAGAAACGACAAACTAAGGAGGTCTGTTGCCATCTATGGATCACTGGATTTCAGCCTGGCTTAAGCGGGAATTTTGATGCATGACTCCAGCAAATGGTGCATGTCGCAGTCGCCACACACTATAGCAAATGCTGTATGTCGCAGCTAACGGATTAGAGAGAGAAAGAGAGAGAAAGAGAGAGAGAGAGAGAGAGAGAGAGAGAGAGAGAGAGAGAGAGAGAGAGAGAGAGAGAGAGAGAGAGAGAGAGAGAGAGAGAGAGGGGGGAGGAGGAGAGGGAGAGAGATAGAAACAGAGAGAAAGAGAGAGGGAGAGAGAGAAAGAGAGAGATAGGAGAGAGAGAGAAAGAGAGAGAAAGAGACAGAGTGGGAGGCAGAGAGAGATGGAGAGAGATAGAGAGAGAGAGAGAGAGAGAGGAGAGAGAGAGAGAGAGAGAGAGAGAGAGAGAGAAAGGAAGAGAGAGAGAGAGAGAGAGAGAGAGAGAGAGAGAGAGAGAAGAGATAGACAGATAGATAGATAGATAGATAGACAGATAGAGACAGAGAGAGTGTGAGTGAGTGAGTGAGAGAGAGAGAGAGAGAGAGAGAGAAAGAGATTCATATATAGATGGTTAGATAAAACGATAGATAGAAGCAGATAGATAGATAGATATAAATAGATAGATAGATAGATAGAAATAGATAGATAGATAAAAATAGATAGATAGATAAATAGATAGAGAGGTAGAAATCGATAGATGGATAGATAGAAATAGATAGATAGATAGATAGAGAGGTAGAGCGAGAGAGAGAGAGAGAGAGAGAGAGAGAGAGAGAGAGAGAGAGAGAGAGAGAGAGAGAGAGAGAGAGAGAGAGAGAGAGAGAGAGAGAGAGAGAGAGAGAGAGAGAGAGAGAGAAAGAAAAATACTTATCTTAACTTCGCTTTGTTATTATATGCATACTGAATGATACATATAATATTTACTAATGTTTTCCAAAATATCTACCTTTCATTATAATCCCCGGAAATGCAACTCTTATCACAAAAAGTAGATTCTATAATTCTGAAATATCCAAACACTTTGCTCTTAATATTTCGTCATATTTAACTTTTGTTATATATGTTCAACACAGTGTCTTAATATCAAATCTTAATACATTCTTATTCTTGGAATAAAAGTTGGGTATTAAAATTAGTTATCTTAATTATTAGAAACATTTGGCTGACGTCATATGCTTCCTATCTCACCTCTAAGATATTGTTGATATATTGCATAACAATGCCTTCATTTGACCCACGTGATCAATAGAAAATGATGCTTATTGCAACTATAATACATATATAAAAGCTTTTTTTATTGTGTTTTTATTTCCTTACTATTTTTATTAATGTTATTGTCACCTTTATCGTTATAATAGTTGTTATCATTATTGCTCTTACTATAGTCTTATCATCATTTTTATTATCATTATTAGTGTTACTATTATTATTGTTGTCATGGTCATTATTATAATGGTAACAATGATTGTTATCATTATCATTATTATCATTTTACACATCACTATTACTTTCATTATTATCAATACTATCATCATTATTATCAATACTATCATCATTATTATCATTATCCTATTATTATTGATATCATAATCATGATTAAAAATATGATAAAAATGATAGTAATAATGATTATCATCATTATTATCATTATCACTACTACTATCACTATCATCATTATTATCATTATATCTATCATTCCTAATATAATTAGGACCATTATCATGATCATAATTAATTTGACTTTTATCATTATCATCACTTATGATGAAAGATTCTACATATCGATGGAGTCTATAGCACACGGCACCTACTGCATGACATACACATTGCCGTTGCACATAGCTCATGCCGCACAGAACATGATGAGCAATGCATGACAAACGCACCACATAGATATTGCATGGTATATTCTGCGTAGCACATAACGCATGACATGAAATGCACGACACACACTGCATGACGGCAAATCTACGAAAACTGCATGGCGAAACACCCTGACCTTTGCAAAGAAGTCTTAATGTCATATAAATGACCTTGGCTACCCCTTCCCTCCTTCCCCCTCCCCTCCCCCCCTTTCCCCTCCCCTCCCCCCTTCCCCCTCCCCTCCCCCCTTTCCCCTCCCTTCCCTCCTTTCCCCTCCCCTCCCCTCCCTCCTTTCCCCTCCCCTCCCCCCTTTCCCTCTCCCCTTCCCCCTTCCCTTCGTGCATGACGATAAGAAACGAAGGGGTAAGGAGGGAAGGATAAAGAAGAGGCATGAAAGAAGGATAGTGAAGAAAAAACGAGGAGAAGAAAGATGGAAAAGAGAAGGGAGAGGAGGAAGGAATAGAAGTAGGATGACGAAGAAGGAAGAAGGAAATGGGAAAGAGGTGTTGTAACAGAGAAAAGGGAAGGGAAAAGAGGAGGAACAAGAAGAAAGGGAAGAGAAGGAAGAGGAGGAAGATATAAAAAAGGAAAAGAGAAAAGAGGAGGAGGAGGAGGAGGAGAAAGAGAAAGGAGAGGAGGAGATAGAAGGAAGAATAAGTAGAAGAAGGAGGAGGAGGAAGAGGAGGAGGGGGGAAACTAGGGAAATAAAGAGAAAAAGGAAGAGAAAGAAGGACAAAGGAAAGAAGGAAAAGGAAGAAAGAAAAGAGAAGGAGGAAGAGGAAGATGGGGAAAAGAAGAAGGAGAAGGAAGAGGGAAGAGGAAGGACAAGGGAAAGAGGGAACAATGAGAAAAAAAGTAAAAGGGAAAGAGAATAATGAGGACGGAAGACGAAAGAGAAAAAGAAGAGGGAAAACAGAAGGAAGAGATGGAAGGAATAAAGAAGAAAAGAGTAAGGAAGAAAGGAAGATAGAAAGGAAAATACAGGAAAAAAGAAGAGAGAAGAATGGTGGAAAAGGACGTAAAAGAGAAATAAAAGACAAAGAATAAAAAAGGAGAAGGCGATGATAAAAAGAAAGAAGAAGAGGAGG
>NW_028234424.1:7826691-7839191 GCF_977035675.1 Penaeus japonicus
GGGGAAAGGAGGAAGAAAGGGGAGAAAGAGGAAGAAGCGGAGGATGTGGAGGAAGGGGAGTAGGAGTAGGAGGGGAGAGAAGGAAGGGAGGAGAGTAGAGGAGAGGAGGAAGAAAAGGGATAAGGGGAAGGGAGGAATAAGGAATGGGACGTGTAACAGAGTAAACTCAGATCAATGAGATTGGCGAGAAATGGAGGCATTGGGACAAGAGAGAGAGAGAGAGAGAGAGAGAGAGAGAGAGAGAGAGAGAGAGAGAGAGAGAGAGAGAGAGAGAGAGAGAGAGAGAGAGAGAGAGAGAGAGAGAGAGAGAGAGAGAGAAGCGATGAATGATGAGAGAAAGAGAGGAGGAGTGAGAAAGAGAACGGAGAGAGAGAGAGAGATAGAGACGAGAGAGAGAGAGGAGAGAGAGAGAGAGAGAGTAAAAGAGGAGAGAGAGAGAGAGAGAGGAGAGAGCGAGAGAGAGAGAGGAGAAAAAGAGAGAGAAAGAGAAGAGGAAAGAAGGAGAGAGAAAGAGAGGGCGAGAGAGAGAGAGATGAGAGAGAAGAGAGATGAGAGACGACGAGGAGAAAGAGAGAGAGAGAGAGAGAGATAGAGAGAGATGAGGGAATGAAGATGAGAGAGAGAGAGGAGAGAGGGAGAGTGGAGAGAAGGAGGAAGTGAGAGTAGAGAGAGAGAGGGAGAGTAGGAGAGAGAGAGAGAGGGAGAGAGAGAGAACAAAGAGACTGAGAGAGATAGAGGGAGAGGGAGAGAGGGAAGAGGAAAGAGAGAGAGAGAAGTAGAGAGAGAGAAAAGAGGCAAGTAGAGAGAGAGCAGAGAGAGAGAGAGAGAAAAAAAAGAGAAAATTAGAGAGAGAGGAAGAGAGAGAGAGAAAGAGAGAGAGAGAGACAGATCTCCGTGAGAGAGAGATGAGAGAGAGAGAGAGAAAGAGAGAGAGAGAGAGTGAGAGAGGAGACGAGAGAGAGGGAGAGCGGAGTGAGGAAGAGGAGAGAGATAGAGAGAAGAGAGAAGAGAAGAGAGAGAAGAGAGAGGAGAGAGAGAGGAGAGAGAGGAGAGAGAGGCTAGAAGAGAGAGAGGAGAGAGAGAGAGAGAGGAAAGAAAGAGAGAGAGAAATCGAGAGAATGGAAAAGATGGGAGGAGAGAGTAGAAAGAGGGAGAGAGAGGAAAGGAGAGTAGAGAGATGAAGGAGAGAATAGAGAGAGAGTAGGTGAAGGAGGAGGAGAGAGAGATGACAGGAGAAGAGAGATTGAGGGAGAGATATGGAGTGAGGAGAGATGAATGAGAGAATGAAGAAGAGAGAGAGAGAGAAAATATGAGAGAGGCATGGAATGAGAAAGAGAGAGAGTAGGAGATGATAGTGAGAAGAGAATAGAAGAGAAGAGTAGAGGGAGAGATAGAGATGAGATCGACCGAGAAAGAAGGATCTGAGCGAGAGAGAGGAATGGAGAAGATGATGAGAGAGGAGAGAGAGGCTTCTCAGATTGAGAGTATAGGATGGAGAGAGAGAGAGATGGAGAGATGAGAGAGAGAAGAGGAAGACAGATGTGTGAGAGTGGAGGAGATCGAGAGAGAGAGATCGCAGAAGAGAGAGAGTAGGACTGGAGAGAGATGACTGAGTAAGACGAGAGAGTGGAGAAGATCTCGAGAGATTGTGTCGTGACGAGAGAGAGAGAGAGAGAGAAGAGGAGAGAGAGGAAAGAGAGAAAGTGAGATGAGCAGAGAGAGATTGAGAGAGTAGAAAAGAGAGATCGATGAGAGAGAAAGTAGGCGTGTGAGAGAAAAGAGAATGTAGTGAAGGAAAGGGGCATTGAAGAGTAGAGAGTCGGAGAGAGATTGAAGAGAGTCGAGAGGAGATAGAGAGAGAGTGAGAGGAGAGAGAACGAGAGGAGAATGAGAGTACGAGTGGAGAAGAGATATTGATCTGGAGATGAGGAGAGAGAGGAGGAGAGGGATGAGACAGAGGAGGGAGGAGGAAGAGAGAAGAGGGAGGAGGAAGAGAGAAGAGGATAGGGGAACCGAGGCTGAGTCGGAAGAGGACGAGAGGTGAGAGATGACGAGATGAGTGAGAGAGAAGAGAGAAAGAAAGATGAGAAAGTGGAAGAGAGCAGAGAGGAGAGAGAGTTGAGAGGAGATAGGGATGGATGAATGAGAGGAAGATGGATCCAGCACCACACAACACGTCCATACGAGAGAGAGAGAGAGAGAGAGAGAGAGAGAGAGAGAGAGAGAGAAGAGAGAGAGAGAGAGAGAGAAAGAGGAGAGAGAGAGAGAAGAGAGAGACAGAGAGAGAGTTGAGAGGAGAGAGACGGACGATGAGATGAACGAGAGAGAGAGAGAAGCAGAAAGAGAGAATGTGAGGAGAGAGGAGAAGAGGAGAGAGAGAGAGAGACAAGTGAGAGAGAGAGTGAGAGAGAGAGAGAGAGAGGAGAGGAGAGGAGTGAGACTGAGAAGCGGAGAGAGAGAGAGAGATGAGACGAGGAGAGAGAGGAGGGAGAGAGAAGATAGAGAGAGAGAGAGAGAGAAAGGAGAGATTCTAAAGAGAGAGAGATGAGAAAGAAAGAGAGAGAGAGAGAGATAGTACAGAGAGGAGAAGGAGAGAGAGAGAAAGAGAGTGTAAGTGAGAGAGAGAAGAGAGGAGATAGAGAGAGAAAGTGAGTATGAGAGAGAGAATGAGAATGAGAATCGAAGAGATGAGAGCACGATGAGAATGAATGGAGAAGGGTAGATGAGGAGAGAGAGAGAGATTGCGAGAAGAGATGAGAGAGAGAGACGGAGAGAGAAGAGTGATGAAAAGATTATGAGATTAAAGAGAAGTAGAGAGAAAAGAATAGATAGAGAGAAGGAGGTGAAAGAGAGAGAGAGAGAAAGAGAGAGAAAGAGAGAAAGAAAGAGAAAGAAAAAGAGAAAGAAAGAAAAAAAAGAAAGTTCCTCACAAAATTGACTTTGTAATTGTGACAAAAAAAGAAATTAATTGTATAAATGGAAAATATGAAAAGCAAAAACAAAAACAAAAACAAGAAACATGAATAATCAGACCGAAATTTGATTAAAAAAACATACAAAAATTACTAGAGTGAGAATGGCGACACAACGGTGAAAAACAGGAACTTATATCTGTATGTTTTTGTATATATTATATATATATATATATCATACTATATATTATAGTATATATATATATATAATATGATATATTATGTTATATATATATAATATACACACACTACACGACACACCACTCGCACACGACACACACAGACATCTCACGAACACACACACCACAATATATTATTATATATATATATTATATATATATATATATATATCTATATACACACCCACACACAACACACCGCACACACACACACACACCCACACACCACAACATATATATTATATAATATAATTTATTATATATATATATTAATATATAATAGTATATATATATATATAAATATATATAAATTTGTTTAGTATATATATATATATATTATATATATATATATATCTCATATCTCCATATACACACAGCTGTAATTTCTATTCTTATGGTTATTCTTACTCATGTTGTTCTTAAGTATACAACTTTTGAATACACGAAAGAAAAAAATAGAAAAATGCGAAAAACAGAGAGAGGAACACAATAGCGAATAAGAGTATGCGTATAGGGATAAAAAATAGAATGAACACGGAGCAGTAGCGATAAGAATAAAAATGAAATGAAGAACGAAAATGAGAATGAAAAGAAGAATAAGAACAAGAATAAGAATGAGAGTAGGAATGAGAATGAGAATGAGAATAAGAATAACAATAAGAATGAGAATTAGAACGACAATAAGAAAACTACGAATGATAAGTATGATGATAAGAATGAGGATAAGAGTAAGAATAAGAATGAGAACGCGAAAAAGAAAAATAAGAATAATAACAATGAGGATGAGAATGACAATAAAAGTAAGAATAAGAATGGAAATGAGAATGGGAATCAGAAAAATAAGAATAATAAGAATGAACATGAGAATAAGAATGAAAATAAGATTAAGAATGAAAATGAGAATGAGAATGAGAATGAGAATGAGAATGAGAATTTGAATAAGAATGAGAAAGAGAAGGAGAGCAATGATAATGAATAGAATAAGTATGAGAACAAGAATAACAGTAAGAATGAGAATAAGAATATGAATGGGAATAAGAATGAGAATAAGAATAAAAGAAAAAAAATAAGAATGAGAATGAAAATAGGAATGGGAATAAGAATGAGTAAGAAAGGGAATGAAAATAAAAATAAAAATAGACATAAAAATGAGATTGGGACTAAGAATGAGAATGGGAATTATGAATTAGAATGGATGAGAAGAATGGGGTGAATTATGAATTAGATTAATGAACTGAAAAAGCGAAAAATAAGAATGGAAATAAGAATTAAAATAAGAAATGGAGATAGAAGGGAAAATAAGAATGAGAATAAGGGATAAGAAGGAAGGACTAAGGAACATAAAACTAAGCGCGAGAATAAATAAAATGGATACTACTTTTCCGTCCGACAAAAATTGGGAATTTATGTGACCTTTCACCCCCCTCCCCCCTATCCCTACTTCCTCCCGCCCTCTTATCTCCTCTTCTCTTTCTCTCTCTCCTCCTTTGAATCTCATCCTTCCCCTCTTTTCGTTCTCCTTCTCCATCTTTCTCCCCTCCCCTCCTTATCTCCCCATCTCTTCTTCCACCTTATCTCCTCTTCTCTTTCTCTCTCTCCTCCTTTGAATCTCATCCTTCCCCTCTTTTCGTTCTCCTTCTCCATCTTTCTCCCCCCCCCTCCTCATCTCCCCATCTCTTCTTCCTCCACGCCTCTCTCTCCCTTTGCTTCCCTTCTCCTTCTTTCTGTTCCGCCTTTTTCTTCTTCTTCTCCCTTCTCCCTTTTCTCCTCTTTCCCTTTCCCTTCTCTCCCATCACATTTCTCTATCTCTCCCATCATCTACATTTCTCTATCTCTCCCCCCCCCACCCCCTACCTTTCTACCCCCTCCGCCTTCCTTCCTGCTGTCAAAATATTATATACGAGGCAACTTTGTAATGTTTCTTTCTATTTCCGAAAGATGGAGCTGGTTTTTCATTCTATTTGTTGTTGTTGTCTTTGCTTCCCCAACAGTTTTCGCTTGTTTTGTATTTGTTTGTTTGATTGTACGCGTTTGTTTGTTTGGATGTAGGTCTGTTTGTCTTGTTTGAACCATAGGCAACAATGTGTATATGTATACACACACACACACACACACACGCACACACACACGACAATTATCTTATATATAGATATATTTTATATATATATATTTTATATATATATATATATATATATACATATGTATATATTATTATTTTTTTAAAAAAATTTAATATTTATATTTATATATTATTTATATATAAGTTATAATATATATATACATATGTATATTTTTTTTATATATATATATATATATATATATATATATATATATGATATATATATTTGTTTATATATGGGTTTATAATGTATATTTATATATATATATATATTTATATATCTATTATTTATATATATATATTATATGTATATTTTATATGTATATATGTATATATACATATACTTACATAATACATACATATATATATATATATATATTTATATATATATATATATACTCATGATATATATATATATATTTTTATATATTTTATATATATATATATTGTTAGATATTATGTTATATGTATATATATATATTATTTATATAATATGTATATATATTATATATATTTTATATGTATATGTTATGTATATTATATATATATATAAATATATATATATATATATATATATAGATATATATAATATATATAGATATATATAATATATATAATAAATATATATATTATATATATATCTATATATATTATATTATGTATATATATATATTATATATATTAATATATATTTATATATATATATTATATATATTTATACATAATTATATATATATATATATATATATATATATATATATATATATATATATATATATATATATATATATATTTATATATATATTCACTACATCCATACGCACAAGAAAGGGAGAAAATATCAACCAATACAGGAGAAAAGAGCGAGAGCAAGGCAGAGAAGCAGAGACAGCGAAGCGAAATCCCAACAGGCGTCACATTCAGCGTCCACGCACAGTACCTGCTTGCCATTCAACACGGAGACTTACTTTGTGTTATGATTTAATTCGTTTCATTTTCTCCCTGGTCTTACACTTATATAAGAGAAGGAGAGAGAGAGAGAGAGAGAGAGAGAGAGAGAGAGAGAGAGAGAGAGAGAGAGAGAGAGAGAGAGAGAGAGAGAGAGAGAGAGGGAGAGAGAGGGAAGGGGGGGAAAGAGAGTGGGGGGAAAAAGAGCGTGAGAGAGAAGACAGAAAGAGAGAGAGAGAGAGAGAGGAAGAGATGAGAGGAGGAGAGAGAGAGATGAGTGGAGAGGAGGAGCGAGAGAGTGAAGAGTGAGAGTGGGAGAGGAGAGAGTGTGAGGGGAGAAGAGGAGGAGGGAGGAAGAGAGAGAGCGTGGAGTGTTGAGAGTGAGAGAGAGAGAGGGAGAGCGGAGAGAGAGTGAGAGAGATGAGAGAGAGAGAGGTGAGAGTTGAGGGGAGAGGAAGAGAAGGGAGGAAGAGAGAGTTGTGAGAGAGAGGGAGGAGAGAATGAGAAAGCGAGGAGAAGATGATAGGGGAGAGAGAAGAGAGAGAAAGGGGGGGAAAAAAGAGTGTAGAGAATAACGGGGAAGATGTAATAAAAGAGGGAGAGGAAGAAAAAGAAAAGGAAAAGAGAGTGAGAGAGAGGGAAAGATGGGGAAAGAGGAGAGAGAGAAGAGAGAGGTAGGAAAGAGAGGAGGAGGAGGAAGCGACGAGGGAGTAAGGGGGGGCGAAGAAAGAGTATGAGAGGGGAGAGGAGAGAGTGGAGACGTGGGAGGGTGATGAGAGGGGGGAAGAGTGGGAGAGAAGGAGAGGAGAGAGGAGAAGAGAGGGATGAGGGAAGAGGGAGGAGAGCGAGAGTGTGAAGTGAGAGACGAGAGGACAGAGAGGTAGAAGAGGGAGAAGGGAGAGAGAGGAGGAAGAGAGGGAGGTGGGGTGAGAGAGGAGGAAAGGAGTGATTCTGAGTGATGGTGAAGGAGTGGATAGTAGGAGAGAAGAGAGAGGGAGGGAGGATGGAGGAGAGGGAAGAGGGAGAAAGAATGAGAGAGAGAAGGAAGGGAGAGTGAGGAGAGGAGAGACAGAGGAGAGAGAGTATGGGAGATGTTATATGAGAAGGAGAAGAGAGGAGAGAGGAAGAGGGGGGAGGGGTGGGAGAGGGGAGGGAGGGATGAGACAGAGTGGAGGAGGAAAGAGTGTGAGGTGAGATGAGGGGAGAGAGAGGAGGAGAGAGAGGAGGAGAGAGGTGGGGAGAGAGAAGAAGAGGGAGGTGATAGAGAAGAGGAGGAGGAGAGAGGAGAGGTGGGGAAGAGAAGAGAAGTCTGAGATGCGAGAGGATGAGGTAGGTGTATGAAGTAGAGGATGAGGAGAGAGGTGAGAGAGAGAGAGAGGGAGAAGGTAGAGCGACGGAGGAGGAGGAGGAGGGGAGAGAGTGAGAAACAGAAGAGTAGAGAGGAGAGGTGAGAGAGGGAGGAGAGAAGAAGAGGGGGAGGAGAAGAGAGGGAGGGAGAAAGAGAGAGTGCGATGTGGAAGAGAGCGGGGGAGGGAGAGGGGAGGAGAGGGGGAGGAGAGGAGAGAGAGGAGAGAGAGAGGGAAGAGGGGAAGGAGAGAGAGGAGAGAGAGAGAGAGGGGTGAGGATAAACGGAGAGGAGAGGGGGGGAGAGAAGAGAGGTAGAGAAGGAAGAGGGAGAGGAGGAGGGGGGAGGGGGGGGAAGGGAGGAGAAGGGAAGATGAAAAGGAGGTAGAGAAGGAGAGAGAAAGGGGAAGGAGAGGAGAGAGAGAGAGAGAGGGGGATGAGAGAGAGTAGGAGAGAGAGAGAGAGAAGGGGGGGAGAGAAGGGAGGGAGATGAGAGGGAGAGGAGAGGAGAGGGGAGAAGAGAGGAAGAGAGGGAAGAGAAGGGGGAGTAGAAGGAGAGAGGAGGGGGGAGAGAGGAGAGGGAGAGGAGGTAAGGAGAGGAGGAAAAATGAGAGAGGAAGAGGAGAAGTGAGTAGGGGAGAGGGGGAGAAGCGAGAGAAACAAGGGAGAGAGGGCAGGAGAGGGGGAGAGAGAAGTAGGAGGTGGTCAGAGAGAGGGATGAGAAGAAGACGAAGAGGAAAAAGGAGAGAAGAGAGAGGGGGGAAGTGGAGAAGATGGGAGAGGAGAGAGGAGAGGGAAGGACCAGGGGGGGACGAGAGGAGGCGAGTGGAGAGGAGAAGAGAGCGAGAAGAAGGAGCAGAGGAAAAGAGGAGGGGGGGGGGGGAGGTGGAGAGGTGGGAGGAGAGATGAGGGGAGGGGCGAGAGGGGGGAGAGGGTAGGGGAGAGGTGGAGGGAGAGGGAGGAGATGAGGGGGGAAAAAGGAGGGGTACAGGAGGAGGGAAGAAGAGGAAGAGAAAGGAGAGAGGGGGAGGAAAATGGGACAGAAGGGAAAGGAGTGGTTTGCGAGAGAAGAAGAGAAGGGAAGATATCGTAGGAGGGATGGAGAGAGAGAGATGAGGAAGGAGGAGAACGGAAGAGAGAGCAAGAAATGGAGGGAAGAGAGGAGGAGGAAGAGAGAGAGGGGTTAGAGAGAGAGAAGAGAGGGGAGTTGAGAAGAGACAGGAGAAGAGAAGACAGAAAAGGATGAGAGAGAGAAAGAAGGGGAGGGGGTCGAGAGCGGAGGAGAGGGGAGAGGAGAGGAGGAGAGAGGAGAGTGAGGAGAGAGATGAGAGCTGAGAGGGGAGAGGAAGAAGAGAAGAGGAGAGGAGAGAGAAGAAGAGAGAAGGTGTAAGGAGGGAGGAGAGAGAGGAGGGAAGGAGGACAAGGAGAGAATGAGAGGAGGGAAGAGGGAGAAGGGAGAGAGCAGGAGGTGGAGACGAGTAGGAGAGGAAGGAGGTAGAGAGGAGAGAGGGAAGAGAGGACAGAGGAGAGGAGAGGAGAGAGAGGAGAGAGAGAGAGGAGAGATTGGAAAGAGCGGAGGAGAGGAAGAGTAGAAGGGGGAAAGGATGAGAGAAGAAAGAGAGATGAGAGGAGGGGGAAGGAGGGAGAGATGAAAGTAGGAGGAGGAGGAGGAAAGGTGGAAGTAGGAGGAGAGAAGAGGGGGGGAAGAGAGAGAGAGGAGAGAAGGAAGAGAGGAGAGAAGAGAGGTGAGAGGGAGGAGGGAGAGAGAGGTAGAGGAGGAGAGAGGAGAGGATGAGGAGGATGAGAGAAGGTGGAGGGTGAGACGAGGAGAGAGAGGAGTGAGAGGGAGAAGGAGGAGAGAGAGGGGGGAGAACAGACGAGTAGGAGCGGAGAGGGTGAGGGAGAGGGAGAGGAGATGAGAGGAGGGGGGGAGGAGGAGAGAGGGAGGGAGGGAGAGGGGAGGGAGAGGAGGGAAGAGGAGAGTTGAGAGCGCGACGAGATGAGAGAGGAGAGAGGGGGAGAGAAGGAGTAGGAAGGGTGAGGGAAGGGGCGACGAGAAGGAGGGAGGAGGAGGGGAGGAGAGAGAAGAGAGAGAGAGGAGAGAGGGAGTAGAGAAGGGAGGAGGAGGGAGAGAGGGAGAGGAAGGAGGAGGGGGATGGAGGAGGGGAGGGGGAGAGAGGAGGGAGAGAGGGAGAGGAAGGGGAGGAGAGAGAGAGAAGGAGGAGTGGAAGGGGAAGAAGAGAGGGGAGGAGACAAGGGAGGAGATAGAGGAGAGAGAAGTGGGCGGAGGAGGAGAGGAGGTGGAGGGGAGAGAGAAGAGAAGAGAGAGAGAGAGGAAGAGAGGGAGGGGGAGGGAAGGAAGGAAGAAGAGCAGAGAGGAGGAAGAAGAGAGGAGGAGAGAGAGTGAATAGGAGAGAAAGAGAAGGAGAAGGAGAGGAAGAGTGAGAGAGGATTGAGAGAGGAGGGAGAGAGAGACGGAGGGATAGAGAGAAGATAGAGAGACGGTGAAGGAGGAGAGAGTTGTGGAGAGATGAGACGAGAGAGGAGGAGAGAAGAGGTGAAGGGAGAGGAGAGAGAGAGGGGGAGTGGAGGGGGAGGAGAGAGGTGTGGAGAGTGAGGTAGAGGGAAAAGAAGACGAAGGGGGAGAGAGAGAGTGAGGAGACGGGGGAGGGGAGAGGAGAGGTTGTGAGGGAGGAGGGAAGAGAGGGAGAGAGAGAGAGAGCATCGGAGAGGGAGAGTGAGGCAGAGGCGAGGGAGGGAGAGAGAGACGGAGTAGGGAGGTGAGAAGAGGGAGACGAGGGAGGTGAGAGGGAAGGAAGAGGAGAGCGGATGGAGAGGAGGAGGGAGGGAGAGAGACGGAGAGAGGTGAGCAGGAGGGAAAGAGGAGAGAAGGAGGAGGTTAGAAGTAGAGGAAGTGATAGGGAAGAGGAGCGAGATGAGAAGAGGAGGAGGGGACGGGGGAAAGATGTGAGAGATTGAGGGAGAGGTGAGAGTGAGAAGAGGACTGGAGTGTGGGTGGATCCGAGAAGGACGAGAGAGCGAGAGGGATGTGCGAGAGAGAGAGGAGATGGGGAGAGGGAGAGAGAGTGGTTGAGGAGAGGAAGGTGAGAGAGAGGGGTGGGTGAGGGGAGGAGAGAGTGAGTGTAAGACGATGGAGGGGGGATGAGTGTGCGGGTCGGTGTGCGAGTGAGGGGGAGAGAGAGAGGAGGAGGAGAGAGAAAAGAGGTGGAGAGGAAGGGATGAGTGAGAGAGGTGGGGAGATGAGAAGAGAGAGGTGGAAGAGAGGAGGTAGAGAGAGAGAGGTGAGTGAGGTCGGGAGTGAGTGGAGAAGTGGGAGTGAGTGAGTGAGCAGTGGCGGGGGAGAGTGGGGGAGGGAGGAGAGGTGCGTGAGGAATGAGAGTAGAGGGGGAGTGGTGGAGAGTGAGGTAGGGGAGGAGATGGAGAGAGAGAGGGAGTGAGTGACGTGAGAGAGAGGCTCTCGAGAGAGAGGGAGAGAGAGGAGAGAGAGAGAGAGAGAGAGAGAGAGAGAGAGAGAGAGAGAGAGAGAAAGAGAAAGAGAAAGAGAAAGAGAGAGAGAGAGAGAGACAGAGACAGATGACAGAAAGGGGTAACAGAAAACAGAAGGAAAATTAGTAGAATCAGAAACCTTAACGACAATTATCCCCACTGAGAACGTGTTAATTGTAATCTTTGTTCTCTCTCTCTCTCTCTCTCTCTCTGTCACCCCTCCCCTTCTATCTCTCTTCCTCCCCCCCATAACTCTTTCTCTCTCTCGTCGTCACGGAAGTCGGCACTCTCTGCCACTCGCCGCACGTCATGCAATTGCTGCCTTGGTTTGAGTCATTGCGTTACTCAACTTTTTTTTTCTTCTTCTTCTTAATCGTCAGGGTCATTTCTCCTGCAGGGGATTAAGTCATACGGGAACTGTTGTCATGAATACTTTATGACGCATGTGGGATTAATAACACTGCCACTAAAAGAAAGGAAAAACTTGCGACGTTTCGAACTTTTTCATGAAAGTTCCTCTTCAGGCGAAAGCAATCCATGTTTTGGATTGCTTTCGCCTGAAGAGGAACTTTCATGAAAAAGTTCGAAACGTCGCAAGTTTTTCCTTTCTTTTAGTGGCAGTGTTATTAATTCTGTTATGTGCACGTTATTGTGTTTTTTTGTGATTCATGTGGGAGCTTCTTTTGAGCTAGTGGTCGCCGTCAAGGAATAAGAAATGTATTGTTATTGTTAATGACGTGTGTGTGTGAATGTATGCATAGTCTTATTTATAAAAACGCGCTCTAGAACACGTGAGCATCACACGTAGGTAAAGCATACGTTTACATAGACACGCACACATATCTATATGTATGTATGTATACACGTGGTTGCATGAGTAAATCCACATATGTATAGATACAGAATAAAACAAGGAAACAAGTGTTCTTGCATGTATACAAATGCATGAAAAACAACATGTACAAAAAAAAAAATAAAATAAAATAAAAAGCAACAATACTTATTTTTCATTCTCTTCTTGTCATGAAGCACTGCATGAATCTATTTCTTTCTCATATCATTTTTTTTATTCATATAAATTATACCTTTTTGTAGAAAACTTCATTTCAGATCTCAATTTTTGTCTTGTATTGTTTTTCTATTTTGTAGTAACTGATTTTTTACTGTTACCAAAAAAGGAATCAATTTTCCTTAAAAAAAAAAAAAAAAAAAAAAAATGCCTTTTTCTCGTCAAAAAGATGAGATTCTTTTTGTCTTCTCGTAGTAGAATAGTCACGTGTCACTCCCCTCGAAGTTAATCTTACGAAAATTCACTCGTCATATTGTCGAAATTTCAAGCATCGGCAATCATTTAATGGAATCCCTTCACAGGTACTTCAATAGCACTGGATTCCGTGGAAGGCGACGGAACTCCACTTCGATGCAATGAGA
>NW_028234424.1:7844191-7846691 GCF_977035675.1 Penaeus japonicus
TGTAACTATTTACTCCACCAGCCAAAGCCCATCTACTCCTGAATTATTTACAACGTAATAATGTCTCATCAGAGCCTTTATAGAATTATGAAGTCACCTGGTAAGATTTCAGAAGAGAGTCCTCAACCACAGAATTGGTCAGACGCACGTAGGTAGACCGACCTTTTCCATCAAGGACAGTTTGCACCAATAAAGGCCAGTACTTAATTAAATAGGTAAATTGAAGGTTTATACATTCTACTCAAATTGGATAGATGATTCTTCGAGATTATCACCCACAAATGCTGCCACCAATGCCATACTTAAACTTGGCATTAGAGACCTCCCGTATAGCTTTATAACACAGCATATCTCTCTTAAATTCCATTTTTCTCTCTCTGACCTCCCTCTCTCTTTCTCTGTCGTGCAAATTTCGCTCTTCTCGTCCAAGTTTCTTTCTAAAGCTCCGACTTGAATTCCTCATTCTTCATATCATTATCATGATTATAATTATTACTGATATTACTCCTTGTTATTATTATTGTTACTACTACTGTTGCTACCATTGTCATTATTATCATTATAATTATGATTGTTGTGACCATTATCCTCATCATTGTTATCATTCTTATCATCATTTTTATTATTATCATAGTTATGTTATGTATCATTATTGATTATGTTTTCAACATAATACTATTTTCTCAATATCTTTGTACCATTTTACTCATTATCATCACCACCTTAAACGCCATGTCCATTATCCCTATTACATCCAGTCGCATAGCTTTCATCATCTCCATCATAGTCTTCGCACACTTTACACTGATTTTACACACTTTACACTCCATTTCCACACACTTTGCACTCTGTTTTCCTGTTGGTTTTATTCACTCTGATCTTACGCTACTTCGGCCTCAATGAATAACAATGTATAGCCCTGCTATGAACTAGTGTTATTGTCGTTCTCGTTATTGCTAGTATTACTAATGGCACTCGTATTGCTATTCCTGAGTTGTTGCTATTAATGGTCATCTCTTAATGCTATCACTACAAGATGGGGTAATGCTCCTATTGCAATATATAATTTTTTTCTTTTTGTCTATTGGTGTTTCTGTTAACGGTTTTGTTATTCGGAAGATTTTATTTATTTATTTATTATTTTAAAGATAAGAAGCAAAGACAAACGTGTAGAAACAAGCACACATATTTAACAAGTGCACTGCCACACAGACACACACATACAAACAAAAACAAATACACAGAAACAAACACGTTAAAACAAGATTGATATAGCCTGCTCCTTGTGCGAACAAAATATATAAACAAAAGACCCAAAGATAAAGTAACAATAACAGCAACAAAAACAAATCCAGGAAATGTACATGAAATTCCAAACAAGTAAACAAAGAAACGAAAAAAGTTAATAGACGAAAGGGATTTTTATTATTAGTGTCATCATTATCATCATTAGCACTACTGTTGTTGTTGCTATCATTATCATTGTTATCATTATCATTATTATCATTATCGTTATCATCATTATCATGACTAGTATCACTATCATTGTTATTATTATAACTTACTATTATCCTTTTTATAATTATCATTATTGAATTATTGTTATAATCTTTATAATTTTATCATTATTATCATCATTATTATAAGTATTGTAATTATTATCATCAAAATTATAGTTAATATTTCCATTATCATTATGTTTATCATAACGATATTCATTATCATTATTATCATTAGTAGCAGTATTACTATCATTATCATTATCATCATCATTATCATTGTTATCATTACTGTTGTCATTGGTATCATCATTAACATTATCATTACCATTATCATTACTAACGATATTTACAATAATAATGATAATGCCAATGGTAATCATAATAATACCGATAAATATTATAATAATAATAAGGATAAAAAATATGATACTAATCATAATGGTAATCATAATGATAATGGTAACAATGATGATAATGGTAATAACAATAATAACGATAACACCACTATAACTTAAAACAACAGTGTAAAACGTGGGAACAACAATAAGGATTATAATTATTGTTTTTATCATTAGCATTGTTGTTTATTAACGACTGATCTGTTGTAGAGTGAGGGAGAGGGAGGGAGAGAGAGAGAGAGAGAGAGAGAGAGAGAGAGAGAGAGAGAGAGAGAGAGAGAGAGAGAGAGGAGGTGAGAGAGAGAGGAAAGGTGAGAGAGGAGCGGAGGAGAGAGGGGAGAGAGGGATGGGAGAAGAGAGAGAGATGAGAGAGGAGCGAGAGAGAGGAGAGAGAGTGTGAGAGCTGAGAGGGAGAGAGGAAAGAGAGAGGTGGAGAGAGAGATAGAATGTGGAGAGATTGATAGAGATGAGAGGAGAGAGAGGAGGGAGAGAGAGAGAGAAGAGTTGAGAGAGAGAGATCGAGAGGAGAGATTGAGATTGAGAGAGAGAGGGAGAAGAGAGGGGAGAGAGAGAGAGAGGAGATGAGGAGGTGAGAAAGCG
>NW_028234424.1:7854191-7859191 GCF_977035675.1 Penaeus japonicus
GCTTTTTTCTCCCTTTCCCCTTTTTTTATTCTCCCATCCTTTCTTTAAAGCTATGTATGTTACGACAGAGACAACGATCTCCACAACGCACATAACAGCACAATGCACGCACACGCACACGCACAGACCAGACGTTCGGAACGGAAATGAATAGCGGGGGTAGGGGGAGGGGGAAGGATGACTATGGTGATGTATAAATACCTTGGAGTAGTGGTAAGCCTGTGATGAAGCCTAGGCTACTGACCGATACAACGGAGGATGAAGGGGGGTTAGTAGGTCAGTGGAGGGTTACTGGGGGAATGGGTGATAGGAATAGGGGGAGTAGGGAAGGGGAAAAGTTAGAGGGGAAGGAGGGGGAGTTAGAGGGGAAGGAGGGAGAATTAGAAGGGAAGGAAGGAGAGTGAGAGAGGAGATGGAAATAAATGGAGAGTTAGAACGGAGACAGTGAAGAATAAAGAGAAGGCAAAGGGGATACAGATGCAAAAGGGAAGAAACGGAGAAGCAAAGAGGAAGCAGAGGGGGAAGGAACAAGGGGAATAGGGGAGGGGGAGGGGGGGGGAGAGCGTGTCCAAGAACAGTGCCAGACTTGAACCCGGCAAGAGACTCCCGCCGGGAACGTGATGGGTGTCTCGAAGGATATACCTGAGGCAAGATAGGATGTGATGAGGCGTGAGCTCTGGCTTCGGGATGACCTTGTCCGTGTGTCCGTGTGTCCGTGTGGGCTTGAATGCGTGCGTGTGACGGGGTGAGAGAGAGAGAGAGAGAGAGAGAGAGAGAGAGAGAGAGAGAGAGAGAGAGAGAGAGAGAGAGAGAGAGAGAGAGAGAGAGAGAGAAGAGAGAGAGAGAGAGAGAGAGAGAGAGAGAGAAAGAGAGAGAGGAGAGAGAGAGAGAGAGAGAGAGAGAGAGAGAGAGAGAGAGAGAGAGAGAGAGAGAGAGAGAGAGAGAGAAGAGAGAGAAAGAGAGAGAGAGAGAGAGAAGAGGAGAGAGAGAGAGAGAGAGAGAGAGAGAGAGAGAGAGAGAGAGAGAGAGAGAGAGAGAGAGAGAGAGAGAGAGAAAGAAAGAGAGAGAGTAAGAGTGAGAATGAAAGAAAGATAGAGCGAGAGAGAGAGAAAGAGACAGACAAACGAACAAACAGAGAGAGAGAAAGAAAGAAAAAAAAACAACAAAAAAACACGATAACGAGACTGAGAGAAAAATAACCACTTCAAAATCAGAAACCGAAAACTAAGAACTGGAGACAAGGGGGGGGGGAGAATCACACACACGCGCGCACGCTTGGACACATCTGCATACATTGAATCCGTGTCGGACTCTACTCCAAAAAGCGTAATGGAAACTATTGGACTCGAGCTGCCACTCCGAATGTCTATCTACCCGTCTCACTATCTATCTATCGACTTATTTATCTTCTCGTTTGTCATCTACTTGCCTACTTAACTCTACCTATCTAATTTTCGTTTTCTATTCATCTGTTTACTTGACCAATTACTCGTTTATCATATACTTGTCTATTCACATGTATCTGCATCTTTATTATCTTATCTATCTACTTTTTTATCTACTTGTTCACCGTCACCAGCGAACGTGCATAGATTACGACAACAGTAGGCTTCAGGTAGAGGGGAGGGAGGGAGAGGGGAGATGGGGGGGAGGACGAGAGACGGGAGGGAGGGAGATGGGAGATGGGGGGAGGGTGGAGGGGAGATGGGGGGGCGAGAGAGGGGAGGGAGGGGGAGGGGAGATGGGGGGAGGACGGGAGACGGGAGGAAGGGGGAGGGGAGATGGGGGGACGAGAGAAGGGAGGGAGGGGGAGGGGAGATGGGGGGAGGACGAGAGAGGGGAGAGATGGGGAGAGGGAGGGATAGGGTAGAGGGGAGAGACGAAGACAGAGGGGAGGTGAGGGGAGGGAGGGGAGGGGAGGGATAGAGAGGAGGGGAGAGCAGAAGGGTAGGGGAGGGTGGAAGAGATAGGGAGGAGGGGAGAGAGGGAGGGGAGGGAGGGAGAAAGAGAGGGAAGGAGGAAGAGAGGAAGGGAAAGGGATGACCGGAGAATGGAAGAAGAAAGAGGGGAGGGGAAGGAAGGGGGGCGATTGAGTGTTTTGACGTGTGGCTTGACTTTTTCTTAGACATGTCTCAGACAGGTATTCAAATTTTATTGTTTTTTCTTTGTTTGCATACCTGTAGTTACATTTTGACGATCCAATATTGATATCCATGTATATTTCCGAACCTTTGGAGACAATTATATCTAGGCAGACTCATATATACATGTACATGCATACGTGTATAGATTTAGAAATTGTATGATTATACATATGTGACATATATGACTATTGGCATAAGCCTTTTACACATAACGGCTCGCTCTCTTACCTCCCTTATGTCTCTCGCTGTCTGTCTGTATCTGTTTCTCTTTCATCGTCTTTCTCTTTTATGTTTCTCTCTATTTCCTTACCCTTTTTTTCTCTCTCCCTCCCTCTTTCTTTCTCTCTCTCTTTAACTATTTATCTTATATATCTATCTTATATATATAAATAGAGAGAGAGAGAGAGAGAGAGAGAGAGAGAGAGAGAGAGAGAGAGAGAGAGAGAGAGAGAGAGAGAGGGAGGGGGAAGGAGAGAGAGAGAGGAGAGAGAGAGAGGGGAGAGAGAGAGAGAGAGAGAGGGGGAGAGGAGAGAGAGAGAGAGAGAGAGAGAGGGAGGAGAAAGTGAGAGAGAGAGAGAGAGAGGAGAAAGTGAGAGAGAGAGAGGAGAAAGTGAGAGAGAGAGAGGAGAAAGTGAGAGAGAGAGAGAGAGGAGAAAGAGAGAGAGAGAGAGAGGGGAGAGAGAGAGAGAGAGAGAGAGGAGAAAGAGAGAGAGAGAGAGAGGAGTAAGAGAGAGAGAGAGAGGGAGAGGAGAGAGAGAGAGAGAGAGAGAGAGAGAGAGTGGAAGCGAGAGAGAGAGAGAGAGAGAGAGAGAGGAGAGAGAGAGATAGAAGGAGAGAGAGAAGGAGAGAGAGAGAGGAGAGAGAGAGGTGGGAGAGAAGGAGAGAGGAGAGAGAGAGAGAGGAAAAGGAGAGAGAGAGAGAGAGAGAGAGAGAGGGAGAGAGTGAGAGAGAGAGAGAGAGAAAGTGTAGAGAGTGAGAAGGTTTGGTGTTGAGAGAGAGAGAGAGAGAGAGAGTGAGGGAGAGAGAGAGAGAGAGAGAGAGTGAGAGAGAGAGAGAGAGTATGCAAGAGAGAGAGAGAGAAAGAGGAGAGAGAGACGTTGGAGAAGGAGAGAGAGAGAGAGGAGAGAGAGAAGAGAAGAGAGAGAGCGAGAGAGAGTGAGAGAAGAGAGAGAGAGAGAGAGAGAGAGAGAGAGAGGGAGAGAGAGAGAGAGAGAGAGAGAGAGAGAGAGAGAGAGAGAGAGAGAGAGAGAGAAAGAGAAAGAGAGAGAGTGAAAGAAAGAAAGAGAAGAAGAAAAGGAGAAAGTCAGAAGGACTCGTCGTGAGATTATAATATTTGAAGTTGTCTAAAGAACCATGAATACTGCGAAGATGTCTTATGAGGAATACGAAGTCGCCTCGCCAAGACTTGATTAAGATAATGTGTTCCTCCTTGAATAATAGAGGGGGGTAGGGGGAGAGTGAGGGTAGAGAAAGGGGTAGGGGTAGCGGGTTGGTTTGGGTGGGGGTTAGGGGGGTAGAGGGGTGGTATTGGGTGGTGGGGCGGGGTTTGGGGTGGGGGAGGTAGGGGTAGGGTGGGGTGGAGGGGCTGTGGTTAGGTATGGTAGAGTGGGGGGGGGGTAGAGGGAGGGGGTTGAGGTTTGGGTAGGAATAACTGGTAGGTGGCTGCCGGTTAGTGGTGTTGTGTGGAGGTAGAAGAGTGGGAGGGAGGGGAGAGAAAGAGAGAGAGAGAAAAAAAAAGATAGATAGAGAAAGAGAGAGAAAGAGATAGATAGAGAAAGAGAGAGAAAGAGATAGATAGAGAAAGAGAGAGAAAGAGAAAGAGAGAAAGAGAGAGAGAGAGAGAGAGAGGGAGAGAGAGAGAGAGAGAGAGTCAGTGGGAGAGTGTTGTAGGAGAAGTTAGGAGAGGAGAGAAAGAGAGAGAGAGAGAAGAGAGAGAGAGAGAGAGAGTGTGGAGAGAGAGAGAGAGAGAGTGTGGAGAGAGAGAGAGAGAGAAGAGTATGAGAGATGAGAGGGAGAGAGAGTAAGAGAGAGATAGAGTGAGTGAGCGAGAGAGAGAGAGAGAGAGAGAGAGAGAGAGGGAGGAGTAGGAGAGAGGGAGAGAGGAGAGAGAGAGAGACTGTGAAGAGAAGAGCGAGAGAGATGAGAGAGGGAGAGGAGAGAAGAGAGAGGAGAGAGAAGCAGAGAGAGTTGAGAGGGAGATTTGCGAGAGAGAGGGTGAAGAGAGAGTATGAGAGAGAGGAGAGAGGAGAGGAGAGAGAGAGAGAGAGAGCGAGAGAGTGAGAGAGAGGAGATAGAGAGAGATGTAGAGAGGGGGAAGGAGAGAGGGAAGAGAGGAGAGAGAGAAAGTAGACAGAGAGTGTAGAGGGAGAAAGAAAGAGGGAGATAGACAGACATACAAATAAATAGATAGATAAATAGAAAGAGAAAGAGAGACCAGAAGTGATTTTACAAAGGATCTATCTGTATGTTAATGACAGATTTGAAGAAAGCATCCTTGCACTGTACATACAGACACTAACTGTTTTTCACTGAAGAATTAAGTATATTTTATGTTATTGTGTATCTATTTTTTTTCGCACAATTACGCTTAGCAAGGTCGTGCAAGGACCCACTACGGACGCATGCAATGAAATGTTCATGATACCTCCTCTTTCCCCCGCCTCTCCCTTCCATTTTCTTTCTCCCTTCTCTCCTCATCCTTTTCTCTCTACCGCCTCCCCTCTTACCCCCTCCCTCTATTCCCCCTCTGTCCCTTCTTTCCCCCCTTTCTTTCTCCCCCCTCTATCTTAACTCTCACCTCTAACACCCCCCACCCCCCCTCTGTAGCCCCTTCCTTCTCTCCCCTCTCGCCCTCTA
>NW_028234424.1:7866691-7869191 GCF_977035675.1 Penaeus japonicus
TCTCCCCCCTTCCCCTCTTCCTGCCCATCCCCTCTCCCCCCTTCCTCTCTTCCTGCTTCTTCTCCTTTCTCCTCTCCCTGCTCACCCCCTCTTCTTCCCTCCCCTTCTTCCCTGTTCTTCTCCTTCCTATCTCCCTCTTCTTCTTCCCTCTTCCCCTTCCTCTTCCTGCTCATCCCCTCCTCCTCCTTCCCCTCTTCCCCCTTCCTCTCTTCCTGCTCTTCCTCCTTTCCCCTTAACCCCCCCCCTCCTACTCTTCCCCTCTCCTCGTCTCTCCTCCTCTTTCCCCTCTGTCTTGATCTTCTCTCCAGTCCCTCTTCTCTTCCCCATTACACTTATCTCTCTTACTTTTTTTTTCTCTCTCGTTCTCTCTCTCTCTCTCTCTCTCTCTCTCTCTCTCTCTCTCTCTCTCTCTCTCTCTCTCTCTCTCTCTCTCTCTCTCTCTCTCTCTCTCTCTCTCTCTCTTGTCTCCTCCATCTCCTCCTCTCTCTAATTCCCTACATAACTCGCTCCCTTGTTGCAAAATATACCTGTTTTGAATGAACTTTTTTTCTGTCATTTTCTGCATCTCGAGTTGAGACTTCCTCCCCCCCCCCCTATTCCCACCTTCCCCTATTTTCTCTCCTTTTCCTACAGTTATTATTTTGTTGTTATTATTACTATCATTGTTGTGATTGTTATTATCATCTTGATTAGCATTATTGATATCATTATCAATATTATCATCCATATCATCATTATTGTCATTATCATAATAATTATATCATTACTATTAGTATTACTATTATCATTACAATCACTGTCTATTATATTATCATATAATAGATAGAAACACTCCCCCTCCCCCACTTCCCCGCCCCTAAAAACAAACAGACTAAGAAACAGCAACAAAAGCAAAAACAAGGGAAAGCGGGTAATATAAAAGCAACCTGTATTCAGTGTTACAAGGGAAAGAGGAAGGGAGGGGGGAGGAAATAGGGGGGGGGGGGAGAATACAGGATAGGGGGGGTGGAGGGCCGGAGGAGAGAGGTGTGAAGGAGGGAGGGAGAGAGAGGTGAGGAGAAGGAAATATGGAGGGAGGGAGAGGGGAGGAGAAGGAAGGAGGGAGGGAGGGAGAGTAGAGTAGGAAGTATGGAGGGAGGGAGAGAAAGGTAAGGAGAAGGAAAATGAATGAGAGAAAGAAGAGAGGAAACGGAATGGAGGGAGAAAGGGAAGGAATAGTGGGAGGGGAAAATAGAGAGGAATAGGGAGGAAAGGATGGAGGAAGGGAGGTCGAGGGAGTGAGAGAGGGAGGGAAGGAAGGGGGGAGGGAGGAAGAAGGGAGAAAGAAGATAGATGGGAGGGAGAAGAAGGTGAGAGGGAAGGAGGGGGAGGAGGGAGGGAAGCTTGCTCAGGGGTGGAGAGAAAGAGAGTGGGTGGGAGGGGAGGGGGGGGGGAGAAGAAGCACAATGCACCAAGGGGACAAAAGGGGCAGGTAGCTCTGGTATTGTTTCAACGGCCAGAAGACTATTTTAGGTGAGAGAGAGAGCGAGAGCGAGAGAAAGAAAGAGACAGAAAGAGAGAGAGGGAGAGAGAGAGAGCGAGATAGATAGATAGAGGAAGAGAGAGAGAGAGAGAGAGAGAGAGAGAGAGAGAGAGAGAGAGAGAGAGAGAGAGAGAGAGAGAGAGAGAGAGAGAGAGAGAGAGAGAGAGAGAGAGAGAGAGAGAGAGAGAGAGAGAGAGAGAGAGAGAGAGAGAGAGAAAGGGAAAGAAAGAGAAAGAAAGAGAAAGAGAGAACCACGGAGAGAAAAGAGAAAAAAAAAGCTGTATGTTACTCGACGGTTCGAGTTGCCAGAGGTATGAGGATGCACAAAAAGGTCTTAGTCATATTCCAATTTTCCTGTTTTCTTCTCTTCCTTCACATTCGTTCTCTTATCTTCTCTCTTCTCCTCTTCTCTACTCTTCATTTCCCTCCACAGTTCTCCCCCCTTTCCTTTCTTTATTTTCTTTAATAACTTCACGACCTCTATTTATTGCTTGTGCGTGGTTTTATGCGTATGTCTGTTTGTGTGTAAATTTCCTCGTGTATGAACGTGAGTGTGTGTAAGTATCTCCTCATGTATGTACGCGTGAATGTATGAATGTAAGCGTGTCTTCGCGTATGTACGTATGCGTGTGTGTAAGCGTCTCCTCATGACATACGTGTGCACGTGTGTGTGTGTAAGTGTCTCCTCATGTATGTACGCGTGAATGTATGTGTAAGCGTGTCTTCGCGTATGTACGTATGCGTGTGTGTAAGCGTCTCCTCATGATATACGTGTGCACGTGTGTGTGTGTAAGTGTCTCCTCATGTATGTACGCGTGAATCTATGTATAAGCGTGTCTTCGCGTATGTACGTATGCGTGTGTGTAAGCGTCTCCTCATGACATACGTGTGCACGTGTGTGTGTGTAAGCGTCTCCTCATGACATACGTGTGCACGTGTGTGTGTGTAAGATGTCCCACCCCGTCTCCCCTGCGTGTG
>NW_028234424.1:7871691-7876691 GCF_977035675.1 Penaeus japonicus
GCAGCCTCAATAAGCGGCAAGCAGGCAGGCACATGGATGCAACAGCGGGTGTGCTCTCTTCTCGGTGGTTAAGTTTGCGTCATTGGCTAAGAGGATTATATATGAGAGAGAGAGTGAAGGAGTGAGAAAGAGAGAGAGAGAGAGTGAGAGAGAAAGAGAGAGAGTAAGAGAGTGAGAGAGAGAAAGAGAGTGTGTGTGTGTGTGTGGGAGAGAGAGAGAGAGAGAGAGAGAGAGAGAGAGAGAGAGAGAGAGAGAGAAAGAGAGAGAGTAAGAGAGTGAGGAAGAGTAAGAGAGAGAGAAAGAGACAGAGAGAGAGAGAGAAAGAGAGAGAGTAAGAGAGAGAGAGAGAGAGAGAGAGAGAGAGAGAGAGAGAGAGAGAGAGAGAGAGAGAGAGAGAGAGAGAGAGAGAGAGAGAGAGAGAGCGTGAGAGTAAGAGTAAGAGTTAGAGTTAGAGTAAGAGTAATAGTGACAGTGACAGTGGCAGTGAAAGAAAGAAAGAGGGAGAGAGATACAAAGATGGAGTGAAAGATAAATAAAGACAAAGCGAGAAAGAGCGACAGCGTGAGAGAGAGAAAGAGAAAGAAAAGTAGGATAGAAGTAGAGTAAGCAGAAGAACAAGAATAACAAAGACAGATAAACAAGAAAAAAAACACAAAAAAACAGACCAGACCGCGAGACCGTGAAATCAACAAAGGGAAACGCTTGGTCTAAAATCAACACCAACAGAGTATAGAACCTGTGTGTTTGGAAAGAGCAATATCTCACACGCACTTCAACGGACAGTTACAAATGATGAAATACAGAGGAGAGGTTTAATTCACGTCCCCCCCCCTTCCCCTCTTCCACCCCTCCTCCTAAAAAAGTTAAAAGAAATAGATACATATCTGTTCGGAATAACATGGTATAAACCAGAAAGGCTTAAATGTATATATAAATAAAGTATAAAATGTATATATAAATAAAGTATAAAATGTATATATCAATAAAGTATAAAATGTATATATATAAATTAATATGTATGATACACACTACTACTACCCACCCATAATGAATAGATAAAATGAAATAAGAAAGTAAGAAATAAAATACATAGAAGCAATTATCTACAAAATCGTTACTGCCGAGAGTGCAATTATTCTTTGCCGAATTAATATTGTCAACTGAAATGGTCGTCCTTCTGCTCTTAAGAACTTGCCGTGTGGATTAAAGCTCGTCCTTAACGCTGTTAATTCCGTGCCTCGCCGAGATCTCCCATTTTCTCATTTATCTCATTTTCCTCATTTTACCCATTTTCGTCTGGCCAACGAGATTTACTCAGACTTCTCTCTCTCTGTGTTCTTTTTTTTCTTACTGTCTCCTTAATTCGTTCTTTTGGTTATTCTTAGATTCGTTTCTTTTTGGGTCCAGTGTCTGCTTTCTCTCTTACTCTCTCTCTTTCTTTCTTTCTTTCTCTCTCTCTCTCTCTCCCCTTCTCCCTCTCTCTCTCTCTCTCTCTCTCTCTCTCTCTCTCTCTCTCTCTCTCTCTCTCTCTCTCTCTCTCTCTCTCTCTCTCTCTCTCTCTCTCTCTCTCTTCCTCCCCCCTTTCTACTCTCCCTGCTAAGATACATCCACCCCCCCCCCTCCGTGGCATCTCAACCTCTCCCCCTAGCCACCCCCCCCTTGTCCCGCCTACTTTCCAACCCCCACAAATCTACCTCTTACCCCACCCCTTACTTCGTACCCCTATCCCCCTCTACCCCCCCCCATACACGCACACCTGTTCCTCACCCCCTACACCCCTTACCCACACCTCGGGGGATAGAGGGAATAGAGAGGGAGAGAAGGAGGAAGAGGAAGATGGAGGGAGAAGGGAACAGGGAGAGCGTTGGGAGGGAGAGGAACGTGGAGGGAGAAAGAGGGTGTAGAGAGGAAAAGAAAAAGGCGTGAGTAGATAGGAAGAGGGAGATGGAGTAAGTAGAGTGGAAAAGGGAGATGGAGGGTGGATGGGATTGAGTGAGATAAAGAGGGGGAGAAGGAGGATGAGATTAGGAAAGGGAGGAGGAGAGAAGGAGGGAGAGGAAGGGATCCAAAGAGAGACGGAGGGAGAGGGAAGAAAGTAGAGGGTGGGAAAGAGAGTGAGAAAAAGAAAGAGATAGATAGATAAATAGATAGATATATAGAGATAGAGATAGAGATAGATAGATAGATAGATAGATAGATAGATAGATAGATATAGATAGATAGATAGATAGAGATAGATAGATAGAGAGAGAGAGAGAGAGAAAGAAAAAAAGAGAAAGAAAGAGAAAGAAACGCTAAAATAAACACCACCAAAAGAACAACAACAACAACAAAACGGGAGGAAAACATCTCATAAGAACTCCCCCCCCCCCCTGGAATTTGATGCCCTAGATTCCTTTCTTTGATGCCACGACAAACAAACTAACAAACAAAGGTCACGTGCCGGGACCCGCGAACAAAGACAGCAGTCATCTTTCCTCTTCTCCCGATATTGTGTCTGTGTGATTACAAAGGGCAATCTCTCATCTTACGGCGTTTGATTTGACGCCTCGACTGTGACATCCATTTTTCATGTCTATTATTCACCGCCTTGTCATGTCGATTTCGTTTTTTTTTTTTTTTTTTTTTTTTTTTTTTTTTTTTTTTTTTTTTTGGTTGGGTGGGGGGGAGGGTGGGATGGGGGGGGGGGAGGGTGCTGAAGTAGGGGTGTTGGGGGAGGCTATTTCATTTTTGTTTGTTTGTTTGTTTTCTTTGTCTCTTCTCGGTTCGGTCTATTTTTTTTCTGTCCATCTCTTTGATTTTTTTCCTTTTCTCTGTCTCTGTCTGTTTGTCTGTCTGTGTCTATTTGTCTGTCTGTTTGTTTGTTTGTCTGTCTATCTGTATGTCTCTCTCTCTTACTCTCTCTCTCTCTCTCTCTCTCTTCCTCTCTCTCTCTCTCTTCCTCTCTCTCTCTCTCTTTCTTTTCCTTTATATCTCTCTCTTGCTACGTGTATGTGTGTGTCCCCAGATTCCCTCTCTTTCTCCCTTTCTTTCTCTCTAATCTTTTACACTCATTACCACCCTCCCTCCTCTCTCTTTCTCTCTCTCTCTCTCTCTCTCTCTCTCACTCTCTCTCTCTCTCTATCTATCCCTCACCCCCTTCCTCCTTTATTCAACCCACACCGATCTGAAGCCAACATTCTCAATTCTCACTAGAGTAAAACAAAAAATCGCACATATTCCCAGAACATAATGAACATATAATGATTAGTTGATATACCACATACGTTAATCCTCATTTGGTCTTCATAATTTGCCCCCCCCCCCCGTTTTTTTTAAGGGGGGAAGGGTTAGGTTTGTGGACCGGAATAATATTTTGATAAATTTCTTGATTCTGTAACCCCGATATATGTCTGGCAGAATACATCGAGCAGGCATAACATCTACATGCATTACGTTCCACTTTGTGCTATGTTATTGAGCCCGTGTTATTGAAAGTACACTTTGTTCTCGTCCATATGTATGACATATGGGCAACTGTAGAGGTAGAATCACAGAGGTCGCAATTTACATGGAAGAGATGTATATGGCTGGTGAGTATTTGTGTGTTTGAGTGCGTGTGTGTGTATTTATGTGATAGAGAGAGAGATTGATAGACAGAGAGAGAGAGAGAGAGAGAGAGAGAGAGAGAGAGAGAGAGAGAGAGAGAGAGAGAGAGAGAGAGAGAGAGAGAGAGAGAGAGAGAGAGAGAGAGAGAGAGAGAGAGAAAGAGGGAGGGAGATAAAGAGAGAGAGAGAGAGACAGAGAGAGAGACAGACAGACAGACAGAGAAAGCAAGAAAGAGAGAGAAACAGAGAGCGAAAGAAAGAGAGAGAAGGAGAGGGGGGGGGGAGAAAGAGAGAAAGAGAGAATGTACCGAGAGACAGGCACGGGCGGGCAGCGAGCGACCTGCCTCCAGCCTGCATTGCGACGGCATACAACTCGCCTCAATGGTTAATTGTATTCGTTACTCTCCACCCTCTGTATATCTTGTGTCATAGTTTTGTTCCTCGTCAATTACGTGTGAACCAAGCAAGCAAGCAAGTAAGCAAGCAAGTAAGCAAGCAAAGAGGTTCATACTTTTTTGTAGAAAGGGTAAAAGAAGGAATATCAATACGTTAGTGGTTTGTCATTCAGAGAGATAGATGAATAGATAGATAGAGGGAGATTGTGTGTGTGTGTGTGAGAGAGAGAAAGAGAGAGAGAGAAAGAGAGAGAGAGAGAGAGAGAGAGAGAGAGAGAGAGAGAGAGAGAGAGAGAGAGAGAGGGAGAGAGAGAGAGAGAGAGAGAGAGAGAGAGAGAGAGAGAGAGAGAGAGAGAGAGGAGAGAGAGAGAGAGAGAGAGAGAGAGAGAGAGAGAGAGAGAGAGAGAGAGAGAGAGAGAGAGAGAGAGAAAGAGAGAGAGAGAGAGAGAGCGAACGAAAAAAAGAAAGAAAAAAAAGAAAATTAATAAATAAGTAAGTAAATAAAGACAGATAGATAGATAGCTTGAGAGAGAGAAGGGGGGGGGGGGGTATGGAAAAAAGGAAAAAGGAGAGAGCGAGGTAGCTGAAAGGAGGGGGAAGAGGGGGAAGGGGACAGTTAATGGGGAAAAGAGAGGGACGGCTGAAGCGAAAACAACGCCTATAAGGTTTCTGTAAATCCCTGAACTTTCAGAATTAATGTTAAAAAGGAAGTCTGACAATTTACAGGCCAAAATAGTGTGACCCAAGTTGACCTAAGTTGACCTAATTTACCCTGACCTTTTTAAGTCACGTAATCTAGCAACTATCTTATCTGATATAAATCTGTTGAAGGTAATTAGTTATATATCTGTTTAAGGTAATTAGTTATATATCTCATCATACCAAAGTTAACTTAATCTTAAGTTAATATCAGTTCACCAGGTGTTTAGTCACATTTCTGAAGACCTCATAATGGTTAGGTGAATGGGATTTCAGTGACGATAATGGGTCTTTGGTATGAAGTTTATGCCATTAGGCT
>NW_028234424.1:7926319-7928819 GCF_977035675.1 Penaeus japonicus
AACGTAGGCTGATGAAAAAAAGGAAAATATGAAAGGGAAAGGATGATGGCAAAAACAAAATTATACGAGACACGAAGGGATAAAAACGCGTCAATAAGAGATGTTTGATTAAGGAACTGAGAAGACTAAAAAAATAAGGAAGAGATAATATAGAGTAAAACGAGAAATAATAATAATAATAATAAAATATGAATATATGAAGCTACAAACAAAATATGGCAGAATGATAAACAATGATAAACAGTAGTAGTAAAAGAGAGAACAAAATGAAAAAAAGGGAAGAATCAATATAATAAAAATGAGACAGAATAACAGAAAAAAAATAAAAATCAATATAATAAAAACGAAAAAAAGGAAACAGACTGGAAGCGAGAACAAGCAAAGAAATGAAAAACGAAGCTCGATAACTAGCCACTACACGCCTCTCGCAGAAGACCCATCTGTCAAGCGAAAGAGGGGAAAGAAAATGAGAAAGAAGGGCGTGAAAAGGGGAACTGGAGGAAAGGGAGAATTGAGAGAAAGGGGCTTTGGGCGAGCTGGAGGTGACAGAACGGAAGGGGAATGAGTATTAGAGAGGAAAGACTTTTTTACAAATATTAATTTCTGTTGATCTTTCTTTTCATTTAGAAGAGAAAATATCGGAAGATTTTAGTAACTAGTGACAAAAAAAGAAAAAAAGAAAACGACATAGATTCAGTAGCAGAGATGAATTCAATCATACAAGAACACACTAAAGAAGTACAACTATCCACTCGCTCACATGATGGCGTATATCATTGTATGAAGGTATCCATATAAGTCCCACAGATTAAGGGTAGATAGAGAGACATGGGGCAGGAAGTGGGAATGAGGGGAGGGGTAAGGGGAGAAGAGGGGAGTAGAGGGATGGTAAGAGGGATGGTAAGAGGGGAGGAGGGGGAGAGCAGAGAGGGGTAGAGGGGTTTCGAGAGGGTGGGAAGAGCGTACAAGAAGGAAGGGAGAGAAGAGGGTGGGAAGGAGGGTAAGAAGTAAGGGGGAGAGGAGAGGGTAGGAAAGGAAGAAAGGGAAAGGGAGAATAGAGTAAGAATAGGGGAAAGGCAGGGGCGGGGAAAGCTACTGATGGCAGATTTAAAGGATAAAGGAAATGGCAGAAAAGGAACAGAGGGAGACGAAGAGGGGGATGACGAGATCAGAGGATATTCTATAAGAGAGAAATTGATTCTGCGTATAGGAGATACATAGCGAAAATGAACGAGAGAGAGAGAGAGAGAGAGAGAGAGAGAGAGAGAGAGAGAGAGAGAGAGAGAGAGAGAGAGAGAGAGAGAGAGAGAGAGAGAGAGAGAGAGAGAGAGAGAGAGAGAGAGAGAGAGAAAGAGAGAGAGAAAAAAAAAGATACAAAGGGGAAAGAAAAAAAATGATCAGAGACGAGAAGACAAACGAACAAACTCTTAAATCACAAAAAAATGAAGCCCCTCAAATATACCAAAGAGAAGGAAAGAGGAAGAATATAAAGGCAGACAAACGCTCTATATATCAGAGCAAACCTTGATTAATCTCACTATTCAGGATAACAAATCGCCTCGTGAAAGTAAACCACAGAAGAATTTTTTTTTTAGAAAAAAAAATCAACAAAATTACAGGTCGGTTATAATAATAAACTGGCCTGATGAAGATACTGTTCATCAGTTGCATGTATTTGTTTGTTTGTTGCGTGCGGAACCGTAGATCATTGACCCTTTAGGGAAAGGAAGGAGGGAACTAGGGAGAGAGGGAGGGAGGGAATGAGGAAGAGAGGGAGGGAGGGAAGAAGGGAGGCAGGGTGGGAAGGAGGGAACTAGGGAGGAAATGAGGGAGAGAGGGAGGGAGGGAAGGAGGGAGGGAGTAAGGGAGAGAGGGAAGGAAGGGAGGAGGGAGGGAGGGAGGGAGGGAGGGAAGGAAGGAGGGAAAGATCGATAGATGCAGTGAGGATTGGGGAGAGAAAGGAGAGATAGAGAGTGAGAGAAAGTGAGAGATAAGAGAGAAATGGTTTTAGGGGCGAAAGGAGTAGTGAAGAAAGAAAATAAATGATAACACATGATATTCATTGTCATGATAAAATAATTATCGTAATAATGATGACGATGAAGACAATAATAAAAATAATAATAATGATAATGATATCACCTTATTGATACTCGAACCTTATGATATGATGATAATGATAAGGACGATGATTGATATAATTATAACAATTGACGATAATTACAACGATAAGAGTAATGATCATAATAATAACAATGAAAACAACAACAATACAACAAAAAATATACAAAAAAAGGGATAGGAGGATGAGACCCAGTAGGCAACATGAAGCACAGTTTGGTTGCAGAAATGATTGCAAAGAAAGGGGTCGCGAAAGCCTGTTATTGCAACGCTACCATACTCGTGGAGGAATGTTTATGATGCAGTGTATCGCGGGCTGAAATTTTCCTTGGAATACAAATGCCGAAGAGGCGAAGGAAGAAGAGGGGAGGAGGAGGAG
>NW_028234424.1:7938819-7941319 GCF_977035675.1 Penaeus japonicus
TTCCCCCGTTATTCCATCCTCTCCCCTTTCACTTTTCCCTTCCCCTGTCCCTCTCCCCTTTTCGTTTCCCTCGCCTTCTCATTCCTTTTCCTTATCCCTTGCCCTTTCTTCCTCCCCTCTCCCCCTCCTTTCTTCCCCTTTCCCCTTCCTTTTCCTTAATTATTCCTCTTTTTTTGTCCTACCCCTCATTTGTGTGTTAGAGAGAGAGAGATGTACATCATAGGCTGAGACATGTTTCCATTCTAAAGATAGCAAGGGCGGAGTACTCGTGTCATGATAAAAAGAAACGAAATAAGATGCGACCTGAATGAAGAGGAAATTAGAATAGGGAGGAGACCGGGTTGGAGAAGGGGATGAGAGAGAGAGAACGAAAGAAAGAGAGGGAAAGAGATAAGATGAACAACGGGGGGAGGGACAAAGAAATAATGAAAAAAAAATAATGAAGAGAGGGAAACAAATCAAGAAAAAAAAACAAGATAAAGAGGAGAAAAGCAGGGACAGGAAAAAAGAAACCGACCCGCACATCCTGGCGTGTCGAGAAGGCGTGGCGTATCCCGTACGAGTGGGGGGCGGGGGGGGGGGGCGGATGAGACAGCGGGGAGGCATATTGTGAGACGCCCCATAGATGGATGTGTCGAAATATTGGCAAAGAGAGAGAGAGGGAGAGTCTCCGGGTAGGGTGGGAGGACGGAAGGGGAGAGGGGGAGGGACGGAGACAGACGTGGGGTGGGCGGAGGGGCTGGGGTGAGGGGGACGGAGAGGGGCGAACGGGAATGGGGAAGCCGAGGGGAGCGTCTGGAAGGGCGGGAGGGAGGGAGGCAGGATGGAAGAGAGGAGACGGGGGAAGGGGGATGTAGAGAGGTGACACAAGTTTAGTTTAGGGACTCGAAGGGGACAAGGGTAAGTGAGGGGAAAGGAGGGAAATTTAGGGGCTACGTGTGTGTGTGGTGGGGGTGGGGGTGGGGGGTGGGGAGAGGGGCGAGATGAAGGAAAGGGGAGGGGAAGGGATAGGGGGTAAGGATAGGAGTTTAAGGATAGAGAACGGAAGGAGAGGAGGCATCGAGCGCGAGTCAATAGCCAGCTGATGATCCCAAGAAGCTGGTCTATGTTTATGTTATTGGTACTATTTCTGTTGTGCTTTTGCTATTTTGGTGATGTTGTTTTTCGTTTTTTGCTTTGATTGTATTGATATTGTTGTATTGCTGTCGATGAGATGCAGCACAGACAAAATAGAAGTAAGAAAAAAGGGAACAAATAGAAAAAAAATAGGAGAGGTAATTCAACAATCTAAATAAAATCATATAAAAATAATGAAATATACAGGGTGGAAAAAACACATAACCGATACGAACAAAAACTTATATAAGATGAAAAAAAAAGTTTAGCCTTTGTGTTTGTTATTTTAGATTATTTTCCCCTTTTGTTCTAATCATATAAGAAACGCCTTCCTTCATATATTCAAGTCCAAGGGTCATTATACTGACCCAGCAACTATACTGTGAAGTTTATGGCCTGACCTTTCTGACCTTCTGTGACCTTAGTTTTTGATAGTCACATTCTCTGACGTCATCGATATGGAGAATGACAATTGAATATGAAAAAACTAGACGCAAATGTAAAGGAATTGATTGCTCAGAGAGATATAGATAGATAGATAGAGAGAGGGATGGCTAGATAGATAGATGGAGAGCAAGAGAGAGAGATTATCATATATACATATATACATATCTATCTGCATATGTATATCTATTTATTTACACGCACACACACACACACACACAAACAAACAAACGCACCTCGCACACACACACACACACACACACACACACACAAACACACACACAATCACAATCACACAAATATATGCACACTTCACTTCCCATCCCCCAACAAGAGAATGAAAAGAATGCTAATATCCCTTTTTTCTGTCCTTCCAGAACTTCGTCGACGGTGATGCCACGATCTCTGAAAACGACGGTCTAACGCTCGTCAAAGAAATGGCTGAGGACGTCTCTAACATGATGAAATTCAAGGTCGAGGCTGTCAAGGTAAGAGATGGGAGAGAAGGGGGGTAGGTGAGGGGGGAGGGAGAGGGAGGGAGGGAGTGGGAGAAGGGGAGGGAGGGAGTGGGAGAAGGGGAGGGAGGGAGTGGGAGAAGGGGAGGGAGGGAGTGGGAGAAGGGGAGGGAGAGGAAGGGATGGAGGGAGGGAGGGAGAAAGAGAGAGAGAGAGAAAGAGAGAGAGAGAGAGAGAGAGAGAGAGAGAGAGAGAGAGAGAGAGAGAGAGAGAGAGAGAGAGAGAGAGAGAGAGAGAGAGAGAGAGAGAGAGAGAGAGAGAGAGAGAGAGAGAGAGAGAGAGAGAGAGAGAGAGAGAGAGCGAGAGAGAGAGAGAGCTTGAAGTGTTTTGTTCATTTATTGTTTGTATTCGTAGAGAGATAGAGATGGAGAGACAGAGACAGGGGTAGAGATATATGTAGATATAGACATTGATATAAATCGATA
>NW_028234424.1:7951319-7953819 GCF_977035675.1 Penaeus japonicus
CTGCCTATGATAAGGGGGATTCCTGCATTCTATCTTTGTAAGATTTGGTTTGTTATTAATAAACGGCCTTTATTGTCTATGTTATCACCCTTTTCGTCGACGTTTCGACTTACGCCATCGTCAAAGTGAAATAAAATGGTTCGTGGTATTTATTTGGTACCTTGGTATCTTATCTCTTGTCCGTTCTAATAATCTATGCGAATACTTTTCGTAGTATGTCGGTGTTCCTTCGTTCGTCCATAGGAAAGGCAAGTTTCTGTGTCTACTGTTTTATCTTTATCATTTCTTTTTTAGAGAAGATATTGTATTTTTTCTTTTCGTTTTATATATTTTTTTAATGTCTGTATGTTTATTTTCTGTTTTTTTTTTTCTCTTCTTTCTAAATCGCCGAGCTAAGTGGAGCTGTGTTTCCATTTAACGTTAAGATCTTTTTATGTGAGGAAGAAGCTCCATCTCCAGTTTAGTATTTTCTTAGGTCTCTCTCTCTCTCTCTCTCTCTCTCTCTCTCTCTCTCTCTCTCTCTCTCTCTCTCTCTCTCTCTCTCTCTCTCTCTTTCTTCCCCCCCTCTCTCTCTCTTCCACACACACACACACACACACACACACACACACACACACACACACACACACACACACACACACACACACACACACACACACACACACACACACACACACACACACACACACACACACACACACACACACACATACACACACACACACACCCTCACTCAATTGCTCACTCACTCACTCCATTTTTTTCTCTCCCTCTCTTTCGCTCTCTTTCCCTCTTTCTCTTTCTCATCCTAACCAGAAAGACCCAGAAACAGCGAAAGAGAGGGCCCCACGACAATAAAAAAAAAGAATAAATAAAAAAAATATATATAGAAATAAAAAAAAGTCTCCCCTTTCATTTTCCACTCGCGTGCCCCGTTTTCTTTCACGAACGCTTCTCGACGGGCAGAGAAAGGCTGTTGTTCTTGCTTCCCTTTAGCTTGTAAGACAATCCTTTTGATGGCAAGAGTAGAGCTGGAGAACATTCAAAGCTCACTCTCGAGCCAAAACGAGAGATTTTTTTTCTCTCTAAATTACAAGGTGTACATAGTACGTTTGGCGCATGAATACCTTCTTTTGTTTTAGTGTTATTGTATTTGCGTAGGCCGTGATTTTCAAAGCAGAAGTTTCTGTTTTCGCTCATTTGGTCTCAAGTCTTTCTTTTTATTTTCATATGTTGGCATTGCTTTGTATTTCTCCCCCGTATTATTGTTATTAGGTTGTTTCTTTTAATCATAATTTTTAATCATAATTAATTTCTTTATTATTCATTATTACCAATGTCATTATCATTATCATAATAATAGTAATAATAATAATAACTATCATTATGATAGTGATTATAAGCATTTCTTTCCTGCTTACTTTAAATCTCCAAGCTGGGATGATAATGGACAGCGCTTTTTCTCACGCAAATGACAGCCATTACAGCGCCTTGCCTTCCCCTCTTGTCTTGTTTTCATTATGAATCCCTCCTTCGGTCACCCTGTCTCATTATATCTCCCCTTTCCCCCCTCTCTCGTTCCCCCTCTCCTCCCTTTTCCTCTTCTTTCCCACTCTCCTCCCTTTTCCTCTTCTTTCCCCTCCCTATTTTTTTTCCTTCTCTCCTCTCTCCTTTTCCTCTCTCTCTCCTCTCTCCTTTACGCCTCTCTCCTCACTCTCTTTCCTCTCTCCTTTTCCTCTCTCTCCTCTCGCATTTTCCCCTCTCTCCTCTCTCCTTTCTCCTTTTCCTCTATCTCCTTTCCCCTTTCCCCCTCGCTCCTCTCCTCTTCTCCTCTCTCCTTTTCCCCTCTCCCATCTCTCTTCTCTCCACTCTCTTCTCTTAACCCCTATCAACGCTTTCCTTTTCCCCTCTCTCATCTCTCTTTCTTCCCTACTTTTCCCCTCTCATGCTCCACGCTCTTCTCTCCTCTCGTCTGCTCTCTTTCCTTATCTTCTTTCCATCTCTATCTGACCTCTTTCCATGCGTCTTCTCATATCCTCACTAAGCCTCCTCCCATCCCCCTCCCCCTCCCCTCCCCCTCCTCCCATCCTCCTCCAACCCCGTCCCCCCATTGCCCTTTCCCTCCCACCTCACCCGTTGCCTCAATAAAGGGAGTGAAAATGGTTAAAGGGGGGAGAGGGAGGGAGGAGGAGAGGGGATGGCGGAGGAGGAGGAGGAGATGGGGTAGAAGTGAGGGGAGGAGATGTGTGTAGGGGAGGGGTAAAAGGACGGGGAGGGAGGGATGGAAGGAGAGAGAAATAGATAGATAGATGGATAGATAGAGATAGAGATAGCAATAAAGATAGAGAGAGAGAGCGGGGGAGTCAGTGAGAGAGAGAGAGAGAGAGAGAGAGAGAGAGAGAGAGAGAGAGAGAGAGAGAGAGAGAGAGAGAGAGAGAGAGAGAGAGAGAGAGAGAGAGAGAGAGAGAAAGAAAACTTTACGAGAAAGACTTAAATATCG
>NW_028234424.1:7966319-7968819 GCF_977035675.1 Penaeus japonicus
TAGCGACGGATGAGTAAAGAGAGAAAGAAGGCTTCTTACTATAAAGGAAAGGACAAGAGATGTGATGTTGGGAGTAAGTAGATTTATGCAGACAGTAAGAGGTTACGCCAGGCAGCGCACGTGGTGAACTCCGAGCTCTGTTATGTATGTATATGTAGGTGTGAGTGTGTGTGTGTGTGTGTGTGTGTGTGTGTGTGTGTGTGTGTGTGTGTGTGTGTGTGTGTGTGTGTGTGTGTGTGTGTGTGTGTGTGAGTGTGTGTGTGTGTGTGTGTGTGTGTGTGTGTGTGTGTGTGTGTGTGTGTGTGTGTGTGTGTGTGTGTGTGTGTGTGTCTAAAGGAGATATCGATAAACAAGTTACCAAGTTACCAAGTTATCAGACAACGTAGTAATCAGGTTACCAAGTCATCAGTGTAGCAGATTAGCAGGTTTCAAAATTCCCAAGCTACTAAATTATCGGGCTATGAGGTTGGCAACTATGTGAATAAACCTATTTGTGACATATGTGAGATGAGTTAACACATAAATAAAGTAAATGGAGTTTTAGAAAAAAAAAAAATCCTTGTAACACCATCATTATATATTCATCATCATAATCAGTATCCTTGTCATAGCGTCACTGCCACCGTCATCACATATCCATGATATCCATCACTACGCAAATCTATTATCAAAATATCTATAATCATAATACACTTTCACATATTGATCATCATAATCTTTCCCATCAGATATTCATCACGACAGTTACCATCACGACCATTATCAGAACTTTCATCAACATAATTTTCATCATCACATTTATTAATTATAACATACATCATCACATATATTCATTATAACATTCATCATCACATATATTCATTATAACATTCATCACAAATATTCATTAAAACATTCATCATCACATATATTCATTATAACATTCATCATCACAAATATGACAATATCCATCATCACACACACTAATCATTATAATACTCAGCAAACCTCTTCCATTTTTCTTCCAAAAGTGATGAGGGAGTTGTTAATTAACCTCCGAAATGATTATGGCGATAGAGATAGATGATTGCTTGAAATTGAGGAAAGTTGATTAGATATTATGGGGGGAGGGGGAGAGAGATGGGGGGGGGGGCTTGGTAGGTGATTAATTGATTAAATAAGTGGGTCATTAATCAAACAGTAAACCTATATGTATCATTCTGTTTTTACGGACTTTGTATCTTTATTTTCATGCCTTGCTATCTGCTTTGTCTACTACTCTATCTTTACATATATATGTGTATATATAAATATATATATATGTATATATATATAAATATATGAATATATATATATAAATATATAAATATATGAATATATATATATATAATTATATATATATATATATATGTATATATATACATTATATATATATATATATATATATATATATATATATATATATATACATTATATATATATATATATTAATATATATTTATATGTATATATATATATATATATATATATATATATTATATTATATATATAATAGTGTGTGTGTGTGTGTGTGTGTGTGTGTGTGTGTGTGTGTGTGTGTGTGTGTGTGTGTGTGTGTGTGTGTGTGTATGTGTATAAGATATATATATATATATATATATATATATATATATATATATATATATATATATATATATATATATATATATATATATATGCATGTACATATGTATATATATGTATATACATATATATGTATGTATTTATGTACGCATATATGTATGCATATTTACATATACATCACTGTCTCTCATAATTTTCCCTCCGTCTCTCTTACTTTCATTTTTTCCTCATATTATTTCATCCTCCCTCCCACGCATGTAAGTGAACACTGGGTTATTTTACCGTAGACTTTGTCACACTTTGCTCCGTCGTCCGTTTCTCTCCCCCTCCCCCTCCCCTTCCCCATGTGCGGTGCCCGGGGGGATTTATTACTCTAATTTAGGCAATGCTTTATTAAGAACCGTTATTGGTGAAGTAATAATGGTAGCTAAATTCTTCATAGTGATTGAAGAATATCTAGTACGGGAGCGTGTTTGTGCGGGAGCTTGTGTTTGTGTGTATGTGTGCGTGTACGTGTTTGTGTGATGTGTTAATGTATATGGTTGCATATGTTTTTTTTTTATGTATACGTACCTATTCACTGCGCACATGATGCTTTCTTGTTCAATTCACTGGTAAGTAAGGTTTAAGTAAGGTTTAATCTCCTTTGTTACCTTTCCACTTTATTCGAAAACGGAGATCCTTCCGTAGATATCATTAGTTTTATTAGTTTTTAGAAGTAATATCCCCGCGGCGAAGTGCCACAATAATATTTTAGGCTCGGCATCCCTATTATTTTCTGTTATATTCGGATAATCAGCTTTGGGTTTCACGTTTCAATGACAATGACGATATTAAACGCAATCATTTCAAGTTTATCGACCTTAATTGCTGGAAATAAATATCCGGCGTGAATCCT
>NW_028234424.1:7976319-7978868 GCF_977035675.1 Penaeus japonicus
GAGAGAGAGAGAGAGAGAGATAGAGAGATAGAGAGAAGAGAGACGAAAGACGAAAAGAGAAAAAAAAAGACTTAGTTAAAGCTAGAAAATTAAATGAAAACACAAATAAAAAGACAGACAGATAGTTAGATAAACAATATAATATGTATAGCTATACATATAAATATATAGAGAAAACAAATAACTAACTCATATATATAGAAAGCGAATCTCCCCCCCCCTCTTTTGACCCCGCCATTATGGAAAGGCAGGAGAGGTGAGAGAGGTGGGTGGGAGGGGAGGGGGTATTTAGGAGAAGGGGAAGGGAGGGAGGGGGGGGGGAGCCTAGGAGAACAAATCCCACGGAAGCCCCGAGATTCTATGATTTTATTAGACGATATAAAAAAGGATTTATTGCCTTCCGGTACAGCCTTCAAAGTTGTCTTGTATTGAGTCTATGGCTCCGAGACACGTCGTTTTGGTTCTGAAATATATATATGCGCGTGTATGCGTGTGTTTGTTGTGTTTGTGTGTGTTTGTGTTTGTTTATGTGTGATTATGTGTGTTTGTGTGTGTTTATGTGTGTTTGTGTATGATTATGTGTGTTTGTGTGTGATTGTGTGTGTGTGTGTGTTTATGTGTGATTGTGTGTGTTTGTGTGTGCTTGTGTGTGTTTGTGTGTGTGTGTGTGTTTATGTGTATGTGTGTGTGGAGGGTGTTTGTATGTGTACTCATTTGTTCTTTTTTTGTGTGTGTATGTGTGTTTTTATAGTTACTATTATCATTAGTTTATACATTACATGCTGACTGTGGGTATGATCGTTCTGTATATATATGCGCATCATGCGTTTGTATTTGCGCATGGGTGTGTATGTATATTATGTGTGCGTGCGTGAGTGTGCATCCGGAGGGGATAAGGTCCGACTAACCCACCACAAACTACCAAGATTTATCACCACTCTGAGCCAAAGCCAGAAATCATTAAAAGGCGATTCCAGCTGGCCACTACTTCCCCACCCCCCCGCCCTCCTTTTCCCCTCCATCTCTCCCTCTTTCTCCCTTCACCCTCCCATTTCCCCCTCCGTCTTCCCCCCCCCCCCCCGCCCACCTTTAATCCTCCCCCTTCACGTCTCTCTGTAACCCAGCACCCTGAATGCAATGCAACACTTGACGGGTTGCTTAAAGTTTTATCAAAGCGCGATTGAAGTCCCCAAACAAAGTGGTTATGCTTTAAGTGTTATGCTTTAAGTGTTATGCTTTAAGTGTTATGCTTTAAGTGTTATGCTGTAAGTGTTATGCCTTAAGTGTTATGCTTCCCAAGACAATATTCAGAACATGCTGGAGGGGACTTCGGACGATGACTATACGCCTGTATGTATGCAAGAGGTAAACGTGAATGGGAAAGGGGGAAAGAGGCGCACTTTAGGGAAGCCACATCTGTTTGGAGAACTTACGGGCTTAAGGTGCGGAGAGGAATCAGATGGAGGGGGAGGGAAGAAGGGAGGGAGGGAAAGCGCGAGGGAGAGGGTCAGAGAGAGAGACAGAGGGAGAAAGAGGGAGAAAGAGGGAGGTAGACGTAGGGGGAGGAAGGTGGAAAGGAAGGAGGGAGAGTGGAAGCAGGGTGAGAAAGAGGGGAATTAAGGGAGGAGAGAGAGAGAGAGAGAGAGAGAGAGAGAGAGAGAGAGAGAGAGAGAGAGAGAGAGAGAGAGAGAGAGAGAGAGAGAGAGAGAGAGAGAGAGAGAGAGAGAATGAGCGAAGTAAAGTAGAAAAAATATAGAGAGAGAAAAAGTATACGTAACAAAAAGGCGATAATCGGAAAAAACAACAACGGAAGATAAAAACAAACAAACTGAGAATACAGAAAAATAAAAGAATAAAAATAATAACAAAAAAAGACGAAAGCACCTAAATAAAAAAAGAAAAAAAAAAAGAAGAAAAACACCAGCACCATATATCCCTCCTGCCACTCTGCCAAGACAACCCGAAAATGAAAACAAACCTCCATCCAAAATTTTATTTATTGTTGGCCTCGGCGCCCCTTCTCGAATCTCCTTCCGCGACAAGAGAAGACGATTCTGAGACTAATTCAAGACGAAGGAATCATCTCCCGGTAGGAAATCTGTAGCCGGAAGGATGCTGATGTTCTGTTTCTTTTGTAATTGCTTGCGGTTTTATGTTTGTTTTTTTAGGTTTGTCTGTTTTAGGTTTGTTGTTGTTGGTGTTTTTGTTCTTGTTCTTGTTCTTATTCTTCGTTCATCACTTTCGTTATTTTTGTTGATATTATCATTATTGTTATCAATTCCATTGTTATGATATTCATTATCATTATTATAGTTATTGTTATTATTATACATCTTGTATTGTTATCATTATTGTTATTACCAATCATTGTTATCATCATTATCATCATCACTATTATCATTGATATTATCATTATTATTTTTACCATTGTTGGTGTTGGTGTTGCTGTCATTACTTCCTCCTCTCCTATTCTCGGCGTGAGAGACGAAATAGTCGTCCGAGAACGTCATAAACAAGAAACAAAAACCCCAGAGCTGGACAAGGGGAAA
>NW_028234424.1:8001468-8003968 GCF_977035675.1 Penaeus japonicus
CTCAATTTTGCACGAAATAAATCAATATTCAGTGTATCTATAAATGGAAGCTTTTTCTTCTTTGTAAGTTGCCGACATACTCCAAGACAATCACATAGGAATCGTATATGATTTATACACACACACAGGTGTGTGTGTGTGTATGTGGTATGTGTATATATCACCCCCCTATTTTATTTATAGATATATATATTTATATATATATTGATATATTGTTATATAATATATATATATACACTCACCACGACACACAACGTCATATATATGTATATATAATATATAGATAGATATAGATATATTATATATATTTTATAATATATTATATATATACAATATATTATATACATTACACACACACACACGTATTATATATATAATAATATATATAATATATATATATATATATATATATTTAATATATACATATTTTCTATATATACATATATAGATATATATATATATATATAATATATATATATCTATATATATTATATATATATATATATTTTGTGTGTGTGTGTGTGTGTGTTGTGTGTGTGTGTGTGTGTGTGTGTGTATGTATGTATATATAACATCATAAACTCACACACATACACGCACACACACACACCACAAAGGAGTTATATATTAGTAGTATAACTATCTTAATATATATATATATATATATATATATATATATATATATATACACACATATATATATATATAGTATATATACATTTTTTTTGAATGTTATACATTTATATATATATATTAATATATATATATAGATATATATTAATATACTATATATATATATATGTAAGTATTGTGTGTGTGTGTGTGTGTGTGTGTTGTGAGTGTGGGTGTGTGTATGTATGTTATATTTCATAATACACACACACACATAACCGCACATACACTCACACACAGAGATATATATACTATTATATATATATTTATTATATATTTTTTCTATATATATATATATATATACTCACACATATATATATAACGTACTATATATAATATATTGGCATTGCTATATATATATGAATAATTATATATATATATCACTGTATAATATTATACTATTTATATACATATATATACACTATTATGTCTGTATGTATAATATATATCTATATATATATATAATATTTATCATACTTTATACGATGTGTGTATATATACTATATATATATATATTTTCTATACTATATAATATTAATCACTATATGTATAACTGTTTCTATCCATGAAATATCTATGTAAGTCTTTACGTTTACATACAGTGGCACGGACATAACCTATTACATACAAACATTAAACAGATGGTCCTGTAACGCCAAACAACAAAAGTGAAATCTTATTGCGAATCTCTTAAACCTCACGTCGTTTAAGCTACTGACCTTGAAGGCAAATATATGATTCCCAATAGTGATGCTGTCAGTCATATTCTGCTGTTTCCTCAACGCATTAATAGCTCTCCTATCACTTTCTATTTTATATACATTTTTTTCTCTCTCTCCTCACCCTTTCCTCCCAACAGAAATGAGTTTTTTCCTTTTACTTTATAGACAGACTACCACCGAAAATACAGAAAGGATAGATGGACGTTAATGATCGTGAGTTACAACCAAGGAAATGTACATTACACACATGTTCTCTCTGCCCTCTGTTTACTTTTCTCCCCCTCCCCCCCTCTCTCTCTCTCTCTCTCTCTCTCTCTCTCTCTCTCTCTCTCTCTCTCTCTCTCTCTCTCTCTCTCTCTCTCTCTCTCTCTCTCTCTCTCTCTCTCTCTCTCTCTCTCTCTCTCTCTCTCTCTCTCTCTCTCTCTCTCTCTCTCTCTCTCTCTCTCTCTCTCTCTCTCTCTCTCTCTCTCTCTCTCTCTCTCTCTCTCTCTCTCTCTCTCTCTCTCTCTCTCTCTCTCTCTCTCTCTCTCTCTCTCTCTCTCTCTCTCTCTCTCTCTCTCTCTCTCTCTCTCTCTCTCTCTCTCTCTCTCTCTCTCTCTCTCTCTCTCTCTCTCTCTCTCTCTCTCTCTCTCTCTCTCTCTCTCTCTCTCTCTCTCTCTCTCTCTCTCTCTCTCTCTCTCTCTCTCTCTCTCTCTCTCTCTCTCTCTCTCTCTCTCTCTCTCTCTCTCTCTCTCTCTCTCTCTCTCTCTCTCTCTCTCTCTCTCTCTCTCTCTCTCTCTCTCTCTCTCTCTCTCTCTCTCTCTCTCTCTCTCTCTCTCTCTCTCTCTCTCTCTCTCTCTCTCTCTCTCTCTCTCTCTCTCTCTCTCTCTCTCTCTCTCTCTCTCTCTCTCTCTCTCTCTCTCTCTCTCTCTCTCTCTCTCTCTCTCTCTCTCTCTCTCTCTCTCTCTCTCTCTCTCTCTCTCTCTCTCTCTCTCTCTCTCTCTCTCTCTCTCTCTCTCTCTCTCTCTCTCTCTCTCTCTCTCTCTCTCTCTCTCTCTCTCTCTCTCTCTCTCTCTCTCTCTCTCTCTCTCTCTCTCTCTCTCTCTCTCTCTCTCTCTCTCTCTCTC
>NW_028234424.1:8018968-8021468 GCF_977035675.1 Penaeus japonicus
GTGTTGGTATAAACTGGTAGTGTAATTATTTTGCATAGATCATTTGAAGAAGCCATAGAAGAGCATTATTAATACTAGAGAATATTTCAATGCACAGTAAATTAGTCAAGAATCTTTTTAGAGTTACTCCCTCCAGCCCCCCCCCCCCTCTCATTGATCCTTCAAACCGTTTTTTGAATTGTATTAGATTTAGTTCCTCTTGTTTTCAACCCTCCTTGCTTTCCATCAGACGTCTAACTGGAAATATATATTATTAGTATCTTTTTTCTCCCTTTTACCCCCCCCCCCCAATTTTTTGCGAATTGTTCCCTAGCCAGAATTTTTACTTCAAAGTAAATACCAAAAGTGAGACTTTTTCCTCCTCTCGACTCTTTTTTTTAACACGAGATAGTATCAAATGGCTGATCCTATCCCCCCCCCCCCCCGCCCTTTTTTTTCTCAGCGTAACGTGACCATGTGTGTCCAGACCTAAATTGACCCTTGCTACTCCTCTTCCACCCTGACCCTGAAGCACAAATGGTATAATGATATCTTTGACAAGCACACCGGGATTAGTCACAAGATCAAATTTTATTGTATCTTTGTGCAAGGTTTGGCTCACGTATTAAATGAATTCTTTGTTCCTTTTTTCCTACGTCCCTCTCTCCCCATCCTTCTCCCTCTTTCTCTTTCGTTCTTCAATTTTCGCTTTCTCTCTCTTTCTCCTTTGCTTTCTGAATTTTCGACTCTCATTCTCTCTCTCTTATTCTTTATTTCTGTCTTTCTTTCTCGCGGTGTCTCTTATCCGTCTTTCTCTCTCTCTCTCTCTCTCTCTCTCTCTCTCTCTCTCTCTCTCTCTCTCTCTCTCTCTCTCTCTCTCTCTCTCTCTCTCTCTCTCTCTCTCTCTCCTCTCCCTCTCTCTCTCACTCTCTCTCTCTCTCTCTCTCTCTCTCTCTCTCTCTCTCTCTCTCTCTCTCTCTCTCTCTCTCTCTCTCTCTCTCTCTCTCTCTCTCTCTCTCTCTCTCTCTCTCTCCCTCTCCCTCTCTCTCTCGCTCTCTCTCTCTCTCTCTCTCTCTCTCTCTCTCCTCCCTACCCCTCTGTTTCTCCTTGCTCGACATAGTTCCAAGACATCCTGAAGCCCAACTACAACAGCGTCGACTTCGCTGAGGTCGAGCTGATTGACCACGACTCAGGTCCTCGTACCAACAACTCGGATCTTCTGGAGGTGAGTGTTTTGATTCCTCCCATTATCCTCATACATATATATATATTTTTTTAATTCCCTTACATGTCTCCATGTCATTCACTTGTTTTAGGTCGTTAATCTTTGCGATTCATGTTTTTTTTGTTTTTTTTTCATTACTCCCTTATATCACGTCGACTCCCCCACCCCCACTCATTCATACCTTCCCTAATACTTGCCTGTCACTCATGCCGCATTAATCCCTCTGATCCTCATACATTCACTGATATATTTCCTCATCACTCACTTTTGTTTCAAGGCCTTATGCCCTTGACTTGGTCTCCACACCTCATGATAAGAACTCATACTGAGCTAACCTTCATAAATGGCACCTTTATAGCTTTCAGAGTCTATTGTGATAGTTATTCAGAAATTTCTTTTTAGTGAATCAAGATGATATTAGACATTTTGATTTGATTTTTTTTTCAAAAATCAATCATATATATATATATCTGGGGAAGATTTTTTTAAGCGAAACGTTGAATTATATACGGTCATCGATGTAAAATTAATCTTTTTATATTTTTAGATTGGGGAACAGAATCAGTTCCACATTTTCAAATCCCAACAAACAATAACCTGTTTTTTTATGTAATAACAGTGTCAGAGTCATTGACTAGAAATAAAAAAATAAGTTAATTTTAACAATCACATTCACAGATTAGCATATCATATGTAATGAAGTCCATATCATCTTAATTTTATTGCTGTATGGTAGTAGACTAGTACCTTTGAGTTTGAAAAATGAATTTGTGATTTATATTCACGTGTATTAATTTGATTTTGTTTGTTTGTCTGTTTAATTTCATGACATAAATGTTTGTTTTCAACAAGTGTCACTTGACTGTCTCTTGATGATTTTTAGTCAGATTTTACAAAGCCTTCGAAGCGTCGAATTCTGAAGTTCGAACTTTAACCGACCCAGCTTCGGAATTCAACGCTTCGAAGCGACCCGGAAATAATCCTACGTCCATTTTTATTTTATTATCATTTTATTCTTCTATCTCCTCTTCTTCCATGATGTGAGAGCAGCTGACAAAAGGGAGAGATTATAACACCAAGGTATAGCGTAGGCTGCAGGAACATGGTGTTTGGAGTTGCTCTTGTGTATATCCTTTTTATTTTGAGCTTTTGAGTCTCTCCTTGAACTGAACCTTCGGACGAGAGGCGCGCTAACCCGCTTTTGCAGCTTCGTGTATTGGGTTATCATTTCAAATATATAAGTACCGTTCAAGTCTCGAACGTAACGGTGATAGATGGTACGAAATTTGATAAGAA
>NW_028234424.1:8026468-8031468 GCF_977035675.1 Penaeus japonicus
AGTTTCCCACGTGTCTCTGCCCTCAGACGAGGCTTCACTCCACTCGAGGTCCCGCGTCCGTTTAGGCTCGCGTGTCGCCCTCGACCTCCGCCGAAGCCACGGTCGACGGCAGAACACGCGCCCGCCCGAGGACGCGGCGCCGCGGTGGCGTTTGGCCCTTCGGTCTCGCCCGGTGTTGGCTTTCATCTCTTGCTTACCTTAACCACTCACACCTTTTGGGACACACGTGACAGCCGCCGCCGTGGGCCTGTGCCCGCGGCGCTCTCCTCTTCCGTGCTTCGTGTTCTCTCGTTCTTTTCCTGGTCTCTTTTGTCTTATTGTTTTTTTTTGTCTCCCTCACTTACCTTTTTCTCCGGAGATGTTCTGCTTCGGAGGCGCCGTTCAGGGCTCTCCCACTTGTTCTGTTCCGTGTCACTGCATTGCATTTCCTCCCTCTTCTTTGTGTTTGGCTTTTTTATTCACTCACACACTGCATTCTCTATAAACTTCCAATGTCTTCCAAATAATACACTCAGAAATCTCGCCACTGACAAACTTACTCCAAAATTACTCCTCTTGGAAATACTGTTACGTTGCATGACGAAAAAATACTCCTTAGGTTGGTCACTTTGCTGTTCATTAAACATGGGTGAACCTTTTAGGGAAAATTACTTTTCCATGATATTTATTCATTTATTTATTTATCGTTCGCGTCGTATCAGATTCAGCAAACTGACTCAGATTATGAACCGAATCAACTAAGTTTGAGTGTGTGAATGTGTGTGTGTGTGTGTGTGTGTGTGTGTGTGTGTAGGTGTAAGTGTATGTATGTGTGTGTGTGTGGGTGTGTAGGTGTAGGTGTATGTGTGTGTGTAGGTGTAAGTGTGTGTGTGTGTGTTTGTGTGATGTGTGTGTGTGTGTGTGTGTGTGTGTGTATGTGTGTGTGTGTGTATGTGTTTAGGTGTACATGTGTGTTGTGTACATGTGTGTGTGTGTGTATACATGTACATGTGTGTGTGTGTGTGTCTGTGTGTACATGTGTGTGTGTGTGTGCGCGCATATACATATACATATATATATACATATGCAATGAAACATACATACATACACACACACACACAACACACACACACACACACACACGACCACACACACACACACACACACACACACACACATACACATATACATACACACACACACACACACATATATATATATATATATATATATATATATATATATATATATATATATATATATGTGTGTGTGTGTGTGTGTGTGTATGTGTTGTGTCTGTATATATATATATTGTGTATGAGTGTGTGTGTGTATACACATACACACACACACACACACACACACACACACACACATATATATATATACATATATATATATATATATATATATATATATATATATATGTATATATATGCATATATACATACATACAAACATATATATATATATATATATATATATATATATATATATTTATATATATATATATATAAGAGATACACCCGTGTTCAGGATATATGTATAGATGCATCCAAGCAGCGACCTGAGAACGCCCGCACTTGAACAAACACACGCCAACCGCGAATATATAACAGACACACATGCACAATGCACATCTCCTGGCGTGTTCATGGAGGAAGAAGGGCACCTCGCGCTAACAAAAGGCCCGGTCTTTCCCGTTGCCTCGCCGCTCTTCCAACACGCGAAGTCTTGCTGTAAGATCAGTATGGGTGATCACGCTTGCCCTCCCGAAGATGGCTTGCTGCTTTTGAGGGAACCCTTGTGGTTGTTTGTTTTCTTTGTTTATTCATCTATCTGCATATTCACGATCGTTTTTGTTCATCTGTTCATTTAGATTGGGTGTGTTTCTGTTCGAGTTAGGGTCGTTTTGTATTGATTTCTAGCTTGAGGCAGTAGATGAATCATTCATTTTTTTATTAATTTTTCCATTCATTCATTATGCATTTGTCCATCCATCCAACGATCCATCCATCCATCCATTCATCCATCCAATCATCTATTCATTCATCCATCCATTCATTCATTTATTCATCCATCCATCCATTCATTCATCCATCCATCCATTCATTCATTCATCCATCCATTCATTCATTCATCCATCCATTCATTCATTTATTCATTCATCCATCCATTCATTCATTTATTCATCCATCCATCCATTCATTCATCCATCCATCCATTCATTCATTCATCCATCCATTCATTCATTTATTCATTCATCCATCCATTCATATCCATCCATCCATCCATTCATTCATTCATCCATCCATTCATCCATCCATTCATTCATTCATCCATCCATCCACCCATTCATTCATTCATTTATCCATCCATCCACCCATTCATTTACTTACTCACTCATTCGCTCGCTCGCTTGCTTGCTTGCTTGCTTGCTCACTCACTCACTCATTCACCCACTCACTCATTCACCCACTCACTCACTCACTCACTCACTCACTCACTCACTCACTCACTCATTCACCCACTCACTCACTCACTCACCCACTCACTCACTCACTCATTCACCCACTCACTCACTCACTCATTCACCCACTCACTCACTCACTCATTCACCCACTCACTCACTCATTCACTCACCCACTCACTCACTCACCCACTCACTCACTCACCCACTCACTCACTCACTCACTCACTCACCCACTCACTCACTCACTCACTCACCCACGCACTCACTCACTCATCCATCCATCCATCTACCCAATATCGTCGTCATTATTATTTGTCATAATGTATCTGTAATGAATATACCATTGTTTGATATATTTTCTATGATAACTCTTACTAGGCACCACCTTCAGAATAGTGTTAGTCCTCCAATATTATAGAAATCGACATTTCACTCTAATCTATACAGTCAATGCAAATTTTCTAACGCGTAATTCAACAGGAATGTGCATTGTTGCAAGATAATTCACTTAACTCCCCTTTGAGGTGATTCCTCAACTACACTTTGTGGGAAATGTGTGATTTGTGTAAATAGCCTGGCTAAAGACGAGAGTTTCGCGTAAAACATGTAAATTGTTCGAAGGCGGGTGTGTGTGTGTGTGTGTGTGTGTGTGTGTGTGTGTGTGTGTGTGTGTGTGTGTGTGTGTAAAACGTGTGAATTGTACAAAGAGGTGCATGCTAACTGTGTGAATTGTGCAAAGTGTCGCGTGTAATATGTGTGAATTGTGTAAAATATGCGACTAAAATGAAAATCTCTAAGCTGTGTAAAGAGTGCTTCTGTCTATATAATGTGCGACGTGTATAAAATGTTGAGTGTGAAATGTGTAACTTTTGCAAATAACACATGAAGTGGCTTGGGATGCGTGTGAAAAAAAAAGTGTGACTTCTGCCTATAGCGTGGTGTGTGTGGCGTCAAATGTGTGTTGCGTGTGAAGGCCAGACTTTCTCGCCGTGGGATATAGAAAGCAGAGTATTATGCTCGTGAATGGCTAGTCTTGCGTGTCAAACCTATATACTTACACGAGACAGGAGGTAAGTGTGAGGTGAACGTGGCCGGAAGAGACGCGAAGACTATATAATCTAGGAAATTTGATTATTCATTCATTGATTTATTTGGGAGGCTATGTTCATTCAGCAACATTAAAATTTATCAATTTTGTTTGACTGCGAAGCATGGAATAAAATTCCTTTATGACATGTGATCTGGTCTAAGATAATTGTTGCAGTTTTATCATATAATACCAACTAAGCATGATATTCATGTGTGTTATAGTCTAATGCTAACAAACGGAAGAAAATAACATGATAGAAATTACAGTCTAGGACCATCGGTCAAAATGTCATTAAATTGTATCATGATACACATTTCCTAAAAAGATATGCTATTTACTGGATATATTTATATATATACTGTATATATTATATATATATATATATATATATATATATATTATATTATATATATCTATATATATATATATATATATATATATATAAATATATATATATACATCTATATATATATATATATATATATTATATATATATATATATATATATATATATATATATATATGTATATGTATATATATATATATATATATTTATATATATATATATATGCATATATATATATATATATATATATATATATATATATATAAACATATATGTATATATATATATATATATATATATATATATATATATATGTATGTATATATGTAAGTATGTATGTATGTATGTAAAAATATATGTATGTACATAAATTTTAATCAGTAATATAAAACTGAAAGCCAAAAGTTAATTTCCTTGGTACACCACATGCTACAAGATAGACATTTTGACCGATCCATCAAGTGACGTTGTCGGAAAAATGAAATTCACGGGGTAACTATTCAAGTCCAACAAGACCTGCCAATGTATTGTGTATATCAAAATAATTCATAAAAGTACACACTTCCTTTAAGCACTAAAACCTACGTGGATTCTTTTTTCCGAACACGTCATGGTTGTAAGGTTAGTTCAACAGTAGGACTCTGGGCACACGGGACCGTTCCCTTTGAAGCAAAAGGATAAGCGAGCTAACGTCACCGCGAAACACAAGGTTGGCTGTGTGAGAACGGAGTCATTGTTGTCCTGTAGATTTGGTCTTTCATGTCTCCAGTTTTGTTTGCAACATTGTCCTGCACAAGTCCATTTTAACGTCGTGAGTGCGTAGAAGCTTCGCGATGATTTGACTAGAGTAAGCTGCACTTCAGATGATCATTTTATGCCTGATATAATATAGTTCCACAGGTTCATAGATGCAAACAGCGTACAGAACCAAATAATGGCAAGTAAAACTTTCCTTTACCAAGTTTTGACGTTAGACGGTTATGGTAGACCTTAAACCTTAGACTAGAGTGCTAACATCGTATATATAGTTTGACCCAGCGACCACTAGCAGCTGTACGGCAAGCCTCTGGTGCTTCTCATAGGGTTATGGTCCCGTATGCCAGCGACATTAG
>NW_028234424.1:8038968-8041468 GCF_977035675.1 Penaeus japonicus
GTATGTGTGTGTGTGTACTTAGGGTCTAATTCGAGTCTGCAGAGAGCCACTAATCACAGCTATCCTGGGAATTTTAAATGTTATTAAATGCATTTTTTCCTCATTAGTAAAAATCACATGGCATCAGTTTAACCGGCTGAGATGTTAATATATCATTATTCTTCCTCAACCCTCTGTCTGTCATTGTGGGGGCACCAAGGAGGCACAGTTGACTAATTAGAGTTTGAAGGGCACTAGACGAGTGGTAAATTTTCACATTCGGCTGCCAATTTATATAATTCTTTAAAGTAGGGGGCACGACCTAGACGCAGGAGCCAACGGCCAGAAATGGAGGGGCACGTGCCTCTCCGCATTTTCAGTGGCAGGAACATGTGATTCTAGATTTTTATTTCCTATGTCCATACGAAAAGTACTACTGAATTGTATTTCAGCTTAATCTTTAGCTTTTTTTTATAGAAAGAATGGAGCTTTGTTCTCTCTTGACTCACTAATCCACCATGGTTTTAAAATCAGGCATTCTGAGATAGGAGGTTGATTACTATCCGCCAGGTGCTCTGTATTGCAAATTTGCATGTTGGTCAAAGGAACTGGAAGTTCTGGAGATGAAGGTTGAGATAATAATCAATAATTGAAAAAGATGAAGGGTCGTTAATGAGCACAACCCATCACCCATCACTCAGTTGCTATAACAAATAGTGGTAGCTCAACAGACTCAACACAAGTCGTGTGTATGCTTCCTTCACAATAAACCTGAATAAAGAATAACCAGATTTCCTGTGGATTCTTTGTGGTTCAGTATGATACCATCCTATTTATGTCAAAATTGCCCTTGCTTGGTTTAGAACGCAGGTCAGCATATAGGAACTGAGGCAAATATGGTTACATGTAACTCATTTCTTCCACAGCAAAAGTATAGTTAAGAGAAAGACAAGCAGCAAAGACAATTTATATGACTAGTTTCCCAGGTGATGCCTCACAACTCCCTAGCTATAGTGATGTGAATGTAATAATTACCATATACAGTTGCTATGTTTTCATGTGATTTTGTCTATGCATATTGAGCTTATTTACATTTATATGTTCCATATAACTTATAGGATTCCTGATGTTAGACAGTGTGCATCAGAAATTTATTTAGCTACTATGATGTTCACATAATTTAGTAAATTCTGTGACTTGCATTATTTTACTTTATTTTACTTTATTTTATTTTATTTTATTTTACTCTGTATTACAATACACCATAAACAGAACTAAGTAATTGTCCACTAATCATGTGTAGATTTCAACCACATCTGTGTCAGCTAAGAATGAAGTGGAATTAATTTTAGAATCAATTAACAGTTGAAATAGCTACCATATTTTTATATATATTTTTTATGTAATTTCAAGACAAAGAAGGCGGTAAGATATTTATGTGAAATGGTTGTAGTAAAAGCTTTTAGGTAGACTGTTGATTTGGATTAGTAACTGACAAGTACTGTGAGGTGTAGAAAAGTATCTAAAGGGGAGAACAAACCATATGCTTGTTAAATATGAGAAAATGAATTACATTGATTTGTGAATACAGAAGGTGGTATAAAAGCAAAAATTAACATATTTTGGGAGGTGATAACATATGTCACTAGGCTACTGCCAGTAGAAATATGCTACTAGGAAAATATGTAGTCCAGATATAAAGTATTTTTTGCTTCCCAGTTCTTTGGCTTGTGATTCCAAATGATGTTACATCCTTATAAGTAGCTAAAGCTAAAGTTAATGATGTACTTGCTATGATGTACTAATAGGGAGGAAAAGGGATGGTATATTTAATGATGTACCCGTAGACAAAAAAAAAAAAGAAATGTAGAGAGCAAACAGAGAGAAATTTGATTTGTAAAAAATATGTTAAATACACATATATTATTATTTTTACCCTTTTATCTATCATCTCCTAACCACTAACTATTACACCCGACAGTGTCCCTCATATCCCTCAAGAGATTCAAGTTGTAAGAATGCAAAAACCTGTGAGAGTGATTACCTTGACTGCTACCTCCTCGACGACAATGGCTTCATCATTGCATCTGAGAAGAATGAACACACGGGCAAGTTCTTCGGCACTCTGGAGGGCACCATAATGGAGTCACTAGTGCAGAGTGAAGTCTACAGGAAGGTGAAAATCTATGACTACCAAGCAGTGTGCCTGGATAGTCGAAATGAGCCAAGTCCAGCTTCCATTCTGATGACGGTGAGCTAACTCCTTTCCTGTTCAGTTTATATATTTTGATAAGCAAATGTCCAAAGGTATTTAACTTATCATTAGTCATCTTCAGCTGTAACTTTTTAAAAGTTTAAAAGACTAGATCATCTTTTATCACCTTTTTCTCCTCCCAACAGCCAATACAGGTGCTGAAATGGACGACCAACTGGATCATGAGCAACATCTTCTGGGTGTTGGTAAAGACCCACCTCTACACCCTGTGGGATCCCAACGAAGCCTGGGCCTACACTCATGGGG
>NW_028234424.1:8061468-8076468 GCF_977035675.1 Penaeus japonicus
GCTCAAGTGAAAATAACAGTGATAGTTATTATTCATGAAGTATTCAATATTCTCAGTGTAATATTACTGGAGTTTATACTGTGAGGTTGTAATGGACAACACAACCACACACTTTTATTACTGCTTCTGTACTATCAGGAACCTATCCATATATTGAAAAGTTGTGGGCTAGTCTCTTTTTATCTGCTTTTCCCCCTTCCATTTTTCTCAGTCACTAATTGAAGTTGTGTGCTTTACTTTTTTTTCTTTAAGGTATACAACAGCTTTATTTACTATTTTTACTTGTCACACTTCACACTTGTTTTTGATAGACATTGTGCTTTAAATCTAATTTTTTTTTTCTTCTTCATTACATAAATAACACTACATTTATTTCAATACTGCACTTATGAGAAACACACACAAATATATATATATATATATATATATATATATATATATATATATATATATATATATATTATATATATATATTATATATCTATGTGATGTGTATAATATATATATATATATATATATATATATCTATATATATATATATATATATATATATTATATATGTATGTATATTATATTATATTTATGTATATATATATTATGTATATTTATGTATATATATATATATGTACATATAAGTAAATTATATATATATATATATATATATATATATATATATATATATATATATATATATATATATATATATATATATATACATATACATACATACATGCATACATACATACATATACACACACACACACATATACATAGATACATACATACATACATACATACATACATACAAACATATATACATAAAGCTCTCATATTTTTATTGCTCTCTTTCTTTCTTTCTTTCTTTTTCCCAGCTATTATATTTCCTTTTCCTGAGTCTTCCCATCATGTTGAGTTTGCCCCCTCCTCCCCATGTACCTTTGCTAGCCAGATTTCCAGCTAGCCCTTGAAACCGTTTTGTGGTAGCTCATGTACCGTTTGTGCTCGCTCCTTCCTGTTAGTATATATAACCCCTTTAGAGCGCAGTGGATGCTAGACAGGTCATGTTTTTTTCCTCCTCCTCCTTTCTAAATATTATGGTCTTGACTCTGAGAGTACCAATGTCTTGCATCTGGAGTATAATAAAGACACTATGCGCCACTATGTATCTGTGACATAGATTTTGATAAACAGTGTACATAAAGCTCTTGTAGGGAGCTAAACCCACTGCCCACACTCTGGCTCTGCGTAATGAGGAATCCCCCTTTTCCTTCTCCCACATGATACGGGTTTTACATTCCGCAGGCTTTTTACAGACTGTGTTTCCCGACAAGCATGACAAGGGATTCACAGTCTTATAGAGATATATTTTCTCTAGATTATTACTGATAGCTGTTGAATAATTATTGTGTATTATGGTGATTCAGATGATGGTGATTGTTGTTAGTGTAACAGATTTTTTTTATTTGTTTATACATTTTATTTATTTATCATTTATGGAACCCCAAACAGTTACAGAAGCATGAATAAACTCCACATGACCTGTTTCAAATCCAGGCAAAAATGAGATCATTTCCTGAATATCTTTGAGCACTGTACATTTTTTGCTGATATGAAGTACCATATATTAAGGACATGACAGTGGCTTTATGTTTTAATAACCATTATTGATCTTTATTATGATCTGAACTGATAAGTTCTTTTAAACACAAAGAGCACAGTCATGGTAATCTATCCATTGAAACCATCGCACATGTATAGTTTTAATCATTTGTTTTAAACAATTATTCATATTCTCATTAATTTTTGAATACCTTTGATACATTGATCTGTTCCTTTAAGATAACAATCCACTCCTTTTAAACAGTAATATACATTCTTTGTGAAGATAGCAATTCATCACATTTATATCCTATATCATTTGTTTTTATTTACACGGACTGTTAAGTTCACTGAGCGATGACAGGAAATGATTTCAAAACCGTAAGGCATGACACTCATATAAATGTTCCCTAATCAGCTACAACATAAAGTGGCCCAGTACCCACAGGTGCCAATACCTCATGTACAAGGATGTATTGTTACTGTTTTGTTTGCCTGAGGAAGTCAAGCAGTGACATATTGTAAAATAGAAGTTTAACCTAGTTTTCCTTTTTTTCTGTAACGTACTCCCATCCGACCTTTTTTGTGATGTACTGTTTTAAGGAGTAAATGTTTCTTAGTGTTACCTTGACTGGATCTCCTTTTTTTTTATCAAACTTTAGAAGGTAACCCTTTACTTAGTAGATTTAAAAAAAAATCTGAGATGATATTCGTAAATATCAATACACTGGTGATCATTATAAGCAAAAGTATATTGACTTAATTTCAGATGATCTCATATATTTGTGTGTTTGCCAGTGCTCATATTTATTCAATGCAAATAATGCAGTTTTTTGTAACTATTCTCCAAATAATACTCAAAATGAAATATACATACTAAATCATGAGTATAAAATGCTACTAATTTTTATAGCCATAGCAGAGGAAAATATGTCATATACTATATTTCTATAGATATATTTCATAATGTGCATAGGAACTGACTGCCTTCTTGGAGAAAAATGAGTGAGTGTATGCAAGTGTGAATGCATGGCTGATTGACAGAGAGAGGGAGAGGGAGAGGGTGGGAGAGAGGTAGGGAGAGAGGGAGGGAGAGAAGGAGGGAGATAGGGAGGGAGAGAGGGAGATAGGGAGGGAGAGAGGGAGATAGGGAAAGAGAGAGGGAGAGAGGGAGGGAGAGAGGGAAAGAGAGAGGGAAAGAGAGAGGGAAATAGAGAGGGAGAGAGAGAGAGGGGGAGAGAGAGGGGGAGAGAGAGGGAGACGGAGGGAGAGAGGGAAAGAGAGAGGGAAAGAGATAGAGGGGGAGAGAGAGGGGGAGAGAGAGAGGGGGAGGGAGGGAGAGGGAGGGAGAGGGAGGGAGAGAGAAGGGAGGGAGGAGAGGGGGAAGGGAGGAGAGAGAGGAGGAGAGAGAGAGGAGGGAGGGAGAGGAGAGAGAGAGGAGAGAGGAGAGAGAGAGAGAGAGAAGGAGAGAGTGAGAGAGAGTGAGAGAGAGAGAGAGAGGAAGAGGTAGAGAGAGAGAGAGAGAGAGAGAGAGAGAGAGAGAGAGAGAGAGGGGGGGAGAGAGGGGGAGGGAGGGAGAGAGGGAGAGAGGGAGAGAGGGAGAGAGGGAGAGAGGGAGAGAGGGAGAGAGGGAGAGAGGGAGAGAGAGAGAGAGGGAGAGAGAGAGAGAGAGAGAGAGAGAGAGAGAGAGAGAGAGAGAGAGATTGATATATGTATATTCATTATGAGATATTTGGCTTAAAGTATGTATATGTTGAAATTTCTTTTCAACCAGTACAAAAATTCTCTTCAGACATGACAAATTTTGAAAGCTCCTAACAATAAGGGATAAAAGCATAATCACTTGTTTTTACCATTATGATGAGTATTTTTGATTTTCCATAAATCTTGTCTGTTAATAGAAAGATATTCATTATACGATATGTCACATACTGAATCCACATGTATTAATCTATCAAAACAGGTTTTTCTTACATTCAAATTCATCATAAAGATATTGCTAGATATTTCTCAGGCATACAATCTTAGCAAATTGGGGATAAGTGCTTGGAATTATTAACTGATTTTTTTTTTCTTTTTTTCATTGTAAATATTATTTAGGTAATGATAATTTATTATGATTTGATTCTGAAATGGTCATCAATAAGTGATATTTATCAACACTTAATATGTGTATCAGTGCTAGTTTTCAAGTGTATTTGGGCAAGTCCAAATCTATGATTTTTTTTTCTCGTCAGAATATTAGAGTCAGTCAAACTATTCCCACTTGATATTTTTTGCTCACATACAATAGACTTTAGTTAGGCACAGATATGACAGACATGACTTGATTCTTTGTCTCATACCCGTGACGGACATTGTCATTTCAGGAACACGAGATCAAGCAGTGCGGAGGAGCTGGTTCTCTCATCCTTCCATCAGTAACCATGTTATCACTGCTGGTGGTGGCACATGTGTGTAGCAACCTGAAGCTCTACTCGTGATAGTTGTGTTGACTACAGTAGCAAAGGCATGTGGAGGAAAACAAAATCAATGGTGTTATGTCGAAGTAGTGTTTCATTTGCTTCGTTTAGTATTAATATATTGGTCTACATTGTGATCTAGGGAAGGGGAGAGAATTTTTTGTGTATTGAGAGCTTTTTTTAACTAGTTGTGCAAGGATGAGTATTTGAGAGGTTGAACTCTGAATATGAATAAATCTGTTATAAGACCTACTTAATACTCTCTTTATATAGGGGACATTTCCTCTTTCTCGTGTGTACATACTGTGTGATTTTCTTATGGATATACCAGAAGGTGCAGTCTGTCAGGAAACAACACTCCTATCTTATAATAGCCAGAGTCTGAAAAGTTTGTTTCTGAACATAGCAGACTGAATGTTAAGAGATAAGGGCTTCGTTCAACCAAAATATATCCTAGAGTTTTTAGAATATTCTTCACCAGCAATCAAGTGCATCCATGACAAGAAGAGAAAGCAGAAAATGACAAGGCAAGACACTGCAGTTGTTCCAGGGAAATTCAAAATTGGCTCTTCCCACATGGATGAGACCCCCTTTTTTGAACTGCTTAAGTGACCCAGTCCAGTGTTGACTTGTAAAGAAGAGACAATACAGTTTTTTTTCTCTCTCTCACTCTGGGAGTGTATAAAAATGCTCCTCTTTTCCAGGCATGACATCCCTAACCCACCTTTAGCATAAGGATTAAAATTCTTCAGACTTACCTTGTGCTGCTGGACCTTACGAAGAGCGTCAATGACACACTCTTTGGCTGGAATGTTAAGAGGAAATCCTTTTTGGAAAAAGTGTTATTCAAAAAAAAAGACAGCGACGTCAATACTGAGTTGGGATAAAGTACTCGTAAGAAAAATAATGATGATGTGAGTTTTTTATCTTTGTACATATATTAAATCAGTGATGATTGGTTGGTTTGTGTAATCATTGTGTTTCTGCAGATAATACTAAAATATCAATGCTCCTATATTACTAAGATAAATAAGGATTTCATTCTGTTATAAATCCTTTCTTTATTTTGGTCAATGTATTTTTCTCATAATTTTAACACCTGATTCTCTGAATTCATCTGTTTTATATAATACCAAAATGGTCATTTTTGCTAATATCCAATCTTATGAAAAGTAATACTACAAACTTCAATGAGGTATTCAAATGGAAAATACTATATTTATTAAAAAATGAACTTATATGTAGCTTAGAACTATCAGATAATTTTCCTAGACATTTTGGCTCATAGACAAATAGTAATCTTCATTTTTTAAGAGATAAGTTTGTGCCATTTTATGTTTTGTGATTAGAATATAGGAATTTTTACCAATAGGAAATCGTAGCGAGATTCCCAGGTGAAGCATATTTACCGAAAATAAAAATCCATATCAAGGGAGTGGCATATCACTCGGGTGATTCACACTTGTTATACTTTTTATTCTTGCCTCGAGAAGGTAATATCAACTCAATTGTGATGTTTTTTCTTTATTGTTATTAGTGGTTTAATATTTTTTCTTTGATCCAAGACATATAAATATATATATAGATATATACAACAGTATTAGGGGCTTGGTGCCTCAACTGTGATGACGTGTAATTTCTGCTACAGTAGGATGGTCTTGTTATCGCTTGAATAGCAATACAATATCTTTAGGGATGTTTGTACAGCTGATATTATAGCACCAGTAAAAAAGACAAATGTAGATTAAGACATGACTCTTAAATCTTTTTGCTGAATCAAAAAACACGATTGGCAGGAATTTCAGCCAAAGGGTAACACAATTACAATATTGGTGAAGAAGGGGAAAAAAAAGGAAAATAGGGAAAAAAATTATAAATCAAATCATTGAAACAGTTTTATAATTAGATATGGCATTAAATTTCAAATACCCTTTGTTTTCTAACATTTATTGATACATGAATTCATCAGCTTTTCTAACAGCCCCTAAAGATGGTGTTTTGCTACCATCTCTTAGTTTTCAAAGAGGCATTGGCATGACAAAGTTTTGTTTAGAATTAGCAAACGTTTGGTATCACATTTATTACACTTAAAAGGAAGATACTATTAGATTGAAAGTTAATAATTTTCAGATATGTAAATATTCATCATGATGTGCTATACATGTACTGTTGTAGTCGCATGGTAAACTGGAGTCCATAATTCGAAACTAGAAGATATTTAAGGATATTTAAAAAAAATCAAGATGGTTTTATTCCATGTGGATAATTACATACTCTTAGTAACCCATTGTACATGTAAATTACTGTACGGTATTGTTTTTCTGATCTTATAACTTGTACTTGTTGTCAAGTTTCTACTGGATGATAGCCCGGTTGCAGGAGAATTGCATATACATATTCAACAAGAAGAGTGATGGACTTCATACTGTGTCATCTAAATCCAGCCACATGTAGCTGGGACTCCTGGTTTTGTCAAGCCACATTCATGCTCACGTAAGAAAACTTGAAGGCCATAATTCTTCCCATAGAAATATGTTATGTTTTTTTCTCTACCTGTTGTGGATTGCAGATAAATGTAGTTGCGTTATGAAAGAAAATTATTCAGTTATTATGTTCATCGGGTGGATAATCCGATGTGAAATTAGGGCAAATAATTCAGCCTTGGCTGCAGTTTTAGGTCTAATAGCCATTAAAAGGAGTAAATATTAGATTGAGTCCACCATAATTATAAGTGGCATATTAACTGCAAATCATAAACAATCATATAATATTTTGCATATGATCTGCAGCCAAGGGTCCTTCAATTGATATTGTGTACATGCTGTAGCAGTTTATTGATGTGCATACTTATGTGTATGATTATATGGCATATCGATAGTCCTTTGTTGAGAATATTGTGCATGTATTATTAGTACGTATATTGTTTTCATGGTGCACATATTTGATCCTACCATTTCCTGTTTGTTGTTATTTTGGTTAGTATTTTGTGCATCTCCATTTACACTTTATCATAACTTTCCCATTTAATTACAAGATGCACATTTGAAAAATTGTTAGAGTTATGTCCACTCAGTTAACAGCAGTGTATGTACCGCAACCTGACTAGTACATACTTTTATTATTTGTCCGGTTTCAACATATTTGAATGTATACCTGCTGTTTCTTTTTAAGGATTTTGCGTCACAATAGCGACCATATTTTTGGCTGCCAGGTGATAATGCAGGTGTAGATATAATCATTTATATATTATCATTTGTAGACCATAGGTGAAAATTGTCAACTACGGGCTTGTGTGCACTGTAAACTTCTTGAATCTTTGTTCTTGTGGTATTTCTCCCGTGGATTTTCTTTCTCATCTCTTTCATGTGGGTTCCTTCTCTATAAACTGCATAATATGGAAATGATCCCTGTAGGTAATTGATGAGTAGTGGAGAAATTTTGCTAATACAGAAATTACTGATGCTTTATATAGAAATGTGTATGTCTCCACTTTTAGCGAGGAACTTCGCCTTTTGGCTGAGTTTCCGCGTCTGAAGTTGGCAATCAGTTATAATACTGTGAGGAAGTTAGGAAGATTTAGTAAACCAAGGAATGTTTAGAATACCTTCCATGCAATTATTTCATGGTACCATACTTCAGAATTTATTTATATAGGGAAATGCTACCTTGTATTATGACAGAATCCCTGCATTGTAATTCATTTCATAATGGGCAATTTTAGGTACTATATCAGTTAAGGGCCAAGTTAAGAAGGGCGAGAGGTCTCCCAGACTGTGGACCAACCAGCACCCCGCACCAATTAGAGTCTTGTCCTCCACCCGCCAGGAACTCACACCAACCAGTCTTGCAGACCTGTACGCTATATCATTACCTTTTTATAGAAAGCATTCCAGGCATGTTCGTTCTACTGTCACTGTTTTGGAATGCAGCTAAAGCATAGGATTTGATTCAGCTATAGAGAACATGGCTTTTCTTTCATACCATTGTGATTATGTGTATGTTTGTGTGTGTATTATATCACACACACACACACACACACACACACACACACACACACACACACACACACACACACACACACACACACACACACACACACACACACACACACACACACACACACACACACACACACAAAGTCATTCTTCATTCATTCACTCAAACACGCTCTCTAACTGAATCAAGCCGTGTTCCGCCACTTAAGAAAAAAAGTTCCTCAAAACAACAGAGTGTGCTTTAACTCTCTTGGTCATATCTTGTATTGGAAAGCTCTTGTGAGACATCTATACTTTCCAACTAAGGCTTTTTAAAAGCTGGTGCTGTAAGAGGTTATCAGGACAAGTTTTTTTGTCATTGATTTACCTCGACAATATTCCTCAGGCTGTGTGTCTGGGCCTTACCCACAAGCACACAGAAGGGGGATGGTAAGTCATCATGTTCAGCGGCGAACTCTTCAAGAATGATAAAGTTTTCAACACCTTACAGTATCAATTAGTATTTGCAAGCTATATATTGGTTAAAATTTAGATTATGGTTATCAGTGAAATAGGACTGAAAAGTGAATGGATTTTAATCCTTTAGATTTTCATGAGAAAAACAGGTAAACCTAATGATTGTTTCAAGTTTGTTAAATGTTTTCTCTACCATTCTCAAATTGAATGTAAAAGAATTACCATCCCTCATTAGTCATGCATTGTCCATATAGTGGCTGTAGCCAGAGAGATTCATGTGAGATGACTGTCCAAAAGTAATGTAAAGATATATTTTTGAAGAAGATACTAGTGTAAGGATAATGTAAGTTTTTATTTCACTTTTTTTCTCCAAACTGAGCACATTCGCACGACAAAAGTCCACTAATTAACAAAGCACTGAATCTGAACTAATCCTTGAAGCAAATGCACCAATCCTCTCCAGGTTTGTATAGATCATCCTGCACGAGTCAGTTCCGAGTACGTAGAGAGAGCACACGCCCCAAGACGGTGCCGAGGAAGCATCCGTCACACATCAAGTGAGGGGAGACCTTTCGCCCTGGGGTCATTAGTGAGGGGAAGCTGATGACCTGTATCCGCGGGTCAGCTTAGGTCAGGTACAGGAGAACCACCTGCTCAACTCCATCAGAAATTTTTGAAATGCTATGTGATGAAGAGCCATTTCAATGGATTTTTTTTAGGTCATTCGCAAATAATGTAACCTGCATAATAAACTTTAAAAAAAGAATCTCAGAGCGAGGATATTTTTTCAAAGACAAACTTCTAGCTTCTGGTTTCTGAAGCAGGGATGAATACTATGTTTTTTTTTTCTCTTTTTTAAATAATGCTTTGGGGGCAGTGAGTCAATGGTTCAGTGGGCCTGATCTCTGACCCGTAGCCGGGAGAACAGTGACCTGAACGTCTTGCTGTTGTCTGACCAGCGCTGCCTGAGGTAAGCTCAGCGGGAATGTAGGAGTAGAGTGGAGTCTTGTAGGTCAATATTACTTGCCTTGCAGGTCACGCACACCTGTGTCCGTCTACGTAGCTCTCATGCAAGGTCAATGGCTTGTCTTTCATCTGCCTTTGACCTTTTATTCCTTTTTGACAGTTGAACTGGCAAGATGTTGATAAAAATATATATAGATCTTAGATAATGCGTCCGTGTCAATGTCGTAATTACTACCACAGAAGTATACTATATATGCTGTAACTGTAATGATCTTATAGTTACTCAGTTTTCATGATGTAGTCACTTCCCACCTACAGATTGTGTCATGTTGATTCATAAAGAAATACAAGTACTGAAGGTTTCCTTTCGAGAATGTGTTTCAGAAACAAATCTCAAGGAAAGAGATGAATTCTAGCAGCATCAATATCAAATCAATTCAATCTGATAGAAAAGTCATAGACTGAGCCGGCTGGTCGAAGCACTTGGCTACACAAGACGCGTGATATTAACCGTCAATACTCGACTTTCAGCATTAACTGTATAGAGCAGGCATCCAAGTGAGTAGGTCACACTATAAACATTGTGTAGCTATTTTTCACAAGTGCGACATCAAGTATAACAAAGAGGAGTCTTTTTGTGGGAATGGCTGCAATCTGTTGAAGACAAAAGAGGAAGAACATTAAATCATTTTTCTTTTTTGTAGAGCGGATCTGAAATACCTCATTCAAGGTGAGGTGAGGTTTTTGGTGAAGACAATATGGATTTAATCGCTTCATTCTTTATGTCCGCGGAGGTTGTGGAATACATCCCAAGGCCAGTGCGGCTAGGGGATGTATTATAAAGTCACTCCGGCCATAAAAGGGGTTTTGAGCAGTTTGCACATTTTAGCCAACAAAAATACGCCTTAGGTCAGGTAGTCACGATTCCCAGGCGGTGCTCGATAGTAACCTTCTCTTCTTTGACTATCTTGGCCGAGTTGGATACGAGGAACACAGTCTTTTCATTCTCAATTCATCTCCATTTGTTCATGGATGAATCAGGGGGTAGGATCAGGTAGAAAAAATAAAAAATGTATACATATATGATAACCAAATACAGTAAAAAAAAGAAAGAAATGAACTCATTGCTTTTTAAAAAAAAGTGTAACCAATGTGTATTAAGTGTTCATCTGTTTCTCATTAAGATGGAGATGTGTGGTTTTGTATAACCAACCTTTCTAATTCCAGTAAACGACTTTTTGTGTCCTGGAAATGAGTGTTCCTGTTGTTCCAGTACCGGCGTGGCTTTGAATTGTCCCAGCTTCTCTTGTTTGTCGATGTTGCCTCGGTGTATGAGTGCTCTGTTTATGTTCGCCATTTTACTCTTGATTTTTGATCGAGGTCGTTCACCATCCACTCCCCCACCCTCCACTTACAAGAACTACAGACATGTACACTCACGATGACAACTATTTTCTTTTGTTTTTAATGCTTCTGTTTACATGTGCGAAATTATATATATAATCTCAAAAAACTCTTGTCTTCCAAGCACATGATAACACTTAATTACTTCCTGTACCTCACACTGAAGACTCAGCATGTCCAAAACCGAAATTCAACTTCCAAAGAGTTTTTTATGGAGTCATCAACAGGCATCTAAAAATGATTAAAAGTTTTGATTATTGTGAGTCACACTAATAATCGTTTCACTCCATTTTGATATTTTGATAATACACTGAGAGCTAGACAATTTAACAAATTTAGTGATGACAAAGACCTAGTGAATCATCATCGTGATGGATTTGGAATAGGCCACAGACATTATTCATAACAAGATTGTTAAGATTAAAGTAATGAATGGAATTCCCTAAAAATAATTAATAGTGCATATTCACCATGGATGAGTCATTCTAAATTTGACATTCGGCCATGTTTAACAAGCCCATCAACGAGGAAAAGAGTCATTCACAGGCCACTACTTAAAAAAAAAAAAAAAAAATCATCCATACGTAATTCAGTATCTCTCGTTTTCAATTCCATGAGTTGATGACGCCACAACACCAAGCACCAAGCACCCACAACACCTAACAGACATACCACCTCGGAGCACTCCTTCACCGACCCCGGCATGGCTTCGTAGCTGAACTTTCAGGTGACGTGTTCTTCTAACCTCCCTGCGTAACGGTTTCTTCCATGCGACGCCTTCACTCCTCACGAGAGTTTATTTGTATCTTGAGGACACAATAAAATGTTAATTGTCTCTGTTGCCTTTGATTTTTTGAAAGCATTAAGCTTCCTTCTCATGAATTATATGTATTTTTTTTTTTTTGCCTCGCTTGACTAGAAAGGTTGCGGTTGAAGACTAAAATGTGTCAGTGAGACAGAAAGATAGAGGATGGAGAATAACGTGTGTGTGTGTGGTGAATTTGTAGTATGTAAATGTATACACGCATGTTAACAGTGTGTGTGCGCTACTGGAGACACACACACACACACACACACACATATATGCATATACATATGTGCATATATACATATATATATATATATATATATATATATATATATATATATATATATATATATATACATATACATATACATATACATCTATATGTGGTCACCCTCGAGTTTGTTCCTGAGCTCGTAGAAACGATATATATATATATATATATATATATATATATATATATATATATACATATATATATATACATACATATATATATATATACATATATACATATACATTTATATAATATATATATACATATTATATACTATATATATATATATATATATATATATATATATATTATATATATATATATATATATATATATAATATATATATATATATGTATATAATATACACACATACACACACACACACACACACACACACACACACACACACCACACACACACACACACACACACACACACACACACACACACACACACACACAACACACACACACACACACACACACACACACACACACACACACACACACACACATATATATGCATGCACGTGCATACTATAACACACACACACACACACACATATATATATATATATATATATATATATATATATATATATATATATATATATATGTATTATATGTATATATATATATATATGTATATATATATAATATATATATATATATATATATAAATATATATATAAATATATATATAATATATATCTATATATATATATATATATATATATATATATATATATATATATATATATATATATATATATATATATATATATATATATATATATATATATATATATATATATATATATATATATATATATATATATATATATATATATATTTATGTATACATATGTATATATGTATATGTATATATATGTGTATATATATATATATATATATATATATATATATATATATATATATATATATATATATATATTTAAGAAACGAATACGACTCGTGTTTGTAATGGAACAAAGACCATGTATTTGATAAACAAAAGAATACGGTTCTATAAACAAGTAATCAATGTTTATTAGCTATCACAATATCACGAAGTGCCATGACATGGTTATCAATATACGAATAAAAACAAATATTTTACATTATCAAGGCAAAACATTGAATGACTAGGTATATTTACATTCTGCATATGTAAATTGTGTATCAAGATTTAAAAAGCAACGTCTAAATGCAAGGAATCTCCTGCAACAGAAGTGCTGTTGAAAATGACCTGAAATGTTGACGAGATATATTTATAAGTTGTCAACGAAAGCAACACATATTGACATAAACAACAAAACGAACTGTTAATTTAGAAGATATACATATCGCACAAGTCTGTCACTTTATAATGCGTATAATTAATAGGAAATGATATCTAACGGATTCACACATGGAGTAAAAAGACGAATATTTACAACTTAGGACAATCTTCTAGAAACGCGTTTGCGTTTCGGGAGCTTCAGATGGGTTGAACGAACTGCTTCTTGTTGACGCCCGACTTCCTGGACCATCGTCGTCTGAAGGAACTATCTCCACAGGGCCATCCTCTTGCGAATGACGTCCTTTGGGAAAGTCCTCGGGGATCTCTGTATGATCATTTCCCCGAAGATCTTCCTCTGGAGGAGTTATCTGTTGGACATTTGTCTGGTGTGCTGTCTCACGAACCTCTGTGGGGACTCGTCCATCAGACCTGCTTGGAGACCCAGGCATCGAAGTGTTCTTATCAATGTGACCCGTACTGTCTTGAGATCCATTTTCGTCGGCTGCGTTGTCCTCGGATCTCATGTCGTTGTGCTGAGTCTCCTCGACCATCGTAGGTGCAGGAACCTCAGTCTCGAAAGCAGAATTCGAGGTCTTCGCGGTTAAGAGAGAAACAAATCGTTAGTCAAATAGTATCGAATAGGAAAATATAAACACGCAACAAAATAAGGTCACGGATGGACGGATAGGTAAATATATAGACAAATATAGATGAATACACAAACTGAGAAATGAAATGAATTGGCAGGTTGGCGGATAAATTGATTGTCTGATAAATGAATAAATAAACAAATATATAAACAAAAATAAATGTCAAATGAACATATATACAAATGTATGCACGTAAACATAGACAAATATGAATAAAAAATATTCTAAGCTAAACAAATAGACAGACAGAAATTGGTAAATAATAAGAAAAAAATATAAAAATATTCCTTCCATACCATAGCAAGAGCATCTTGGTAGGACGGCAGGTTGCCTACGACCTCATCATAAACTGGGGGAGAGTCCTCGGGTCTGGTAGGAGACTGGAAACACAAATAGAAATGAATATGGGTGCTTCTTTTATTGTACAACGGAGACGTAAACTAAAGATTTTAACTATTTAAATCAAAATCAATACTATTGTGGCTACTTTCAGTTGCTTCAGTTGGGCGGGTGCTTTATGGTGTGTTAAGGGATGTGTTCTCCAAGCTAAAGGAAGGAAAGACAGCAGGCATCCCCAGTGAACTGCTGAAGAAGGCATTAGTTAAAGTGGCCACTCTCCCTCTCCTGAGATGCGGCACCTGAGACCAGACCAATCCCAATTCAGAATAAACTCATAGTAAGCACGGCCATGAGCTGCTTACAGCCTACATCGACCTCAAGAAAATATTCTACGTAGTGCCTATAGAATCTCTCCAGGAGATCTCGAGACAGACGTATTTCAATGACGATTACTGAACTAATAGCATGCCTATATACCAGTACTGGAAGAAAATAATAGCTTCCCTCTGAATCCACAAGTGAGGCGAGGAAGTGTCCTTGCATCGACACTTTTCAACACTACTGGGTAGCGCCGTCACCCAAGCTCAATACGGATCAACGCGGGGTAGCATTAAGGTCACAGGCCTTGATTTCGTCGATTGGACTGTTATCCTGTCTTGAGTCTAAGGAGACCCCAGTGGCGGATTTTGGTGTATTGAGCAGTGGTCCCATATGTTTCAAGAACTTGCGGGTCTACTAGAAGAACTGGCTCAGTCGATACATGCT
>NW_028234424.1:8088968-8091468 GCF_977035675.1 Penaeus japonicus
CCTGTAAGAGAAACTTGTCAGATTTTTTTTTCTTTTTTGCGCTTAGTAAGAATAAAAAAGAAGAAAAAAAAAGAAAAAAAAAAGTTATTCATATGCCTACACATACATTCAATCACTTCTGAATTACTTCTGCATGTGTACCTCGGTAGATGCTATAATAGTTTCCCCTTCTATTTCGAGTTATTTCTAAATTATATGTTAATGTTGTTGAAATTGTAAATGACTTTTCACTGATTAAATGATCATCAATGGTATTTCATTGAAATCTATACTGATATTTCTATCTATAGCTGCATATCTCTCTCTCTCTCTTGTCCCCACTTTCTCCTCCCCCTCTCCCTCTCCCTTCCCTCTTCCCCTTCCCCTCCATCCCCACTTCTCCTCCCCATCTCCCTCTCCCTTCCCTCTTCCCCTTCCCCTCCATCTCTCCCTCTGTTTCTCCCTTCCCCCTTCCTCTCTCTCCCTCTTCCTCCCTCCTCTCTTGTCCCCTCCTTCCTCCTCTCCCCCTCCCCTCCCTCTCCCTCTTCTCCTCGTCCCCTCCCCCCCCCCCTCTATCGCCAACCCCCATCAAGAAACCGCGACCGTTGCCCCAAAACAACACTCACTTATAAATGATCCCGTAAGAGGAGGCCAAGATGATGCAGATGGTGAGGATGATGCACACCACGTAGACCATCTGGAGTGCCACTTCGAAGCCGAGGTAAGGCACTTCGCTGAGGATAAGAGAATGGCGGCTGAGCACTTTCAATTCGAACTTTTAACTTTTAATTAGATACGTGTGGAATTGGTATTTTGGTTTGTCTTTGTGTTTGTGTGTGAATGTGTTTGTTTCCTTTGATTTGTGTGGGGTTGAGGAGGGGGGGGGGTAGGGTTCTGTTTGTAGAAAGGGGGTGAAAAGGGAAAGAATCGAGGCTGAAGTTATATACATTCTCGGTTATGATTTTTATCTCGTCGCAATGACCTCTGTTTGCTTCTCTCTCTCTCTCTCTCTCTCTCTCTCTCTCTCTCTCTCTCTCTCTCTCTCTCTCTCTCTCTCTCTATATCTATCTATCTATCTATCTATCTATCTCTCTCTCTCTCTCTCTCTTCTTTTTATTTTATGTTATATGTTATGAATTTTCAACAACAGCAACAACAACAAAAAACTAATTAGTATACTTACCAATAGGATAACTCGAAGAAGTCTCCACCATTCTTGCAACCACAGAAATTGTTTCTGCATTCTGCAAGTTCGTGTTGACAAGGAAACTCTGAACTGCACCTTGCACCGACATAACCTATGAAAAGTGAGATTAATATAATTTGGGATAAAGCTTTTACAGCAGAGAAACATATTACATTATTCAATTTATTTTCTTCGTTTTTTATACCAAGGATAAAATAACATTATGATATCAACACTAGCAACGATAAAGATGATAATTATAAGAATAATAATGATAATCATGATTGTATTGATCATACCCTTATCAAAACTATAGATTTCAAGACAGTTCATTCTAACTCTCAAAAATACGCTTACTGCAAAAACAAACTTACTGCAAGGCCCGCAGTAATACAGGATTGTCCCTCTGCCGAATTCCTTCGTATAAGAGACACATTTTCCTTCCCCACACGTGCAGTGGCCCAAAGTCGAGGCATTTGATGGATCTGAGAGGGAAATACAAGTCTCCTAAGTAAAGGCTATTATTTTTCCTGTGCGGAGAATATACACGCGGTAAATACGGAGTAATATAGAATATGAAAGGCTGACTGATAGCTGTCACTCTAGTAAGTAGCATTTGTACCTCTGTTGCATTTCATCGTCTCATTTGAATATGTTACTATATTCATGTTCGTTCGTTTTCATCTCACACTATGCATTGCTGATAGAACTTACTCAAACAATAGGGAGCAGAGGAGACGTTGCTATTCTTGGAAAGAGCGACCTCTAAATTGGGCAGATGACCGATGCACTGTTCGTCTGTTTGACAGCTTATCGCCTCCAGGTTGATATCTCGGTCTGCGGATAAAGTTTGATTTGAACGAAATCACGGGCGAAGAGCAGACACATGAGCATACAGTAATAAAACCACGTACTTATGAAGTGCAAGTAGTAATGTTGCATGCCATCGTGATAAGCGAAGAAGCATTAAATATCAACAAAGTAACCCATCTTCAATTCTGTTATACTCACAAGTAAAGACAGGAACGAGTTTGCTTCCTCTAGACACGTGAGTCAAATAATCTTCATCAGCATCCAACCGAACCATGGACTTCGATGCCGCATCAGCATACCCTATGCTATGCCCCGAGATGATGACCCCGAGTACCAAGACCTTCCAGGACACTAGCGACATCTTGTGGGACTAGAAACACACTGAGCTCCCGACCCCTCCGCGCTTCCTTTATCAAGACGGGTCATGCTGTAACACTCCCCTCCTCCTCCTCTTCACCTCCCTCCCTCCTCCTCTTCACCTCCCTCCCTCCTCCTCTTCACCTCCCTCCCTCCTCCTCTTCA
>NW_028234424.1:8121468-8123968 GCF_977035675.1 Penaeus japonicus
TATTTAACACGGTATACGTAAATAAAACAAAAGAAAATCACTCCATCTTTAAACATTATGCTGTACAGAAATATCTGTTACCAGTCTTTTATTGATTACATATAGAGGATAATATAAAAACGTTTAGAGTTTCTCGCTTTAATTGTTTTATTCTAGAAACATCCCAGTGTAATTGAAATTATATCAAAAAGGTTTTTTTTTCCTCTTCTACATGTCCACAAATCAACAAACGTGATTTGAATAGCAATACAAGTAAACACAACCGGAAGATATCACTGTACAAAATCTCCCGAAATCAAATTAACTTGACCAGTCATAGAGCATTGACATTTATACAAAAAGGCCACACTAATATATCGCCATTTTGAAGCTTAACCACAACTCCCAAATACATATGAGAAAAGTTATGATTAATAAATGCCCACAGACTAAGTACTTACAAAAGACGCCATGTATATCTTTTAGAAGTAGATAATATGTTATCCTATAATTGGAATAAAAGGCGCATCTAGGACGGGATTAACATTGACTTGTGAAAAGAAACCTATAAATAATATTAAAAATGCCCAATGATAATACATTAGGTTATTCTTCAACAACATACACATTAGACAAAATTTGGCTAAAACCATCTACCGACTTTTAACAGTTTGGATCACTAAAGTGTCTCCTGTCTTTTATCTATTCATTTATTTATCTTTTTTTGAATTAAAAAGCAAATTGATTAATAGTCCCAAGACAGATTTGCTTGAGTGACAATCAAAAACACTGGTGAACATTATGCAATTTACACCATTTTGAAGAAAAAGTCAATTTGATCACTTCACTCTTGCATTACGAAATCCTGCAAGAGGAGCGCTGATCGGTAGACATTTATGGCATCATAACAAATAGCATACCAACAAAACTGCAATTTGCAAGGATTTTTTTCCTTCTCTTCTCCAATGAATGTTGACTTGATAATTTAGATTGTTAATTTGTAATTGTTAAAATAACATATCTACATACCATCTTTGGATGGCTATAATTTAATAGAATACTTACTACGGCAGATCTATTGCTCAATCCGTACAATAATACTATCAATGCTAGTAATAACAAATGATTATGAGAATAATAATAATAATAAACATATTATTTTTGTAATCATTCTGATAAAAGTCAGTCGTGCCCGACTCTTAGATGAGAAAAAGTGAACGCAAAGGGAAACCGAACAGTGACTGATAGAAGGAGTAGGAATGATCAGTGATAATAAATACTTCATGAAATATATCTTGAACTTCAGGATATGGAAGAAGATGTGTGTGTAGCAGAATTATTATACAGGATATATATCTATATATATCTATAAATTTCAGACTGGCCGCAGATTGTTACAAGGAAAGCATAGTTGATCTTATTGTGGAGAGATGAAGAGGGAGAGAAACAGAGAAAGAGAGAGAGAGAGAGAAGGAGAAGGAGAGATAGATAGAAAAGAGACTAAAAAAAATAATCGATCAACGTAACCTTCCGTAACAAGAGAAAGAGACATGGATATGTAGTACAAATTGGAGATATGAGCCAAGTGTAACAAATCTTATAGTTTCCATGACAACGTTCTTGACGATTTTGCCTGTGAAATGGAGTACACCAGAAAACTAAAAGCTATTTCGACGCCCACCTTCGAGGCACTCCAATAATAGGCTCAGAGAATCTATTTGTTTACATACCCAAGTGTACACAAACCTAAGTATATAACAATGTCTTATCACTATAGAAATATGCCCTGACTTACCACTTAACGACTAAAGCAGATGCTGAAGATGTATGCATGTGATGCTGAATTACTAATGTCACTGACGTTTTGTGACCGGATGAAGGCTGTTGTTGTCTTTCAACATCCACCAAGGCCTTACATTATTTATTTTGTTTTCATTTCAACAAATGAAGGATTACGTTCAATTCTGATCTTCAAGGATATGCAAATGAGATGTCTATGAATGATCTGATAACACTATATCATTTATTTGACTGAAACAGCTCGTGAATGTAACTGGATGAAAGTGTTTGAGATACATTTTCATAACTTGTCTCTGAAGTTAAAAAGCTCAATATTACTGATAGTATTGACAATAACGTGATGTTTTGCATTCAGGTCCATTTGACTGTCTATGAATAGCACCTGGGCCATTTATAAGATTACCTTATCTAAGATGGTCTTCTTTTAGGATTATGATGAGGGAATCCAAGGAGGGAATTTGCAAGAAAGAGAAAACATCTATATACACTAACTACATCCAAGAAGCAGTTTACAACTAAGAAGATTTAGTTACCACAAAGACCACGGCATCTCTGTCACAGATAAAATTGTCATTGGATTCATAGATTCTAATGCCACTGGCTTTGGAGCATGTCATCGGCAGTCATCTGCCGGTTAAAAGCTTCGAATTCTTTGCTACTTTGAAGTTTTTACTACATCACAAAAACATTTTTATGCTTCACTTTTTTATCCTGTTATTGA
>NW_028234424.1:8136468-8151468 GCF_977035675.1 Penaeus japonicus
CCCCAAGGGAAGCAGTCAATAAAAGGGTCTCTTGCTTTAGAATTTGCGTTACTTCTTTCTACCTTCTACCTTCCGCCTTCCCACGTCCCTTCGGTGGAAATAGATGTCTGTGAGATGCGATTGGATGTTAACCGTGTTTTTCTTTCGTTCTTAATCACTGCAATAACATAGTCTCCAATACCATAAGTTTATGAGGACAGGTCACCGTTATCTCAAACGTCATCATTGTAGAATTTATTATTCGTGTATTGTAAGCACTTATGTCAACACCGATGGTTACATTGCTAAATAGGGCGACTTCTATCACAGCTTGTCATGACTTGTATTAATACATACAAAGAAACAATAGATCTACAGCCTGCGTTTGTTTCGTCTCGTATGTGAAAGTCCCGCCCAAATGAATGTCCTCTCTTATTGGGAATAGAAACGAACTCGTGAAAAATATGAATGTATGAGCAGAATGTATCATTCCGTTGGTCCTCGTTTCTTGTCTATCATCAAAGATTTGTAATTATCCTTCTTACGTACACTGAAATTCTGTTTTCATAACGAGTCATGGACAGGCATTTTTCTTTGTTATGGTTAGCACCCAAAGGCAAACTTACTGCAGATTGCAATCAAGAGACACGCACTTGCATTAGGAAGTACCATATTCACACGATAACTCCGAATCTTTTTTTTTTTTCTCTCTCTCTCTCTCGGATCGTCGTTTCCCCTACGTTGTTTCTTGGTGAGTCTAGATATGTATATATATGTGTGCGTCTATATATGTATATATATATATATATATATATATATTCATATATATATATGTATATATATATATATATATATATATATTCATATATATTTATACACACACACACACACATACACACACACACACACACACACACTCTGTGTGTGAGTTTGTTTGCGTATGCATTCTTTCGCTGTGCATGCCTGAAGGCCGCAATACTTACTCCCAGAATAGCAAATCGCGAAACGCAAAAACACTAAAGGTCATTTTTTCCGATTCCCTCTCTGCTTACGCATCCCCGGAGGATCGAGTCCGAGGCAGGGCACAGACGAGCATCCGCAATCAGTGTCCGCCCATTGCGCCCCGAAGCACAGAGATCGCAGCATCCCATCCCTCGCAGCGACGGGGCAGGTGCGCGAGCGAGCATCCCTCGGCCCCGCGCACGCTCTCTTCGCCGAGGTTGGCCTGAACTGGTCTTCTTCTTGGCAGAACAAGGAAGACGAAAACTGGGTTGTCGTACTTCGGGGCCGATTGTCATGAACGGAGGTGGGGTATCACGTGATAAAAACGTGAGAAGACACGGTGATAATGGTAATAAGAAACTTGAAGAAGATTGAGAATGTGTGTGATTGAGATTAAAGAAGGAAGGAGAGAGAGATGATGTATGAAGAGGCGATGATGTGTGAAAAAGGCGAAGAAATTGGATGATGATAATAACTACAATAAGAAATGATGTGTGATAACACGGATGCGAAGATGGATTCAGAAAGAAACGAGATCGATAGACCACCTCTCAGTAATATATCCAGTTTACACACCATCGCTTCGAAAACATTGTAATGCGCCGATTCTCTAATGCTATAAAACTTAAACAGCTGCATTTGATGAGGCTTTGAGAGGCATCGAGTCTGACGCAACCTTAACTGGTGTGCTTGCGAATATCCAGTCACTCGGGAGGGAATTCAAGGTTCGTCGAGGGTTGCGTATCAAGATCAAAGGTTGATGTTCTTATTTATTGGCAAAAAAAAAAAAAAAAAAAAAAAAAAAAAAAAAAAATGGTTGTGACGCTTCCCTTTGTTAGAGCTGATGGTCGATTTCTAGAAGTGCAATTACGTTGAGTATCTGACCTATTGACCCATTTTTAATCATGTCTAAATCATCTTATTAATCACATCACAGTTATACGCCCGCCCTACACTGCCTTGAGCTTGCAATAAATCTTTTATTTTAACCCGTTGCAATAAAGCATATTCAGATCTGTCAGTTTTACAATGTATTTACCTTTCCCTTCTGCACGATTACCACAACAAATCGGCGAAACAAACACACACGATAAGACTTAAATTGAAAAAACACGAAATAAATAAGAAAAAGTCCCATAAATGACTACCACCACTAATTGATAGCCGTTAAAATACGACATAACGAAGAAAATATACATTGTCTTTGAGTGTGTGTGCTTTTTTTCTCGTAAGTTGACGATTAACTGTTGTGGAAGCTCGCCGTAAAGGTCACAAGCTCTGGGTTAGGTTGAAGTGGTACTGAACCAATGGTGCTGAACTTGCATGAACAAGGGAGACAGGAAGGAGACGAACAAGGAAGAAGAATGGCCAAATTTAGGAAGAAAAAAGGAAGAGCCTCAGCATAATGAACAAGGAAGAAGACATAGAAATAGTTTTATTCAATAAAAAGAAGAAAAAAAGAAAGAAGAGCATCGGTAGAATGGTAGGAGAATAGGAAGGAAAGATATGATTAGTAGAAAGAGAATGAGATGAAGATCTCTTTATGATTTTTATGAAGAAAATAATAATAAAAGATATGGAGGAAAAAAAGAAAAAAAACTAAGGAAAGAAGTTTGAAATAAAAAAAAACATAACCTGTCGCAATATAAGAACCAAAACCTATACACGAATACCGTTATCTTGCATGCAAGCTTTATCAACAAACTATGCCCACGTGGGTATAAAAAAAACATATTTTTCCTTATCTAATCCTCGTTTATCGACGTCGTCAGATAAATTCTCCTCGTGCGGATAATCAGTATGAGAATTTTGTTTACATATGTGTATTAATGTGGATATGATGTATTCATATCTGTGTATATATAAAAGAACAAACGCACGCACCCCCTTTCCCCCTCCCCACACACACATAACTCTCCTTCGCTATCTCTATCTGTCTATCTATTTCTCTCTCTCTCTCTCTCTCTCTCTCTCTCTCTCTCTCTCTCTCTCTCTCTCTCTCTCTCCCTCTCTCCCTCCTCTCCCTCTCCCTCTCCCTCCCTCTCTCTCTCCCCTCTCCTCCCTCCCCTCCCTCTCTCTCCCTCCCTCTCCTCCTCTCCTCTCCTCCCCCTCTCTCCCTCTCTCTCTCTCTTTTCTTAACTCTTTACTCTCTACTCTCTCTTCAAGGATTATGAAAAAACGTCCTTTTACCTACTCCTCTGTTCACATTTCTCTCTCTCCCTCTCTCTCCCTCTCCCTCTCCCTCTCTCTCTCTCTCTCTCTCTCTCTCTCTCTCTCTCTCTCTCTCTCTCTCTCTCTCTCTCTCTCTCTCTCTCTCCCTCTCCCCCTCCCCCTCTCCCTCCCTCTCCTCTCCCTCTCCCTCTCTCTCTCTCTCTCTCTCTCTCTTTTCTTAACTCTTTACTCTCTACTCTCTCTTTAAGGATTATCAAAAAACGTCCTTTTACCTACTCCTCTGTTCACATTTCTCTCTCTCCCTCCCTCTCCCTCTCCCTCTCCCTCTCCCTCTCCCTCTCCCTCTCTCTCTTTTCTTAACTCTTTACTCTCTACTCTCTCTTTAAGGATTATCAAAAAACGTCCTTTTACTTACTCCTCTGTTCACATTTCTCTCCCTCCCTCCCTCTCCCTCTTCCTCTTCCTCTCCCTCCCTCTCCCTCTCCCTCTCCCTCTCCCTCTCTTTCACTCTCTCTCTCTCTTTTCTTAACTCTTTACTCTCTACTCTCTCTTTAAGGATTATCAAAAAACGTCCTTTTAATACTCCTCTGTCCACATTTCTCTCTCTCCTCCTCGTGTGAAGTTGTGTCCCTCGTCGGACGCACGTCGCCACTGTGACGTGTTCAATATTCAATAGCTGTCTGGCCTCTTCAGTATTTGGCTATCTGCGCTTCGAGCTCAAGAATTTTCTGTTGTCATCGCTTCGTTAAAGATAATCTTTAGTGTGATTTTGTGCGTATGTGTATGCATAAATATGTGTGAGTGTTTGTGTGTTCCATACCGTTTCTTATTTCTTCATCAGTCTGTTATTCAGCAATTTTTAAGAATCCCGAAATATTTGTTCAGTGTTCGTTAATGAGGGAAAATCTAAACATCTACAGTGTGATTGACAAAGCATTTACATGTGCAGACAGCCTGCGTCGCCATCTATTGCCAACAACTACAACCGTCATGTGTAAGAAAATGATTCTCAGGATTTGTATTAAGTCTTCATCAATGTCCATGCGTATATCACGCTTTACGACTTATATAATATATATATATATATATATATATATATATATATATATATATATATATATATATATATATATATATATATATATATATAATATCTTATGATAATTAAAAGATCACGACGAAACTGGGGATAATTTTAACATGGCAGGTGACCTAACCTGACCTCAATGACTGCCACTTGTGATACCAGGGCGTTGCTCTCCTTTACAGTCTAAAATGTCCCATTTCTTATTTTTTAGTTCCCTCCTCCTCCTCCCATTTGACACAAAAACTAAGTATCCCCCAAGTCGAGATGTATGTAGATTCGCACACGGACGCACGCCCAAACGCACAAGTATGCATATCTCTCTACCCCCTCCCCTCATACCACCCCCCTTCCCCTGCCACCAAGGGACCAGGTAGTAAGCAGTAGTACAGTACAGTAGTACAGGGCGATGACCTCTGGCTGCGCGATGGTGACCTTGGCATTTGCGGCTGTCTAGCGCGGCCGGCTGGAGAAAGGAAGGGAGGGGGCGGGGAGAGAGAGGGATAGAGGGGGAGAGAGAGAGAGAGGAGGGGGGTGATAGGAGGAGGAGCGAAGGTAAGGGGTATGGGAGGGAGGGAGGGAAGAGAGGTAGGTAGGGGAGCAAAGGTAGGGGGTATGGGGGGGGAGGAGGGAGTGAAGAGAGGTAGGTAGGGGAGCAAAGGTATGGGGTATGGGGGGGGGGAGGGAAGAGAGGTAGGTAGGGGAGCAGAGGTATGGGGTAGGGGGGGGGGAGGGAAGAGAGGTAGGTAGGGGAGCAGAGGTATGGGGTATGGGGGAGGGTTGAATGGGCGGATGGATGGGTACAGGCCGAGGGGGGAGGGGGGAGGGACAGAGGCAGAGGAATGGGTGTTCAGGTTGTAGGGGTATAGTAGCGCAGGGGGGAGGAGTTGTAGGAGAAAGGTAGTAGAAGTAGCGGTAGCAATGACAAAAAGGAAAAAGAAAAAAAAGGAACAAGGGTCATTTTCTGATACGTTGTCGCCCGAGTGATTCGAAAAGTAACTCTGCGATTGTAACAGAGAGGTGCGTGGCCATAGGAGGGGAGAAGGGGTAGGGGGGTGGCCAGGGAACAGGGAGGGAGGGACCATGGGCACCTAAGGGAGACGGAGAGAGGGCGGGGTGTGTCTATGGGAGGAGGGGGGTTAGGGGTGGCGGGGTAAGTGGAAAGGGGGCACAGTGGGCAAAATTCTAGAGGAATGTATTGCTCAAGGCGTAAATAGGGCACCGAGATTGGCGTATGGGTATTTGTACCAAGGGAAGGAAGAAGGCAAGAGGTAACATTCAAACTTGATATCTGTATGAAAGATATTTAATAAGGAAGACAAATTATTTATATGATTTATTCGCATCCTGAATTATCTCCTTTTTATATTTAAGAAAAATATATTCATATGTATATATACTAAAAAGAAAACACTTCATAGTGAATGGGAACGCGAATTAAATAGACAATCAACGATAGAGAAAAAGAAGAAGAGAGAACCAGAAAGAGCAATAGAAGAAGGAAAGGCAGAGAGAGCGAGACAGAAAAAGAGAGAGAAAGAAAAAAAGACAGAGAGAGAGAGAGAGAGAGAGAGAGAGAGAGAGAGAGAGAGAGAGAGAGACGGACGGCTATAATACAAGTGGAATGAAGGGAAGGACGAGAACTGGATCTCAATGAGGAGGTGGAAGGGGTGGGTGGGGGGGGGGTGGAGGAGGGAGAGGAGGCGAATATATAAGTCATGCAAGGTCAATTTTGATTGCTTGTCGTTATTTACGGATGTATTGCGTTTATTGTTTGACGATATATTTGCATCACTAAGATAATGATACTAACAATAACAACTTGTTATATGCTGTTAAGAAAGCAATTGTATAATAGAAATTACAAACACTTCAACTTCACTTTATACTCAATACGTCCATCACAATTTTATTAGCATCAAATTTTAAGAATATTAGAATTATCTTAGACTTATCTTAGGTAAGTGTTATCGAGAAAGACCACTGACGAAAGGAAATTTCTGCAGGGAAATTTCTTAGAGAAATACCATTGTCACTTCAAAGAAGACCGAAGACCGTGTATATCCTTGTTTGGAGAAGATAAACTTTATTATCGTGATCGAATTTCGTCGCTCAGTTTCGGTCTTTTACATATATCTTTTCCAGTCACGTCGCGGAATATACATATATATGTATAAATACATACATGCATACACACACACACACACACGCACACAATAAACATATATATACATATAATATACAATACACACACACACACATATACACACATACACATATACATATATATACACATATATATATATATATATATATATATATATATATATATATATATATATATATTCATATATTTGTTTATTTATATTCACGCACATCGTAAGGAACAAAACGTTATGCTCTCGATTCAGGCTTTGGAAACGAACCAAAGTATCAATAATGATAAAAAAAACAAACGTCGAAAAAATAACCTAGTTACAAGGTAAACCAGAAAATCAAAACTTGTGTCTTGAACTGTTATAATCACCAAACCAATACATACACAACCCATGAACGCAATGAAGAAAACCCCATACCTCAACCCGTAATAAATGAGGTTACACCCCCTCCAAAAGCAACACTGGCATTCCGTAATGATTTGCCCATCCATACCCCTTTCCGTGGGCCTAACGTGCCCCTTAATACGCACTCCCATCACGTCCTCTCGCCCCCTTATAAGAATGGAATCTCAATAACGCCTAATGCACTGCCAAACCCATGAACTTGGACGCTCCTTCCTGACCCGGCTTTAGGCCCAGTCCTGCGCGCGGTCATCTACCTCAGGCTACGGAGGTCTTCGGGTAGTCTTGTTTTGTTTTGTTTTGGAAAGAGAGCTTGTTTTGGTGGTCGCGATGGATGGGCTTTGGTTGGTGGGTTAGATCGCCAATTTTTTTTTTTTTTTTTATAGATTATGTTGTGTCTTGAAATGGGAGGGACTTTCTGTTATTGCTGTCTTTCTAGATTTTTTTTCTCTTTTTTTTTTGCGAAATGCGAAATTAAAATTATCATGAATGTCTTGAATTATAGATTATAATTCTTCTTAATATTTTGTGTGGTTATTAATTCTATTTGACTTATATTTATCAATGATTAATCAAAACTTCTTGGAAATAATTGTTAGTCTGTAGCTAAATCTACCGAAGAATATATAACAACTGAAGACATGTAACTTTTACTATTTATGAATGAGTATGCATATAGACATATGTCTGTTTGTATGCATGTATGTATGTATTCATGTATGCATGCATGTATGTATATATGTATGTACGTATGTATGTATGTATGTATGTATGTATGTATGTATGTATGTATGTATGTATTTATGTATGCATTTATGTATGCATTTATGTATGTATGTATGTATGTATATGTCTGTGTGTATATATATATATATATATATATATATATATATATATATATATATATATATATATATATATATATATATATATATATATATATATGTGTGTTTGTATATATATATATATATATATATATATATATATATATATATATATATATATATATATATATATATATATATATATATATATATATATATATATATATATATATGTATGTATGTATGTATTTATATTATATGTATGCGTGTATGTGTGTATATATATATACATATATATACATACATATAAATATATATATATATATATATATATATATATATATATATATATATATATATATATACATATCACAAAAGGTTATTTCAGGCTTACCAAATAGTTACTTAACTTGTTACCGTTGAAGTCCTTCATTTTTTAATAGACCTATAACTTCCTCCAGTTGCAAACCGGTTCCCCCCTCGCCGCCTGAGCCCGCCCACCCGCCCAAACCAGTCCACCTCCGGTACGTGATAATAGTCACAACCAATCCCATGTTTCTATGGCTGACCTTCCCTCCTTGTGGCTCCCTTTTTTGTCATCTGCTCCTACTTTGCTCCCTTCTCCAATTTTCTTTTCACTTCTTCTTCCATCCCTACTCCCTCCCTACTTCATTCCCTCCTCCCTTTCCCCTATTTCGCTACCCTCTCCCTTCCCTTCCCTCGCTTTTTTCTCCCTATCCCCTTCCCTCCTCCCTTCCCTTCCCTCGCTTTTTTTTTTCTCCCCCTTCCCTCATTCCTTCAACAGCCATCATTCCTCCCTCTCATCTCCTCCCCTTCAATTTCTCCCTTCTCTCCCTCTCCCCCCCTCTTTTCCCCCCTTCCCTCCCACAGTAATCCCTTCTCCCCCTTCCCCCCAATCCTCCCTTCCCCCCTCCTCTCCTTACCCGGTCGTAGAAGTGCCGTTAGAGAGCCTAGAGGCACGTGAGGTGGTCTCCCATAGGCCGGGTCAGGCCGGTCATTGAAGTAGTTGGACGTCGAGATCTCGGTTTTTGATTCTGGCGATCTGACATTTTCGGAGAAGGAGTATAGTATCCTTCACTTGCTTCACTGGGGATATACATACATATCTATATCTATATCTATCTATCTATCTATCTATCTATCTATATGTGTGTGTGTGTGTGTGTGTATCTCATAATAGCCCCTCTAACTTGAGCTAACGCTGCTATTCAATGAGTGTTTTGATGAATGCCGAAACCCTGTGCAAAGGGAGGCATCATGTGAATAAAGGACGAGCTCATCACATCTCTTGACTACCAAATGATGCCCATAGACGACCGCATGCTGAGCTACGACCTATACTACCGGCTGCGACCACTCCCCCTTTCTTAACAGAGCCTATCCAAGCTACTTCGCTGAAAGAAAACGGACGCTTAAAGAAAACGTGTTGAGGAAAAAAAATAAATAAATAGGAAAGCAAAAAAAAAAAAAAAGAATAAGAATTACTGAAGCGGAAATGGAATAAAATGAAAAAAAAAGAAATGCAAAAGTAACAGAGAAAGGAATGAGGGGAAAACTAATAAAAGGAATAATGACGACGAGGAGAGGAACTGCACCCCCCCTCCCTCCCCCCCCAAAAAAAAAGGCAAGAAAGAGGAACGAAAGGGAAACCTCGTCAACAGGAAAATGACGCCGAAACAGAAAGGCATTCTAGGATAAAGAGCAAGAACACACACGAGAGATAAAGAGGGTGGAAAGAGAGGGAAAACGAGTAGCAGGTGGGAAGGTAATCACTCCAAGGGGTGTGGGGAGGAGGGGGAAAGGGAGGGAGGGGGAGGTGAGGGGGGTATGTTGGGAGGAGAGAAAAACGGTAGATGGCGAAAAGGAGGGGAAACTACATAGGAGGAAAGGGCGGGAGGGACGTCCGTGGCTTCACATGCATGTCATGTAGCAGCCGTTCACAGCCACCGTTACGCACAACAGCCACCTACAAATAAGTTCTTTAGTAGATGTTCATGAGTCAGAATCGATCAAGGAGGACCCAGTAGTTAGGACTGCAACACACCCATGTCGAGACTGTAGCAGAGGCGAGGAATAGTTTTACAGTTACATACAGAGGAGGACGACAAGGAGGAAGGGGAGCGGGTACAAATAAGGCGTCTCACCAAAGCAACCTCGAAGTGTAACTAACTGCTGTGTTCTAAATTGTGGTCGTGCTATGTGCAAAAAGTAGTAATAAAGAATAAAAACATATTAACGATAATGATAACAACAATGATAATGATACTGATAATAATGATAACAATAATGATAAATAATATAGATAGCGTTAACAACAATAATGATAATTCAAAATCACGGAGTACAGATTTGCACTGCTATGCACCGTAACCCAATAAAGAGGAGCCATCAGATTGAAATTTAACCATACAACCTGCGACAACTGGGGACAAACTGACTCTGAATATCTAATGCGTTTAGCAACCACCACAGCAGAATGCAAAAGATCCTCCTCAATATCAAACAAACTATCATAATCCTCGTCCAAAGAAGAAGAAATGACTAAGGAAGATGTAAAGAGCGACACGTGAGGCCAGAGACAAGGCAAGGTTATTGTGTCCTACTCCCCTCATCTCTATTCCTCTCAGCTGGCGACGCAAGCACGCAAAACAAGGGGAACAACAAATACAGCAGTAATGAGGAGAGGCCAAGGCATGCATGCCTTTGTGACTGAGAAGCCGGCGATTGAATGAGAATAGTAGTCGCTGCGATTTGAAATTCAAAATCCCCGTGTGTGTCTCTTGGGACGATATTAGCATCGTGTATCACTGAGCGAAAGCACTAGGCGGGAGAGGGTTTCTAAACAGAACCTGACATCTTTGGACAATATGTAGGTATTGGAATACGCACATTTTATTTATTTTTGTGTTGTTGATGTGAAAATAATCTAGTTTCTGTTGTTTTTACATGGAAGCTTTGGTGCATGTTCCTTCGGACGTGTTAATATGCGACATTATGTAGTAGCATCACTGAACTCTCAACACGTCTTGCAGATATGTCAATGCAATGGTAATAGTCAAGTAATCCAGATAGACTTCCACTGATAAATGGAGTGCTGACGTTCCTGTCCGATCTCCAGCTATCGGGAATACAAGATACACACTCGAAAGATATACTCGGAAGACATTTATTTATAATCTATCATCATTTATGTCTTAGTCTCCCTAAAGACAGTTCATCACAGCCATCTGGTTGAACACGCGACACAGAAAGCATGACTGTTACATTTCGCTTGTCAAAAAGAGGGAAGCAATAAAATACGAGGAATGATATATTTGACGGAGACGTGTGGCTGTTCGTTCACTAATTGCTGTATAAAAATCGCAATAATAGTGACTGATGGCAACCCGACTCGAGGTACTGTGAAGATAACCGACAAAGTTGCAAGTCAGCTTTATGTAGACAGATATACGCGCGTGTGGATAATAACTTCGAATTTATTAACGAGTACCTCATGATAATCTTGTTATTGTGCTGAGACCCATCTGTAATCGTCCACGGTAGTAGGAGATAATGGGCGGAATTACTTTTTGGCAAAATATTGCATGATATTTCCGTCACGTGACCTAGTCGACGAGTGTGACGTCACGCTTCGTGGCCTCCGAGTCGTATCTACAATTGTGGAAAAAAAACACCTTGATATCGCCTTTATGACACGGAAGCATAAGAATCAAAACCGGACAAATTTAGATTTCCCTTTCATTCCGAAGAGACCGAGGATGTTCACGGTTATTATTCCAACCTCTATTCACTTAGGTCATAAGGTTCAGAATGGAGATGCGTTCGAGCCTCCATAGAACAAATGGTGAGGTCTTCCAGTAGTGCTGTTCATGTGTTTGTCTTGTGCCGTTATTGTGTTGCGCTCGTTAAGCCTTTGGTGGCGCGCGCTGCGGTGAGGCTCCAGGTGAGTTTTCCTTAGAGTTATGCCCACTTCACGCGCGTGCACGTTGGTGTGTGTGTGTGTGTGTGTATTATATATATATATTTATATATATATATATATATTCTTTTTTATATATGTATGTTTATATGTATATATGTACACATATATGCATATATATACATATATATATATATATATATATATATATATATATATATATATATATATATATATATATATATTATATATATATATATATATATAAGTACACACACACACACACACACACACACACACACACACACACACACACACACAATATATATATATATATATATATATATATATATATAATATATATATATATATATATATATATGTGTGTGTGTGTGTGTATACACAGTGTGTATATACATATTATGTATATGATATATATATATATATATATATATATATATATATATATATATATATATATACATATATATGCATAAATACACACACAAGTATATAAACGCACACATATATATGAATGCACATACATACATACAAATATATGGATATGAACATGAATATATATATATATATATATACATATATATATATATATACATATATACATATATACACACATTTACACATGTACACAAACTCCAATATTCACATACGTATCGTTTTACATACCTTCATATATATTAAAATGCATAGTCACTTGTTCAGACTGTAGTACATCTATGAGTTCTTGAGGCTGTTCCCCTTCCACCCTGCACTCTGTTCGTCACACCCTTCATTTATATGCTATGGTTGTCTCATAGGCTTCACTTCACTATTCTTCATTCGTTCAAGTGTCAAAGTTATCAACGTTTCGAATTTTTTGTTTTCCTTTTCAAGTAAGTCTTAGGAAAGCACTTTTGCTCTTGTTTTAGATATGTTTGCAAAAGCTGGTTGAAACTGAGTGTATGTTTATTAGTTATAAGGTATGTTATCAGTATTATGGTTATTATTATTTTAATAATTAGCAAATGCGAAAGAAAACTCTTTACGCAAAACAAGTGCGAAATTATCAAGAACCTTGAACCATATTTGCTCCATTTTCACATTTTTTCGTCCGAATTTTCTCCTTTTGGTCGCCAGTCTAATCGGTTTCTTCCTCCTCCACTTCTTCTTCCTTTGCCCATCAAACAACTACGGTCAACAAGTAGAAGCTGTATCTAACTCGAAGTATCTTTGCTTCGCTAACACTGATGTTGTGTCGGCAAACATCGCCGTGGATCGGACACTAATGCCGCCCTACTGAAGGAGTGTCTTCTTTCGCTCGAAACGTCACGGTTTTAGCGTTGCTTCCGTTTTTTTTTATAATGACAGTGGTATAACACTTTTTTGTTAATGTGTTTTGTGTGTGTGTGTGATTTCACTTTTTTTTTGCTTTAATAATTTCACTAGTATGGTACTTTTTTTCATTTGTGTGGTACCTTTTAAATAATGTAATTGATATGGAACTTTTTAAAAATATATAATTTTATTTGTATATATATTTTTTTATAGTTTCACTAACATGTTACCTATTTCTTGTGTGAGGGATAGCTTTGGAGGTGTGGCGGCTTATGATAGAATAGGACCAATTAGTGGGCCATAAAGCTTCATATCAAAAGAGGAAAAATTATCGAGTTGTTGGTAATGTTATGAGGCAGGTGTTTGTAAATAACGAAATATGTTTTGGTGAAAAGTTGTCAGTTATATACCACATCATGCTTTGCTTTCCTATCTTCTAATACAACTGTTAATTTCTATGTTGATTCTTTGAGACTTCGTTAATTTTTCGATTCACAAAAGTTCTCCGTCTTTCCAACATTACTTTTAGAGATTTATGAATTTATTGTCAAGGAAAATTTCGCTTTTAGCCTTGTGTCTTATCAACGAAGATTCGGGGCGGTTGATTCTGCTCCTTAAGCCGTTCACTCAGAGATCGTTCCTGCTCATCTCCTGGCCAAAGGAGGTCTGGCCTACGGCGTTGGGGCGGCGATGCTATCAGCTGACCCTGTGTGATAAGTCGAGGGGGAATGTGGCAAAAAACAACATGAAAAATAAAACGTGCAGATGATTTTCGTGGAGCATCAGTCGTCTGTGGTGGGTATACATTGAATCTCTATGTTATTTAAAGTAGTTTGAATTTAATTACATTCGAAAATTTCATGGATATAGCGAGAGGAAATAGTAAGGGCATATGGAGTGCGAGTTAGGACCATCAAGTATGGTTATACTTTATGTTAACGGACGAAAAACTGGTTTGAGAGGTTGCATGACAACCTTGGCGAGACCACGGAACGTCTACAGGAATAATCTTTGTAGAGACGATAATTGAACCCTTCGAAATGCAACTATACAATGCCATGTTGCCATTAGAGAATCAATGGCATGGAATTATGTTGTCAAGGTAGAAAATAGAAATAAAGAGAAGGAACGTCTAAATAGCGTCTATTCACTTCCGGGTCGGACGTAGCCGAGGGACCGGGTGTCACAACACGAGACGCAGCCACCTCGGACCAAGGTATAGGGTCGTGTGCAAAGAGCCTGTTGGGGATACGTATACCTATGTTCTCGAGTCCCTAACCTAGCCTAACCTAAGACTATCTGCCGTCTTCAATGCAAATGCGAGTTCGTTGTGCGAGGAGACTTTGTAAACACAATCGCATCGCGGTATTCATCGGCTGTGTGATGCGAAGGAAGACGGAATGAGAATGGAGTTTGAGGGACACTGCAAGTATAAAGTGTCGTTCTGTTGATTCTCGGTAATCTAACGAAGCTTGTCAGACTCAAGTATAGCATAGGGCACTATATTTATGAATAAGTTTGACTTAGTCTTTTGGGAAAAATAATAATAAAAAAAAAAATACATAATTGTATGCATGAGATTACAGGGAAGGGTATGCAAATTATTGTTTATATAGTGTTTACTGAGCTTATAAGAAATGTAACGCATGTATAAACACGATAAGAAGCAGCTATAATGAGAGAAGACAATAAAAAACATTCCTTATATTCGTCTGATAAGGAGTCTAGTCTGACTCGAAACGGCACTCGTTGCTGTCATTGTAGCTGTTTCATTTCACTTACTTTCTGTCCTCGCGATTATTAGGAACGAATTTTATAATTAATCACTCTATCCTTTATCTATGTCGAGTGGTTCAGATGGACTACGAGGACACATTAACTGGCTCTTCACCCAATTAATAGATCGAGTTAGACTACCTGAAAGATACGGATCTATCACGGGTGACTGGCAATTCGGTCCTTAATAGAACCAGCAGGTTGGACATGCGCCCGAGAGTGTAGATAACCCACAAGCAGAGGGGAATGAGCAGAACGTTCCAGTGTTTCCAGACATCCCGTGGTGACAGGTAAGGGAAATGGGTATTAATGGTGTTATGTCAGGCA
>NW_028234424.1:8156468-8158968 GCF_977035675.1 Penaeus japonicus
CTTATTTACGGGTCGGGAATGATTTTGAGGTGCTGGTGATATCACGCGTTTACTCAGGAGCGCTTCTGTTATTCAGTTCTCCTGTCTAATAGATCTAATAGATCCTAATAGATCCTAGCTTATCCTACCCTAGTCAGATCTAACCTACCGTAAATTAAGGAGTATCGGATGGACCCTAGTGCCTAGACATACTTTTCTGAAATTAATTTAGTGTCAAATTACTCATTAATTGAATTATATCGTAGACGGAATCAACGACTTTCTCTTCTTATCATGATTGTGTTCATGGGAGGAATGATTTTGATTTAGGTAATTCGATGGACAAGGAAGAATTATAATGTCGTTGCATGGGGCAGCAGGTGTTTATTTATTCTATATTATGGAATACGACTTGATTCGTTATTATTTGTACTCGAGTAATATTCGAAGTATTCGAGTAATGTATTCTATCACGAGCCACTAATTGCCTGCTTCATTTGTCAAAATTATGAAAGATGGCAACGCACGGATAATAGCTATTTGATTAGAACATAAAAGGGGGGGGGGAGCTTATGAAACCTTGGGAATTACCATGAAAATGTGAATATTAGTTCGAATGTCTTTATCTATAAGGTTGACCACACACACACACACACACACATACACACACACACACACACACACACACACACACACACACACACACACACACACACACACACACACACACACACACACACACACACACACATATTCCCCTGAGTTTGTGATGAAGTTAAAACGGAACATGACTAACGAAACCACGAACACCAAGAGGATTCCCCCCCCCCCCCCCCCCCAAAAAAAAAAAAAAAAAAGGCGAGACCAAACCGACGCATCAGCCCAGACGCTCATCACAGCCACGCATACAGATTTCACACAAATGTCTCCCCAAAAACAGTGGAATAACACTGTAATGAGCCTGCGACCCGATAGGATCAGTAACCTTTGCTGGCACAGAACCCGGCTGGAGGAAGACAGATTCCATAACGCAGAACAGTTAACGAGCATTAATATTCAGTATCCTAGGTCTGGTTGTATGATCCCTCGCATGCTTATTTCATCGGCGGTAATCGAAGTGTGTCAAAATGTAACGGACGTTTTCGAAGATATATATGCGGTGGGCGCGGGATGGGGTCGCTTTTGGATTCCTTGAGATGCGTTTTCATGATAAGTGGGCGGGTGGCGTGCGATTCGACGGGAACCGTTATAGGGGGGGGGGGGGGGGTCTACTGGTTTTTTTCTCTCTCTCTCTCTTTTTTTTGTCTGTTTTCTAACTCGGTCTTTTTTCTCTCTTATTTTTCTTTCTTTTGTGCTCTGTTCTCCTCCGTCTGTATCTCTCTCTCTCTCTCTCTCTCTCTTTCTCTTTCTCTTCCCCCCGCCCCTCTCTCTCTATCTCTCCGCCTCTCTCTCTCTCTTTCTCTCTCTCTCTCTCTCTCTCTCTCTCTCTCTCTCTCTCTCTCTCTCTCTCTCTCTCTCTCTCTCTCTCTCTCTCTCTCTCTCTCTCTCTCTTTCTCTTTGGTATGAAATGAATCCTCCGATTCTGAGTTATCATTTGAGACATTTTGTTTATCTCGGTAAGTTTCAGTGCTTCATGACAAAAGCTGTAAAGATCATGACACAGACAAGGTCTTGTAGAGTACAATTACACAAGAATTCATGAATGATGTTAATAGTAAACTAAATTAGGGGCTAATTGTATCTTCCGGAAGGATATTAGAAATAAAATGTTTCACCGCGATGAGAGCTATCATTACTGGAATAACTTATTTGTTCGCAGTTACCGCAGATACAGCGACAAATTTGACACTTGTGAATGCCAAGGGAAAGAAGGTACTTACGAGATGAGGAACTTGATGGGCCACGCCAGGAGGCCGTATCTCTCGGGCTCGGAATAGGCGCCGCAGACGGCCAGTTGCGCGCAGCTCCTGGTGTCGATGACGTTGGGTATCCCCGCTAAGGACTCCGTCACTAAGGTAGTGAGTAAGGACTCTTGGTAGGACTCGTCGTCGCTGAGGTCCCTCTTGGACACTCCTCCCTGGGTGGTGGTGTAGATGGACACGGCGAGGCCACCCAGGAGGAAGAGGGCGATGAAGGCGAGGGCGCCGAAGGACTGCAGGTCCATGCCGGCCGCCGAGGTGTCCCCGGCGCCAGGCAGGGTGAAGGAGAAGAGCGGGATGGTGAAGGCCACGGAGGTGTTGAAGGCAGCCGACCGGTCGTAGTTTAGGAAGAAGCGGGCCTGCTGCTCCGACGGCGCGTCGTACAGGTCACGCACGGTGTCCTCCATGTTGGCGGCCTCAGCCCCGCCGCTGCACCCCGCCACCAACACCGCCACGGCCACGATCCAAAACATCACGCCTGCAAAGTGCGACTTGGGTTAGGCGGCGAAAGGGGAAAGGAACACCGGCGGCGCTCCGAGTTCAGAGGAGGGTTAGTTCTGAAAAAGGAGTGGGTATTCACGGATATGTTTGGGGTGATTGCA
>NW_028234424.1:8161468-8163968 GCF_977035675.1 Penaeus japonicus
AGAGAGAGAGAGAGAAAAGAAAGAGAGAGAGAGAGAGAGAGAAAAAAAAGCGAGTGAGAGATAGAGAGACAGAGTGAGAGTGAGAGAGAGTGAGAGAGAGAGAAAGAAAGAGAGAGAGAGAGAGAGAGAGAGAGAGAGAGAGAGAGAGAGAGAGAGAGAGAGAGAGAGACAGAGTGAGAGAGAGAGAGAGTGAGAGAGAGAGAGAGAGAGAGAGTGAGAGAGTGAGAGAAAGAGAGAGAGAGAGAGAGAGAGAGTGAGAGAGAGAGAGAGAGAGAAAGAAAGAAAGAAAGAAAGAGAGGAGGGATGCAGACAGACCGACCGACAGACAATCAGACACAGACAGAAAAAAACAAAAAACACAAACAACACAAAAGACTCACAAATAACAGATGTCCAACTCCACCCCACATCCTTCTCCCGACCCCCCTACCCCCTCTACCCCCAACCCTCCAAAAAAAAAATCCAAGAACCGTAAGATCTCGCAATAAAGGCGAGAGGAAGCGAGCGGAAGAACCAAGAACCAAGAACCATCTGTTTCACGAGGAGGCGAACGGGACCGAGATCTGTGGCGCCATTACGGGAAGACAGATATATATATATATATGATGTGAGGTGATGATAGCCACATCTCCGTGATGTATTGTCCAGGCGATATCTAATTAATGCTGTTCAGGTGATTATATACCCCTTGGGTATTATCTCGTATTCTGTATGATATTGTCCAGGTGATTTCTCTTTGATATTACATAAGCGGTCTATCATGAACATCGTACAAACGATATTGTACGAGTGATAGATGTTTAAAATTCTATAGGCGATATCTCTTTCATATTGATCCGCCGAGATGTGCTATCTACTAGGGCCATATCTTTTTTTTATTGACCATCCTACCTCTCATGGTTTTCCGATGATGTTCATTATGCAGCTACTTTTTGTAATAGTATTCCAAAAACACGGGATATCATCCATCCAGTGGCCTGTTGATGTCCCCAAACATGATTTATTCAATGACCTATATATCTATTCATTTATTCCCATAACATCATCCTTGCTGAAACCTGCGGCCTCCTCATAAAATTACCCATTCTCTAACCGGTGACACTCCCTTACGATTACCCATAATGCCTCCCAGGGACCTTCCTCAAAGGCCCATCGCCCGTCCAGTGGATATACTATAGCATGTTTGCGTTACCAAGCCGATGTAAAGGTAAAAGATGATTATTAAATAGAAGGAATAGATTAAGATTAAGATGAAGAAGGAAAATATTAATGATGATAAACGCAAGTAAAAAAAAATATCTATATATATATATCTATCTATCTATCTATCTATCTATCTATATATATATATATATATATTTATATATATATACTTTTTCATCTATTTTGTAGTACTGAGTACATATTCATCACGAACAAAACTTGTTTCCTTGGCAAACGAAAGAAAGCGAACAAATCAGCAATTGAGAAAGACGAATCTAAAACACACATATATAACGTATAACAATATCTGCTTCATTTCCACCTAATCTGTATGTTATTCCCTCGTGATGATTAACGTTAAACCACGATATTGTTACACTCGCGGAGGACCATCGCCATGAGAAAACATCTGTGTGGAAGCACCATAACGCATTATTACGACACAATAATGTTAATTCTATCTGGTGAACATCCTGTTGCCATAGTGTGAGACAGTGAAATGCGGTTAGTACGGAATAGCATTTGCATAATACGAGAAGGGAGTTTAATCGCTTGATCTTTTGTTTATTCCGTTGTTTGTCTACTTCCTTTATGGAATGATTTTATTCGTTATGTTCTTCATTTGTGTTTATTTGAGTGTTTATAGGGCGCGTGTATAAGAATGTATAGGGAGGTACGTATTACGGGTAGAAAAGATTGTGGAAATCTATGAACTTGATAAAAGGTGGGAAGAAATAGAAAGGCTGATGCATATAGAGGTAAGTGATGAGATGGATGCGTGGAATTAAAAAGGAATACTTAAACTCATTAAAGGAATAACTGATAGTCGTTAACCCGTTGAGTTCTAATCTAAAACATGTTACAGAAACTAATATCTTTAATTTGGATAACAATTCTCACACGGACATATCTCGTCACGATATTCCGCAACAAGGAAAATGATAATACTAATGATCAGAGTAATAATAGTGATTGAATATACAATAAAGAAACAATAGCAAATAGACATATGAATATCCACAATAACACTGACATAAACCTATTCCAATCGCTTACAAACTACCAAAAAAAAAAAAAAAAAAAAAAAAAAAGTCTTTGAAACGAAGACAAGACACGGAATACAGCGGTCAAGATAATTACAAAAGGTTTCTGTACTTTACTGTTCGAGCGAGTTTCCATCTGGCGCTGCGTCCTTTGATCGATGATGACAGGAGAGAAGTAATTAAAGGTTTATTATTTTGATGGATAGCTGAGTATTTAGAGGTTATCCAGAGCGTCTTAGATTGTTGTTGGTTGG
>NW_028234424.1:8181468-8193968 GCF_977035675.1 Penaeus japonicus
AAAATTTTTTTTTTTTTTAAAAAAAAAATTTTTTTTTTTTAAAAAATTTTTTAAAAAAAAAAAAAATTTTTTTTTTTTAAAAAATAAAAAAACAAAAAAAAAATTTTTTTTAAAAAAAATTTTTTTTAATTTTATTTTTTTCCCCTTTTTTCATTTTTTTTTTTTTTTAAAAAAATTTTTTTTTTTTTTTTTTTTTTTCCTTTTTTTTTTTTTGGGAAAAAATTTTTTTTTTTTTTTTTTTTTTTTTTTTTTTTAAAAATTTTTTTTTTAAAAATTATATTAATATATTATATTCAGTATTAGAGATATGAGATACTTACATACATATATATATATATATATTATAAATATATATAGATATATATAGATTTGAGATAATTGATGTATTGTGTTTGTGTTTTGTGGGTAGACACACACATATAATATGGCACAGAATAGTTGTATGGTGCATTAGTCTTTATTGTCCAGTTATTACAAGTTAGTGAACACAAAAAAAACGTATTGTAAGAAGAAAATTGAAAGAACAGTACCAAGACGCTGTGCCGAAGCAATGTCAATCAAATGCTAAGCAGTTAATGCATTAATCATTAATGAAAAAAAATATCAGTGTGTTACACTTTCCAAATTGTCGGTTTGTAGCTCAAAGGTATAAAGCAAATACTATAACGTAGTGGTTGCGCTCATTATGTTATCTTGTTTTTTTCCCTCGATGGTTTGTTAGTGCCGAATTCGCAGAATAAAACAATTGTGGTTGCCAACGTATATCGTTTCTTTAGTAAAAGAAATAAACAAAAGAAGGTTTCCTGATTTCGATCTTGAAAAAGAAACCCGAAATGGATATCAAATTACTTTTTATTTTTCTTCACATCTCCTAATATATCCACGTCATATGATCTGTTATGATCAAACCTTGTCTAACCTGTGCTGTATTAGTTTTTTTTTTCGTTTTTCTAGTTTGACAATTTTTTTTTTTTTTTTTTTTTTTTTAGATGGTGTTATTTGACGGAAACTCTGAGATTCATGTTATCTTTTTTTATGGGTTTGGGAAAGTATTATTTGACCTGCCATGTAAGCCTTTTTTGGCGAAAAGGTCCCTCCTTCGTCTCTAAACCTACCGTACCATACCCCTCACCACCCCCCCCACCCCACTCTCCAATCCCCATCTCCCACTCCCCCACCTCCCACCCACCCTAACCCATCCCAACCCGCACTTCTACCCCCCCACCACCGCCACTCTTTCACCAACCCCAACATTTTCATCTCACTCCCCCCTCCCCCCTCCCCTCTCTCCCTCCTCCTCCGGGCTAATGTCACACCGGAATACACTATCACTAATGCTGACCTTTTCGTTCTGGGTAATTCTATGTTGTGGCGTTAATTCTGTGGTTGTGACAGGTGCTGATTATATATATATATAGAAGGAAAGAATAGTTACGGGGATGCACCTACACCCGGAATGATGTATCTCGTTTGACTATTCCTTTTTCTAGTATTCTGTTTTGTGTCGCAGGTGCATTTTTTTTTTTTTTTTCAAAGCAAGCGATATTTACATAGAAATTCGTAATAGACTTTACAAGTGAGAGTGAGAAAAAAAGTTGTAAATAAACGTCAACTTTCCGACACAAATATACGCACACACGCATACGTAAACAAACACGTACACGCACACACACTTACGCACACAAACACGTACACGCGCAATCAAACAAGACAGACCATCAAACATACTAACTAACAAACGCAAAAAAAAAACGAACCCAAACGCCCGCTGACAAACAAACAAACAAACAAAGACGCATCCACACCCACATTCACCTACAAACAAACAACACAAACAAAAAACGAAGGACCAAACGCCACACCAAGCCATACAAACAAAGGTTCAAATACATCGCCATTCTTCGAAGTAACCGGTTTTTCTGTTCACCTTCTCGCCTGTTTCGGTCCCAGAGAATTCCTCTACCAATGCCCGTTGTGGGCTACTCACTAACGGATTCTAAGTACTTCTACTCGCGGGCTTGAAGAATAAATGGAAAAGAGTAATGATGGGATGGGATTGATTTTCTATAACTCTTTTTAGATGATTCTGATCTATTTTCGTGGATATGATTTGTTTTATTATAACCATTATTATGATTATTATTATTGTTAATACTATCGTTATCATGATAATTTTCGTGATTGTCATTGCCATTATAATCATTATATGATAAGCTACAACGATTTCCTAGTACTAAATGAAGAGAATTTCTTTAAATCCCCCCCATAATAAGCAATATATTCTACAAGTTACTGATAAGTAGATTAAGACCAGTATATCTTTCTTACATACGTCTTACTGAAACACAGCTGAAACACACAATATTGTTTTCTTTCTTTATATCCTCAACTGACTAAGAATCACTGGAAGCTATTTTTTAGATATCAAGTGTGTGTTTACTCGCTCGGAACATTAATGGTGGAAAAAAGTGGCATTTCATTCATACTCTAATGTGTTTCTCTTGATTCACGAACAGTTTGAAAGTGAATACGATAATTGGCAATATATTTTTAAAAGCGGGAATGAAAATAGGAAAGAAAAGAGAAATTGAAATTACGGAAATTTGAAATAAATTAGATGAAATTAGATTGGGAAATAGAGAAGAATGAGAAATTAGGAGAATGAGATATAGAAAACACGATAAGGAAGAAAAAACACTGGTTGGTAGAGTTGAAAGCAAAAACGATACGTGGGATTAAAAAATGATGTATGAAAAAAAAACTATAATTGGAGAAAGAATCGACAAAACGTTCAGGAAGATTTAAAAAAAGATCTAATAGATGGCGCGGTAATAAAAATAAGGAAAACCCTTTTATAAAGATAAAAAGTAAATGACGATTGTGAATAGAGTTCAACAAAACGCGTCTATCAAAACACGGTTTGAATACAACAGAGGGCATAAAAGGCATGACAAAAATACAATACCTATGGTACCTGCCGACTTCTATCCAAACGTTATAGCATTGTTGCCACTGTCATTCCTCTCGGGGCTCGAGAGGGGCTCCTCTTTTTACTCTTTTTTTTTTTGGTCGCAAAGTGTGCCATCACTTGTTCTTTGGGAGGAATTCCATGACTGGGATTTTTGTGTCCGTCTTTTTGTGCGCCGAATGCTCTGTTGAAATACGAAGCTCTCGACTGCTGTAGAAAAATATATTCATATACATATATATATATATATATATATATATATATATATATATATATATATATATATATGTATGTATGTATGTATGTAATACTAATAATGTAGTTGGTTGTATATTGTGTTGTGTGAGTGTGTGTGTAGTGGTGGTGTGTGTGTGTGTGTGTGTGTGTGTTGTGTTGTTTGGTGTTGTGTGTGTTGTGTGTGTATGTGCATTGTAGTGTGTAGTGTATTTGTGGTGGTGTATATTTATATTCATTTTTTACACATTACACCTACACATACATACACTTACACACATTTACATGTATATAAACCCTTAAATACACCTTACACGCCCCCATCACGATACAGCCTCACACAATTCACAAAGCGACGGCCGCGCCACACAAGGAGAGCGGCGTGACCACAAACTAACCGCACCTTCAACACATACTGACGTGGTCGAAGATACAGCAAGGCTCTTGGTCGTGTTGAACAGCATAGGGAGCAAAGCGTCATGTGGTCATGGTTACTGTGTACTCTTGACCACATCTCGCGTTTGCTAGTTCTTTCACACTGACCGTATCCACTGAATCGGTAGTTTTTTGTTATGTATATTTCCCCTTGGCTAGGTTAACTCTCACAATGTCTTTATGTAATCACTTGTTGTTCCGTCTGATCACTATTTTTTCACACTTTGTGCGAGGAAGTCTTATATTAATCATATATTTTCAGGAGCATTTTACAAGCGTTCTTTAAACGATTATCATCATTCATTACTATTATGAGCATCATCTCCCTCTCCCTTTCTTCTCCTTCTTTTCTTTCTCTTCCTAATCCCAACTGGCAGCCGGTGTTGCTATCCATTTTGAGATCAACACCTTGAACAATTTTCTCCGCAGGTTAATCATCTTGAGGCTGTAAAACCTTGAGCGATTATTTTATAGTTTTATACAAACACCCTCTCCATTATCTGATGATGGGCGCTTATCCTCTATGAATAAGCAATGGTTGTGGGACTTTTACAGTGAAAGACGAAAAGTTGTAAACAAATAATTACGAGGCGGTGTTACTAAGACGACCGTTAAAAACGTTGTAAAAGTTTGTTGATATTTTATTCTTTTTTCTTTTGTAGACAAGCTAAAATGCCAAATCTAATTAGGAAAGATGAGATCCTATCATGCATGGTTTCAGCATCAACTTGTTCTCCATGCGTAGAACTAGAAAGAAGAAATATATAAATAGGAATCGTGATATGAGGTAACGCGACCGAAAGAGAGAAGGTGGTAATGGAACGGTGTAAGGCGATGGCGGAAAGTGGAGGGAGGAAAGAGGAAAAGAGTTTGGTGGAACGAAATGAGAAAGTAACTGTAGGAGGTAGAAACCAATGTAAATCAATATGAAGAATCCTCTTATTTAAAAAAAAAGTACTTTACCCCCAACCCCCCTAAGAGGTAAATAGTGAGAGAAAGAAAGAGAGAGAGGAGGGAGGAGAGAGTGAGAGAGAGAGAAAGAAAGAGAGAGAGGAGGGAGGAGAGAGTGAGAGAGAGAGAAAGAAAGAGAGAGAGGAGGGAGGAGAGAGTGAGAGAGAGAGAAAGAAAGAGAGAGAAGAGGGAGGAGAGAGTGAGTTCGTGGGGAGTCTCCTGAGTAAAGCAAGGCCATCCAGCTCGGTAAATCATTTCTAGAACACAAGCACAGTAAAACGGGTAAACAAAAACGAAATGAAACACCTTCACAATGTTTACGGAAATATTAAACCCTGATTTTTCAAATGCGCCTAGACTCGTCTTCGGAAAGAAAGCAAACTGAAAGGGTTAATGGAAAGCGATTTGACTAAAGATATCTGCATCCCTTGTAAGCATTTCATGGTGTGCTTACGGTAGCTTATACAATAATGATGATAATAATAGTAAAGCTACTACTAATAATGATGATGATAATAATAGGCGAACGACCCAAGGTGAGTGATGTAAGTACTGGTTTTGGTGTTTGAAGCGTCCTCTCCGATAGCTCGTTGTCTTCAGAATATGAAAGGGAGAAAGGGACTTGATTTGAACTTTCTATCTATAATGCAAACATTCAAGCGAGTTCGTGAGAAGTTATGAAATATTACTAAAAATGTAAACGGAGATAATAAAACGAAAATCATTATGTTTCTTTTCAGTTTTCGCATATCCTAAGCGTGAATCAAAGTATGATTTCCTTGTTGTTTTCTACATTATTCAAAACAAATAATTCATTATAAGTTCCGTTAAAGAAGTGCATAGACCTGGGATACAGACCAGCCTGTATGTTCTTCCCTTCTCTCTCTCTCTCTCTCTCTCTCTCTCTCTCTCTCTCTCTCTCTCTCTCTCTCTCTCTCCTCTCCTCTCTCCTCTCTCCTCTCTCCTCTCTCTCTCTTCTCTCTCTCTCTCTCTCTCTCTCTCTCTCTCTCTCTCTCTCTCTCTCTCTCTCTCTCTCTCCTCTCTTCTCTCTCCTCTCTCCTCTCTCCTCTCTCCTCTCTCCTCTCTCCTCTCTCCTCTCTCCTCTCTCCTCTCTCTCTCCGTCCCTCCACAATAATCAATCCAACGCGGATGTATTAGTGAAAAATAGAGCACGGGAGATTAAACCTCGGTATCTGGAGTGGACAGTTAGCTTCCCAGGGACCGGTTTTGGGAGTGATGGCGAGCCACGCCTATTACACTGGTTCAGCCAATGAGAATATTACGCGTTAGGCCTGCGCGAGTTCTCATTGGCGATCGAGGAAGAGGCTGGCCACGGACTGATCACTTACCTTGACCCTGACTATATTTCGTTGTGTCCTCGTACTTTTAGCGAAATTATGGTAAGGTGACGGAATTGTGTCTGTGTTCTTTTCGGGAAGAAAGTAGCATCTATTTTTCTTGATTCATTATGAAATTATATATTTTAATAATTTTCATGCTTTATAGTTTATGGCTTTCATAGTCTAAAGTGTCGATGTTATTTTGTTTTCTTCGTCGAGAACCCTAATTGCGGGAAAGCAAGGTCGGTAAAAGGTGAGGGAGAAGGGGGAGGGGGGGGGGAAGGGAGGGAGGGAGGGGGTAATAGAAACAGAAGACCAATGTCCATAGGCCTATCGACACCTTGTATTTATAACCTTCACAAACCTTGACCTTGATGCTTCGTAATGAGTGAATGGTAAGGCGAAGGCACCGTTACTGTGTACCTGACTCTCTCGACACTTAGCGACATTAGTTGGATTCTAGGAGTTTGTTCAGGAAATAATATCGCTAGGCCTTTGTGGTGTGTGGTCGTGGATGTTAGTTAAAGATGTGGGAAAGGAAGTTCGAGTTGGTAATCATCACCTACATTCAGAATGTTATGGCGATTGTGTGATAGAACGAAGAAGAAAAAAATCAAACTCACTGGCCTTTTTTATGCATGGGTAGAAAATAAAGTTACGAGAACAGCTACAAACCTACACATATAGGAAATACGTTATGTACATCCATTATGAATATTAATTACCACTTTCTTTCATAGCCAAGAGGGAAGAAATTACCATAATTACAATTTTTAATTACCATATAAAAACGTTTTTGTCTCATCTCTTACGATATTGGTACCCAAAGTTCTATGAATAACAAATATGCCTGTAGGGTGCACTTCATCACATATCAACAACCTTGTTTCTCATTTCCTTGGGAGTGTTGTACCATCATACACAAATGTTAAATGATCCGATTATCATTGTTCAGTTAACACGAGCAGGATTATAATGACACATTCTCCTGAATACTCCTGTACGCATTTTACATAGAGGTTATAAAAGAAGAAATGAAAGAACGAAAACGCAAATTTTTTTAGCGTAGGATTACAATTAGTGTTTTCCTAAGAACTTATTGTTCTTGTACAGAATGTCTCGTGCTCGAGATATCGTGGCTCTCGTTTTTTTATGTTTCATTCTTAAAATAGGTGCCGATTTAAAAGTGACGATAAACGCAAGTAAACATTCAACAAAGGTGTCATAATTTCAATGATACAAAAGGTTATATGCTAATTTTGTGTCCATTATAGGTACTCGTAAGGCCACAGACAATGAAGGTCGTCAAGTCATAAAAAAAAAGTAAATCTGACATCATAGATTCAAGCAGAAATATTTGCATACGAACACACCCGCTTAATCTCTTAGTCTGAGACAAACACAACACAAAAAATCTCAAGACAACAAAATGTCCTCCGATCATCCGATGTACTGCCTTATCGTAAGCTTTTACGAACAAAGGCATATCCCTACTCACCCCCCCCCTCCCCCCTCCATGCACAAGCACGCATGCACTCCACATGCAAACGCGCAGACATGTGCTACAAATGACACGCGTGCTTCATTCAAGTGACTGCATTATCAAAAGTGGGTTGCACGACTTTCATTGTGAAGTGATTATTGCTCAGACGAAACATGCTCGCGGAATGGCCTTTTTATATCTTCTTTGTTGGTGTTGCTGCAGACGCCCACAAGATTACCTTGATGCATGGTAATAAATCACGCAAATTATACGGTATGTTCGTAAGGAAGAGAAAGAAAGAAAGAAAGAAAGAAAAAAAAGGACGAGTGAGTGGAGAGGCCGAAGAAAAGAGAAGCAAAAACCTGTATGACTGTGTGATGCATAAAAATGGACGGGCCGTGGCTGAGAAATATAAATCAAACAACTACTAATTTCCGTTTTCTTTTTTTTCTTATGGATGTATCGAAAGAAAAATAGAAGAAAAAAGAGACAGGTGGTAAAACGAACCCATATAAAGCTTCGCTTGATGATTCGAACACGCTCAAAATAACGTTGTTCATATGCTTCGGGTAATATTTCACCCAGAACCAGTATCTCTTTTTCTCTGCTTCACTTCTTGCAAATTATGGCGAAACATGTGATAAAGTATCGATAAAATGAAAAACAAGGAAGATATAATGTTTTACGAAGTGGAATATTAGTACCGAAGGAAACAGATGCTTCGTACGCTTGCACTTCCTAGTTTCCTCAATGCCAAGAAACCGATTTTAATATTCATGAATCTAGTTGCATTTGATCAAGAACGAGTGCAAGATCTCGGAGATAGACCTTCGAAGGCGAGAGAAAACGCACGTAGATTTTTTTTTAAATGAAGTCCTATCCTCTATGATCTTTTGAAGGATTCGATTTCAAATTTAAAAGAAGAAGAATCCATTTCAGAGGAAAATATCAGCTCGTAATTATAGTGCAGAGAATCATATCTCTTCAGAAGTATATTTCAAACATATTCTAGTGAAAATATATCATATATATTTAAAAGTATGTCTTCTTTTATAACAAGAAAAAAAGAAAAGAAAAGAAAAATGAGTATGTTGCTTATCCGTTATTCTCCTAGGCCCCTCCTCTTTCGGCAGCGACTGTTAACGGTCAAAACCCGTTGGAACATCTTTTTGTCATTAGTATTTTGGAAGTTTTGACTGGGGGGTTAAAGGTGGGAGTGCGTGGGTGAAGGAGAGGGGGGTGGTTGCAGTGTCAGAGGGAAGAGGATAAGGAGAGGAGGTATGAGGAACGAGGAAAGTGTGTAGAAGGAAGTCAGTGGGGAAGGAGATAGAGGATGAAGGAAGAGGTAGAAAGGAAGGAAGGAAGGAGAGAAAAAAGAAAGGGGGGGGGGGTGACTAGACGGAAAAATACAGAACAAAAAGAGGAAAAGAAAATAGATATACCAAATGTAAACAAGAAAGGGAAAATAAAATAGATATACCAAATGTAAACAAGGAAAGGAAAAGAAAATAGATATACCAAATGTAAACAAGAAAAGGAAAAGAAAAGATAAAGACATAAATAACACAAGATAATGTAAACATATACAGGATGAGGCAATCACTATGAATATTGCCGATAAACGCCAGCCATTCGATAACCGCAGGATAATGAAGTTATTTCCCGTCGGTAACAATAAATGCATATTATACGATAAGAGAAATAGTTATGATGATGATGATAATTATAAAATTAATAATGGCAGTAAGATGACATGATAAAAATGGTAATGATAACACTAGTAATGATAATCTCAATTGTAAATCGACAACGAAGACTTAAAAATCAACGAAATAAGCATAGGAATAAGAAAGAATCTCTGAAGATACGTCGTTCGATTATTGCAGAAAATGCAAATGAAAATATACATTTCGTTCCTCTGATGGGCCGTTGTGAGTCATTTACTTAAAATTTATTATGCTTTTTTTATATTTTTCATTAACATTATGCAAGTGAGGACAGTTCTATATATTCATATTTACTCATGATAATGTTTATAAAGTTGATAATGTAGTTAAAATGAACGATGATTCCAAACGAAAAGAATAAAGAAATAAAGGAGGGAAATGGAAAATGCGGACTTCACCCAGGGATAATTCCTATGAATTCCTCGCTCCTTTTGAAAGAGCCGATTACGAAAGAAAAGGAAAGAAAAGAGAGAAGAGGTAGAAGGGAAAGAAGAAACGAAAAGAGGGAGAGAAAACAAGAGAAATAAAAGAAGAAGAAAGGGTAGAAACCGGGGATGGAAAACAAACAAGCAAACAAACAAAACGGAAACAGGCCAACCGTTCGGATATTAAGAAATAAGGAAGTCTTAGAGTAAACATTTCCCTTCCTTATGACAGGATGGTGAATTAGCCACTTCATTAACACTTGGCATCGATTTCTTTCAATGGATCAGTAGGTCTGTGGTGTAGGTTGGTTAGACGAGAGAGAAAGAGAGTGTATGAGTGAGAGAGAGAGAGAGAGAAAAGAGAGCGTATGAGTGAGAGAGAGAGAGAGAGAGAAGGGGGGGGGAGTCAAGAGAGAGAGAGAAAGAGGGCGTATGAGTGAGAGAGAGAGAGAGAGAGAGAAGGGGGGAGTGAGAGAGAGAGAGAGAAAGAGGGCGTATAAGTGAGAGAGAGAGAGAAGGGGGAGCGAGAGAGAGAGAGAGAGACACCACGAGTCCTTGGTTGGAGAAGTTTTCTGTCCAAAACTTCCGCTGGCCTTTCGCGCTGACAAACTTTAAGGAGGATTATGCTTATTTGTCCGTTTCCTCGATTATCTATTTTCTTTTCTTTGTTTAATATCAATATTGAATCCTTGATAGTGACGCTTTATTAAACTTCTGCTCTCCGCTTGTTTTTTTTTTATAGAATTTAAGGGGTTTATGGCTCTCGCTCTATACTTATCACATTTAACATTATTGTGTAATAAGATGTCTTATATCTATATACATATGTATGTGTGTGTGTGTGTGTGTGTGTGTGTGTGTGTGTGTGTGTGTGTGTGTGTGTGTGTACATATAATATTTTTTTTATTTTTTCTAATTGAGCGATGATTGGTAACAGGTTGACAAGCTGGTGGTGATAATCATTTGCAATGTAGCGATGCTAATCATTACCAACCTCTCAATTGCAACTGCACCTTGAAAAAAAAAAAAAAAAATCTTGCTTATGCATTATATTCTTCCTATTTATACATCTATTTAGTTCTTTTGTTGTTATTGTCGTTATCGTGTGAAAAAAAATGGAAATCTTTGTTTGTTATCCACGTTCTTTATTCGCACTAGGCCTATGAGCGAGCTGGCGTAATTCATCGTTGACCAGATGATTCTCTTATTTGAATCTACTAACAGTTATTTGAATGAAACATTAACACACATTAAGACTTACCATCGTCCAGATAAGTAACAGTGTCTTTTGTCTTTTGGATAAGGTAGACTCCAAAATATGATATACAATTTGTAGAAATACTTACAGTAAAAAAAAAAGATGCAGCGAACTCACCTGAAACAGACAAAAGAGAATACATGTATTAACGGTTATACTATTCACGATTAGAGATCAGAAGAGACAGGTTAAACTACAATAACCCAAGTCATTAATACTCGGCACAGGCCTTGGAATGTGAGCAAGAACAACAACACAAAATACTCGAGTTATTTTCCAATGGGGAAATGGGTTAGCGATGAGGAAAAAGGCCACCTGCTCAACACACCCTGTGAGGGTTGAATGACCAGGGAATGTTCTTGGGGATGAGGGAAGTTGAATAGGATTAATTTAATGCAGGTTTAAGCTCTTCGGAAACAGGAAACTGGAAATTGCGGAATTGGATTACTGGGGTACTTTAATCTCCTCTATAGTAATAGTAGTGGACACTGGTTCGAAACCATTCCAGAGTCCGAAAACCGTTGGCTATTTGAACGTCCAGCAGCAGAATGAAATAACCGACTAAACGTTGAAATACTAGAAGGCTCTTTTCTTTTACATCCATGTAATGATGAAATTCATTTCCTCATTAGCAAAGCCTGATTCATTGTACCCTGACCTTTCTTTGGATGCGCTCCCGGACACCGTTTTGAACATAGGCAAACTGGATTGAAGTTTGCTCTCTTTTTTTGGTGCGGGGGAGGGGTTAAAATTTTGCTCAGGTAAGTATGAACTTCCTACTACGATCGAAGAACTATTTTGCCCTTGATTTGTCTGTCTGTATAAATTGGGTTATTGGTATCAGATAGTCTTACTGCCTAGAAATAATGTCATGGATTGTATAGGGTACGATGTCACTTGCATGCTCTCCGAAAGATTTTCGTTCACAAGTTGTAGACATCTCCAGAGAATGGCGGTCCTGTAAGGTCTTCAGCCAGGCAGCGAATTTATGTATTCTCTCTCTCTCTCTCTCTCTCTCTCTCTCTCTCTCTCTCTCTCTCTCTCTCTCTCTCTCTCTCTCTCTCTCTCTCTCTCTCTCACCCTCCGCCCCTCCTTCTCCCTCTTCTCCAAGATTCACCAACTTTTATACACCCTGTCGCAATGGATAATGAATGGACCAAATGAATTCCCTAATCTCAGCAGACCTGTACACAGTGTCACACACATGTCACCTTTCGCCCGTGCACACACATAGCAAGGCGACCACCTGGGGCCCGGCAATACGTGGTCCAGCAAGGCCCCTGATGCCGTCGGTGGAGGACCTCGCCGGCCGTTGAACTACACCTGCCCTACTAAGCCCATGAGATTTAATTAAAATGCTCTCACTGGATGCATTGGTTGATGATGATCTGACTGATATGCCTTTATTTCTTTTTCTTTTTATTGTGGCTTGACATTCTTATTCTTTTGTTCCGTTGGGCCCGGAACTTATGCGAAACCCGTTCTATCGTTCGAAAAAGATACTTATGCTCTAGATGTTCTTAGTGTACTCGCAAATGTATATGTCTGGTTTACGGATATAAGCGGATGAGTATCATATCACTCGTGGCATGCGAGAGAGGTCGCTGAAAAACTGCCCACTTATATCGACTGCAGAATAACCGCCACGCCCACGCCTACGGTTATTTGCGCATGTCCTT
>NW_028234424.1:8218968-8221468 GCF_977035675.1 Penaeus japonicus
AACATAAGACAACATGACACAACATGAGACAACATGACACAACATAAGACAACATGACACAACATAAGACAACATGACATAACATGACACAACATGACACAACATGACACAACATGAGACAATATGGGACAACACTCATATTACAGCAGTGAGAACGAAAGTCAATGATTATTGCACTTAGTAGAAATGATTAGCACTGAAATTTTTCAAGGGTAGTAATCGATAATTGATATTATTATTAATGATAATGTAATGATGGTGAGGATGAGCATGATTATGATGATGATGATGATGAGGAGGAGTAGGAGGAAGAGGAGGAGGAGGAGGAGGAGGGGGAGGAAGAGGAGGAGGAGGAGGAGAAGGAGAACAAGAACAATATTAATAACAATCCATAATGATGAGGATGATAATCATGATAGTAATAGTGATAATGATAATAGAAATAGTGATAATAGCAATGACGATCATAATATTGATAATGATGACATGATCATTATCATAATAATGATACTAATAATGATAATTGTAATAATAATGATACTGATAATTAAATCCATTATCATCATAAGAGATTAACAACACCAAAAACAACAACTACTACCGCTACTACTACTACTACTAGTACTACAAACGACAACAACAACACTAGCAACCAACATCAGTAAGCCGGCGACCGCGAAGAGCGACCGCGAACCCAAACTTATTTCACCGGCCAACTTTACGCCGAGGTAATGCGTTCACTCCTCGAGACCATTTTGGCGTATCGTAAGTGTCGCGGTAAACAGGTTTCTTTTAGAGAGTGGGCGTCGAGGGAGGGGGGAGGGGGAGGGGGAGGGGGGGAGGGGAGGGGGGTACGGAGAGGGCGTCGGGGGAGGGGCGAGTGGGTGTCGGGGGAGGGGCGAGTGGGGGAAGGGGGGAGGGAAGAGGGGAGGGGGGAAGGGGAGAGGGCATCGGGGGAGGGGCGAGGGGGAGGGGCGAGTGGGCGTCGAGGAAGGGGGAGGGGCAAGAGGGCGTCGGGGGAGGGGGGAGGGGGAAGGGGCGAGTGGGCATCGGGGGAGGGGGAAGGGGGAAGGGGAAGGGGGATGGGAAGAGAGGAGGAAGAAGGAGGGATATACCTGTCTTCCGTACGCCTAGAGGGAGTCTTGTGATGTAGGATGATGGAGGAAGGATATGATCAGTTGGTTCATTGGTTGGGGGGGGGGGGGGGGCAGGGAGGGAGAGGGAGAGAGGGGAGGGAATGGGGGGACGGAGGGAGAAATAGTTGGGAAAGGTGGGAAGGGAGGGAGAGAGGGATAGGGGGAGGGAGTGTGGGAGAGAAGGGTAGGGGGAGGGTGGAAGAGAAGGATAGAGGGACGGAGTAATGGAAGGAAGGGGAGGGAGGAAGGGAAGGAGAGAGAGAGAAAGAGAGAGACTAAAACATTATTACGAACCATCCTAAGCCATTAGAATCTTCGTATTGTACAGGTTATATGAGCTTATATTAATTCTTGTCACGCCCTAATTCTCCCTCCTTTCTTCCCTTTCTTCCCCCTAATTATTCTCCCTCCTCCTCCTGCTCCCTCTCCTCACCCCCTAAAAGCAACCATCGAAGAACAACTTCACAAACAGTAAACCCCTCATTAAGGGTTTCCCCGAGGGTCGACTATAGGAACGAAGCCTCGGGTCGGAAAACCTCGAGACGTAAACACTTCCTTATGTTCCGTTTAAAAAGATGGCGAGGTTAAAGATTTTTTTTTTTTTTTTTTTTAAGCGAATCACTTTCCAGACTGTCGTTCTGTGACAAATATTGTTTATGTTTTAAGCTGCTGTTCATGTAAAAAAACATTGATGTAAAAAACACAACAATAACAGTATCTGATAATTGTGCTAATGTAAAACCAACTATTCATCTAAAGACCAATATTTATATAAAAACTACTGCTTATCGAAAAACAGCTGTTTATATAAAAACTACAACTACAAAAACGGTATATGATTACTTCATACTAATACCCTGTTACTCACTTATTTATATTATAAATAAACAACTATGGCGAAGATACAAAGAAATCAATGACTTTTTAAGATCAGTCGAAACCCACAAAAAGATACGTGTTGAGCCTCTGACTTTGACTTTCCGCTATTATGTGCCTGCAGTCAAAGGCACTAGAAAAGGCGTGCGTTGATCGAAGCAGGTTGGTGCAAATATGCTTGCAAGCCAAATTCAGGTCTACAAATATGCTTGCAGACTGAATATAGAGTTCCAAATTTGATCCCGTCCTTGATATTGCCTCTATGGAAATGGGACAGCGATAAGTAACAGGTTTCTTGTATTTATTCTTTTTTTTTCTTTTTTTTAATCCAAGAATAGATTTGGAACGATAACAAAGAAGCTGTGTTTCTTGACTGTGCTTTTGTGATTGATATTTAGATAAGACATCCTGATCATAACAACAACAATGATAATGATAATAATAATAATGATAATAATAGTAATAGTAATAATGATAGTTACAACAAT
>NW_028234424.1:8276468-8278968 GCF_977035675.1 Penaeus japonicus
CTTGACTTTCATTATTATTACATAAGAGTGGGATTTGCTTATACCAGGGGAGGCACTGATGCGCCCTGCTAGCAATTAGTTTATTATTTATTTATGGAATATTATGTAAAAATATAAAACTTATTACAATTAGTTTACCATACTATTTCAATCGTTTTCTTTGGTCATCTGAGTGAGGCCCCTCACCAAGGTCACTCTTTCCATCTTCCTCCCAACCCACGTAAATAACTTGTCACATGCATATGGGGGAAGAGGTTAACTATGTATATTTTGATATATAACACATGATGATTATGTTGAGGTTTTGCCTTAAAACTTGTCATATTCAATAGCGACGTTTAAAATTTGGCGCGCGCCAGCTGCTCGGATACGGCGTGAGGGGCGTTTTCTACTGCCCGTAGTGAAGGGGTTAAAGTTATCTGTAGTTGTTACTGGTCTCTACGGGCTTATAAAGTATAATGTACTCAACAAAGTGTCTCATGAAAGAATTAGGTGATTTATAGAATTTAAGGATGAGAGGGGGCTGAAAACAGGGTCATTTGAGACTGCAGGAGAGACAAGAACAGAATCTAAATAAGAGACACCATGGAGGACATATTTTGTCCAGTTTTTCAGAAATGCATTGATGTATTTATAATGTTTATTGCTAGATATATGCATTGTCCATATTTTTTTTTATTTTCACATATTGCACATGAATGCATTAAAACATGCAAAGCTGACTAGTTTATCAAAAAAAACCTCTTCTCCCTCAGGTTGACTGTGTTCAGTGGTACCCAGCTGATACAGGACTTTTCACAACCTCCAGCAGAGACAAGAAAGTGAAGATATGGGACCCAAATTGCATGAAACCAGTTGACCAGTTCCGATTAGAATGCCACGTTCTACATCACCACATGTCACCTGTTGCAACGAAACATTCGCTTCTCTCTGTTGGAGCCGATACTGGTAAATGATAATGAGCTATTTAATGGATAAGGACTGCTCAGGACTGTTTAACCCATTCATGCCAGGGCGATTCCGGCTTTGCATGGTTGTAATGCCGGGGTTTTCGAATGCATAAGCCTAACGCCTCAAGATTCTCGGCGCACAAGCTGCGACCCTGGGCTGCTCACTCGCTCACCCCGAGCACCGGCCTTGCCCAGATAACTCATCACCGGCGTCTGATGCAAAAACCACAAAACGTTTCAGCACGTCATCCGGCGTGAATGGGTTAAATATCACAAGTGGGCAAGAGATCTACTGATGCAAAACAGAGTGGGGTTGGTGGTTAGCTGCAGTGTAGCGAGAGTGCTGGTTCTCTTGGTCTTGCTGAGGAATAGAGGGATATGGGTTGCCAAGACCTGAGCTAAGTGAAAAAGCAAGAAGCACCTGGCACTGTGAAAGAGCAGAAAGCCCACTGGGGCTCAGAGGTGGGTAGAACAAGGCCACCAGCTATGATAGTCACCTGAATGAAAAGGGGAGAAAAGGTTGTATCTGATTTGGTCACTCCCAACCTCAGCGGTAGAGTGGGAGGGAAAGAATCCTCTTAGGGAACATAATGGGAAATTTGGTCTGTAGCTTGGAAAGAGAGGCTGTTATCTGTGAGTGCTTCCAAAGGCAAGATCAGGAGTGAGATCACTTTCAAAAGATATATTTTCTGTAAAAGATATTGAAGGATCCTATAAATTTATGAAACAGGAAATCCATTCCAAGGAGCAGCATTTGAAACAGTAAATCTGAAGGACATAATAGGATAGCACGGCATCTTCACTCTGAGGTTGATAGGAAAATTTTAGAAGGTCTTGCTTCATGACAGCAGAGCAGACATGGGATGGATGAGTGTTTAGTCTTGAGGGGATGCTGAGGTGGATTTTCCTATTATTTTTATCTTCCCTGGTTTTTGTAGTTGCCATGCAGCTGCTATGGTTCTACAAAATAATTTCATTGCTATCCATGATAGGGCTATCATACCTGATCTGCACCAAATCTTAGCACACCAGAAATTAATTATAAAAGTTATAGTATGAATGATAATAATGTCAATATTAATGATCATGAGAATAGTTATCCCATTCACACTGGGGCTTATATTTACGTAATGCTGCTCCCGCCAGCTAGATAACAAGTGTGAGTAGTAACTAAGCACGTGATCTCTCCTGGCACAATGCCACTCTCCTCTTCAGTGAGTGCTTTTCACCTATTTGCTTCAGTGGGGTGAAAATAGGAGGTTTTTGTTTTTGTTTACATTATTTTCACAAGTGAATAAAAATGTGCCTATATAAATGGAACTCCTATAATTATATACATACATAGTGATGTAAAACATAAGTTTTGAGGGAGAGATCGTGACGGGATAAGATTATCCGGTGGTAATGAAATATTCCCATGACGTGATATCATGTCACTAGGTGTGAATGGGTTATAATGATAATGAAAGTAATACTAATTATAATAATGATCATAATGATAACAATCATTGTAATAATGATGATAATAGTAGTGATAGCAATGATGATAA
>NW_028234424.1:8288968-8298968 GCF_977035675.1 Penaeus japonicus
GAAATGATCGGATAACAAGAAATTCATAAGATATTCTAAGAGGACATTACCACCGATGTTTTTATGTTCTACTGTAACTACCATTTGATTGTTAGGTGTGGTATCTAAAAGGTGCACAGTAGCAGACATTAGGCATTATTGCCAAGAAGTTGTACAAAATGTGGTCCGTGGTAGGTACCTTACATACTATATAAACCATGTTTTTTTTTCTTTTTGTTCTTATACGAAATTGCAAAATTTTACCATTGGGCTAGGATCCATCCATTACATTCTCTTAAGTACCAGGAACTCATATACAATATGTGAATAAAACTTCTCCTAATGTAAGCATGAATTCTAGCCCTAATTTTGAATAATAAGTAGTCTTAAAAGCACAAATTACAGAGAGGTTACAGCACCGTGATACACTACAGTGACAATAAGATTCTTTACATGCCCCAAAGTCTTCTGTTTTACGTGTGGGTCTTGCGTTCCTCTCTGTGAAAGGATTCCATTGTTGTAAAGATTTTTTTTTTTCTTCAGCATATCATGTTCATCCCTTATAAAGAAAAAATTGTGAGCCTCATGGAAAGATATAATTACCGAAGCACAGGAAATCTCATTGCTACAAGTATAAAAATTGTTTAGAGTTATTTATTTGAAACAGATCAAAAAATTTTTCCTTTTTTTTTTTTCATTAGTCAAAGTTATACAAGATTAGTCTGGAACTGATTATTATATTCCCACTGCTCAATAATGTTTTTGGGTTCAAAATTTCTTAAAAGTCCTTTTTTCATCTCCTTATGTGCCAGTAATGTATAATTTAATACTTTTAATGAAAAACTATTGCTTAACTTAGTAATAGCTCAAAATATGATCCAAAATGGTAAATACATAACATAATATCCCTGTAATGATGCACTGTATAGTCATTATTTAACAGTATCAAAGGCAGGAAAAGGAAAAATAGTTAACATTGAAATATTTTTCACGGTTTAATAATGGCATATGCATTGTGAAGACAAATCAATATTATGTTCAACATCAATGTCAAATTCATATCTCATATTCCTCAAAAGTGAAATTCCTGAAGATTCTACTTGCTCCTAACATGAAATTATGAGAGATGACTCAATGATGAGTGATGGTGACCTGAGACCTGAGATGAATCTCCTTATTTACAATGTTGAATCCTATGGTACGAGGTCTAGCACTGAGCAAGACTGGCGAGTGTCTTGATACAACACACTACTCAGCCATGTGCACCACCTCGCCTGCTCCCCTACAGTAAAGGTGGTGTGCTCTTCTCTACTTCATTATAATACAATCATAATTTTACCAGGTTCTGGAGTTTCCACACCATCTCTTATATATATACACACATATACTGTACATACATACGTCTTCAAGAATACTGGGAGGCTGAAGTAGTAGTTCAATAAAGTTTATTTGGCCAGTGCAACAAATGGTAAATCAACCTTATTCAATCACTACGCAAGATTTGCCCTGGAATTGGTAAGAACATCCTTTCTTATTCAAATATACTTCCAATCTACCAGATTATGAAGATACAAGGGAAATTATGATTGCAGTATAATAATTTAACTACTGTAATCTACATAATGGTAAATGATATGAGCTTTACAACTAAACTGTATATGAAGTAACAACTTATTTATTCAGTATTAACATCACTGGCTGTCTTATATTGAGAATTGGGTGGACTACAGCTGTTGGCTTGCAGGTAGATGTAAGTAATAGTTATAATGAGGGTCATTAATTAATTCACAAAATTATATGATTCTCCTCAGAACAAGGTAAAAAGAATGCTACTCTAGTAATGTGACAATGCTATATTTCATGTGCAATGGGATATAAAATACACTCGTTAAAAATATCCATTGTCAGTTTTTGAGTTGATTAGAGACACAAATGTATAATGTGCTAGGATGAACATGGTGCTGCTGGGTATTGCAAACGTGACATTGCACACAAAAAGGTCTGTGATACCTGATACCCGGTGAATGCTTTACACGCAGTGCATCATGGCTGAGTTTAAAATCTAGGATAATAAGTTATCTTAAAAGAAACTTATTACAGAAACTTACCTTTGTTGCAGAAGAACATCCCTATTTGTGAAAAAAGACAAAAAAAATATTGACAATAAATCAACAAAAAAGATTAACGACTGTACCATGGATACAAAGACTGTTTTTCTTTCTGAAACAGTTCTGAGGAATAGTTCTGCAACAAATAAAGTTTCATGTTATAAGCTGCCTTGTTTCTTTGAAGAATATCCTATTATGTCACCTTGCATGGGCAAACAACAAATCAGAAAGTGTGGTATAACAAGAACATCAAAGATACATCAACATGATAACTTGGCAGTCACCTAACACTGTACAAATAGATTACAATTTGCCAATTATGCTCTGAAAAGTAAAACTATGTACAATATGATACATTTATATTAAGTACATTAGGATTAATTTCTAGGTTGAGGTGATCCTTGAAAAGCTGGTGCAGTTATTTGGCACGTTTTGTCTAGTACAGGAACCTAAATGTTGGCTAAACAAGAGCATGTCTGTCAAGTTTCATGGTGTGAATTTCTATTTGAATAGACACCTTAAAGAATTAGTCTAATTGTAAAAGCAAGGCATAATATTGGGTAGGGTAAAACAGAAGAACATTTTGTGATCTAATTACCATGAAACTTGACTTTCAAAAGGGTTTCTTTTTTTATTTTATTTTTTTTTTCTCTTTAGTCTAATGCTTGAACAAAATCTTTGGCACCCTACAGCAAAGCTAACAAACTGGCAAATAACTCTACTTGCATATCGTTTCGCGATGGTTCCATGCTCATGTGCAGGGATAACGATAGGCTATAATGCCATAAAAATATTGATTATGTGACCTTAAGACCTTGAAAAAGAGATGCAGCTATAACAGGGGAATTTTGTATTACAGTAACAAAAACAAAATATCTAACTTGAACTACACTGAGAGATTATATTATATACGTTGACTTACATTGTCCTCTTTTTCAAGACCATCATGAAATCTATAGAACTTTATTTAGTTTCCTATATGAAAACCTATTGTTGTATATGCACATTATAGTGAGCCTATGGTATTTGCAAGAGAAAAAAGCAAATTGCATATGATGTTATTTATAACAGGAAATGAAATAATCCACAGGTGAAAATACTTCTTATATACAACAACAATGGCACATGTCATTGTAAACTAGCAATAATATCAATAAAAAATCCTTGTTATCTTTGCAGTTATACACCATTAAACTGGTCTTTAAAAAATTCATATCTAATTGGGACAAGTGCCAATGATAAACATGACAAAGACTCCAGGAACGTATGGAAATACTAAGTTGTAACAGTCAGAGCAACCAAAGTGCTCCGTCTCTTCTCCTTTGGGTACTCGTAGCGCATAAAGCCTCACAGTTGGGCTTTGAGGAATAGACTGGGCTAAGGCCAGCCAGGCAGGAGTGACCGGGCAGCATGTGGGTCAGACTCGCTCGGGTGAGACGAGGAAGAACCCAAACAACTGTTGGCCATCAGCTTTCAACTGAAGGCTATCAACCATCAGCAATGAGCCAACAGCACTCATTCAGAAGCTGTTAGCTTACAGCTGGGGAGGGTGGGCACCGGTTACAGTGAGGGAGGGCATCAAGGTGGGCCCGAAGAAGGCTTGCGTCAGCTGGCCTCCGTGTTCAGGGCTTCTGTGGACCCTTGGGTGGCATGAGGAGACTCCCGATCAGCAACGCGATGTATCTGCACAGACACGAGTGATGGATATGATGCTCCTGAGTTGGCGGAAGTGGCAGAGGCTCTAGAGGCGCGGCGTGAGATGGGGAAGAAGAAGAGTGACCCACGGGGAGACGTATCGTTCACAGAAGAGCGGGAAGCACGGCGTGAGCTAGGCCTAGATCTTTCCCCATCCACCTGCGAACACTTATTCTTCTAAGAGTGGTTTAAAGGAGGAGTTTCAACACAGAGGTTATTTTATAACTTATGTGTGTTGCTGTTTAGGGAGAACTATTATGAAACAATGGTAGTAACAGTTCAGATATTTTTACTTGTTAAAAGAAAGAAAAAAATAAAGTGAAGAAAACTATTGGCCCAATTAAATTTACTGTAGTAACATCTGTCATTATATATTGTAACCAAATATTAGGCAGTGTAACTTTATCTTGACTACGAATAATACATATGTATGGCAGTTACTTTATACAACTAAAACAATATAAACCCAATCATCCCACAAACATTCAGTCAAGAATGTAGTTTTACATCTGAACTGTTAGAAAAACAAATCTTACCTGTAGGACGGTGACAGACCTTCGGCGAGGCATACTCATGGGCATTGGTACCGCCGCTAGTAAGGTCGATACCCTCTTAAAACCAGAGCGTATAGACGACCCTCCCGGAGAGGAGGTTTGTGTTTGTGCCTCCTCTAGGAGTAAATTCTTCTTTTCCAACTCTCGCCGATGCCTGTGAAGAAAGCAGGGTGTCATGCGTCCTGTCGCCAACTCATGTGCTTTCATCGCAACAACATGTTTGATTAACATGACCTCATATTCCATTTTTGTTTCTACATCTACTTTGAAGTTTATGCAGTTTGGGGAGAAATAAATTATTTCATTCTGAGTAATTACACTATCACAGTAACCGAAAATGTGATTGTGAAGTGTGTGCTATACAAAACACTATTCTTTTGACTCGTTTGTTGCATATACAAAAGTACAACATTCAGGTATCTTGTGGTTCACTTAAAAGTGCAGTGTTTCTATAAACTATCTGAAAACACTTGTTAGTGTTAGAATATCAACAAAGTACACCAACTACGCATGTGATTCAGAAGAACTAAGAATCACCTAAGCATATCATTCCTCTGTTATCTGAGAGTTAGGTTACTGGATGTATTACATGAGTACAAAATAACTTCCCCAATGTAATGTTATTAGTATATAGTAGTAGGTTAAAGGGTTGTCTGCCCATTCAATTGCAGAAACAAGAAAGCCGAAGCTGAAGCGCGACTCGTCACCTCAAGATTTCACTCTTGGTAATGTTATTAGGACCAGGATATCAGCATTGCTTGGAGCTTCCTGATCTAGGCAGAAACTTTCTGTTTTGCAGCCAGACAGTTCTCCTTGTTTAAAAACCGTACAATATCGTTATATCATGCACTTTGAGGGTTAATAATTATTTGGTAAGTAGTAAGTAGATTATGCAAATAAATATATATTTTTTTGGTTTAACAAAATCACAAAAGCTATTGAGAAGTATATCATAGGATTAAATATTTAGGCAATATATTTTCCGGGGTTTAGTTAGCTATAACTTATTTCATAAAAGGGATGTGGAAATCTACAATTAAGTATCATTAGTAGCTTAGCTTGCACAAAGTCCTATTTTTGTGTGTTACTATTAAAAAAAAATCAAATAATTGTTATCATTTATGATCTAAAGCACCAGAACAGACATTAGTGTTATGGCTAACCTTCAGCCAGTGATTTAAATTGATTGGGTCCATTTAGAGGGGTCAGATGTTCACTCTTTTAACCTCGTTAACCCCAATCCCTTAATAAACTGCACAACAATGGACCAAATAACTCCGTGACCAGCTGGTGACACCTCTAATTGGAGCCCAAACGGTAAACTGAACCATGAGCTGCCAAAAAATATACACATGATACGGTACAGTGGCCAAAAAAACAGCAAGGAGTCAACATTCACAAGGTTACGCTACTGTGGGAAGGCAGAGTTATTCCAGGCTCTGGAGCTGCATCTCGTTTCCCTCCTTGGCCTTTCCCCGAGAAGGGTTCCCTGTCGCATCTAGTCTCGTTCTTTTTGCTCTGTAAGGTCATGGCGTGTGGCTGACAGACAGGTTCACAGGAGGACTCCCTTTGATCATTCATTTTGAAACTTATCTTTTCGAGTGTTCTTTTCGTTTGTGTTTGTAAGCTTAACCTTGCTATTTATGAAACGTTTTTTTTTGGTTTAATTCATGATTTTTAAATATTACAGTTGAAATAAGACTTGATATGTAATAATTGAATATGGTAAATGATTTAAAAGATGATGTTGGAATTATATTTGAGATAGATTGAAGATATTTATATGATTTCAAACAGGAGCCAATAAAAATCAACATATTCTCAATACGAGAATTTATGTACAGTTTTCACTCACAGAAGCTGCTAATTTTATAACCAACTTATATCTGGCATTCTCAATAAAAAAAAAAATAAAAAAAATAAAAAAAATATGTATATGTAATATATATATATATATATATATATATATATATATATATATATATATATATATATATATATATATATATATATATAAATCTATTATATGTATAGTGGGTTTATCTGCCATATATATATATGTTATATATATATATATATATATATATATATATATATATATATATATATATATATATATATATATATATATATATATATATAAACATACATACATACATACACACACACATATACATATATATACGTAGATTGAATCAAATTTTGACATATATATCTCTGGAGTGTTATGCACGCCTTTTAAAAAAATATTCTATTTCCTATTTTTTTCGGAAAAAAGTAACATCCAGTGCAATAAGGAAGATCTGTGTTTTATTTTTTTAGCATTCATTACCAGTAAATAATTCATGGAATGATTTTGCTAGAGTAGAAATAGAGCAGAACCAGAAATGTTTAAGACCCAATTGAAAAAAAAGAAATAAAGAAAAAGAAAAAAAAAAAGAGGAAAGTTAAGTTCTTGTAAACAATCATTCTAAATACGAATTCTGTAAAGAAAATACTGAATGAATAAAAAAATAAAATACCTGTCATATTTTCAACATTAATTCTATTTCTTAGCCTAAATATTAAAGTCACTGGCTAAGGACTAAATCATGGAGGTTATGTTGTCATTACCACTAATTATTTAATAATTTCCCATTAAGCTGCCCTTTTCACAATATAAAATTATATGATTTTTTATTTTTTTTTATTTCATATTTCTTGCTTATCAATTTCATTCACACTATCTTCCTGTTCAAAACCACCTTTCCTCTGGAAGGCTTCATCATTATTTTGTTACTGTCTGATTTCTCCTTCCTTGTCATATTGTAATAATGAAAATATATATTTTTAAAACTAACTTTTTCCCCTTTCTTTTCATTCTGAATAATGTTGAAGTGATATTGTTTTAACCTACCTCTAGTTCCCCATATTTTTTTTTATACATATTTCACATTTGTTTGGGCATTATTCATTTTTCTGTATTCCATTTCTTTAAATTTGTATATCTTTGCCCTTTTTATTTCATTTTTCTTGGTTCCCCTTCCATGTTTCCTCCTCAGCTATTCTTCAATTAGAAAAAAAAAAAAATGATGTCATCCTATCCCAGTTTTATCATTATCTCATCGTCATGATTTTTCAACTATTTTGTATTCTTATCTTTCCTTTCATTATGCCAGTAATGGTCTGACTGGCTGGAAATACTCCTTATTCCTTTGTTTTCGTCTCGTATATTTTCGTATCAGTTCATCTTTGTTAATAACTGATTCTTATTATTTCGTTATAATTTATTTTGACTCCTCGTTCTTTTTCCTTTTTTCCTTCTTGCTTTGGCTTTTTTTTTATCATGAAACTCTTTGTAATGAAGTTGTAACTGTAATGGAGTTAAAATGAATGATATCTGTCAAAGAACTTCTGGAGCACAAATATTTGACACTGAAAATTGAAGTCTAAAAGGAAACTTAATTCTAAAGATTTGGGTTAGAGATTAGGGTAATTTTGCCAGTGAATGATACTTTTCTTTGTCACAGATATATTCATATTTCATCAAGAATTATAAGAAGATGAAGAAGAAGAAAAAAGAATACCTATCAACCAGTCATATCTTCAGAACGAAATGAATTGCCTGTTGATATAAACCATTCACCCGATCTTGAATCAATGGAGTCGTGAATGACTCGGAACACTATACCTAATGAACATGTCTGGAAAAGGAAGCACCGAAGCTCAAAGGCCCATCGAAAACTTACTTGAGGAAGGCACGCCAGGCCATCTGGATGGTCTTGGCAGCTGAGTCCATTTTCTTCCAGCGACGCGTTGAGGACACGATCTCGAGCTCTTTGCGTGTTGGGAACTGCTTCTTGAACTTCTCTTCCATCTGCATCTTGAGCTGAGGGGGGAACTAGGGAACTGTGAGCGTTAGTCGGTGGTAAGGCTCGCCCGAAGGTGCAGAGTGCAGACACTGCAGGCGGCTGTGCAGGTGAGAGTAAAGGGTGGGGGGCGCGGACGCTTCCACACGCACATACGGAGGAATCAAGGACATAACAGGACACGCGAATGTTCTCAAAGGCAAATCGAGGACTGGAGGCTAGGCATATGTGATTCATTCAATTCTGATTAATATACACAAGTTTAAGTTTTGATGTAAAGTCATACCTTGTTTTTTTTTTTTTCAAGTGTTATTTTTCCAGAGAGGGGAACAGAAAAAAATTGTTTTTATAGGCTATGAACATTTCTACTGTTTGTGGTACTTAGGAGTGTAACTGTTACATACAATATCATATCTTAATTTGAAGTTATGTGATAAAATTTCTTTAGCTCAGTATGCTAGTATTCATTATCCAGTCACTCGGTGAGCACTATTATTTTATTTTCCCAAGGAATGACATTTAGAAAACAAATACAGATATGAATGAACAAAAACGAATAATAAATTAAATGACACAATTAATGGGATTTTCATTTTGTTATGAGCATAACATTTATGGCATATATGTGTCTGGAGCATTTCCATAACATATATGCAAGCACAAAGATTTTCCTGGTGCAGGCAGAGGAAAAAGAGCAAGGACGGAGAATCATTAAATCAGTCAAACCTTGGGAAAGCAACAATAATGATTTAGTCATATAGCACCAAAATATTCTTGCCATGATTCCTGATAGACTAAAAGAATGTGCTTTGTGTCTTCCATAAGCAACATTCTGCCTTGACAACTTTCTCTTTCGTTATATCACAGCTACATCCAACAATCATACCACAACAACAACAACAACAGCAACAACAACATTAACAACAACATTAACAACAACAGTGAGAACAACCAACAGCACACATCAAGCTGTAGCACATCGAATGAATCAGACACACTCCCTCATGTTGGGTCTACGATGCCGTATGTTTAGTGTGTGGATAACAAAGCAACGCATGCTGTTCTGGGTCTAGCACATCTCTCCTAAAGGCTCTCATTCATTTGCTCTATATATACATAGGATACAAACGCGCCCACATGGAAAAAAGCACACTGAAAAGCGACGTGTATGTATAGCATGGTGTGTACATCTACTACAGGTGCCAAATGCATTGCACAAAAGCCATATATATATAAAACATATATACAGTATATATATACATACATACATATATATATATACATATACCTATATATATATTATATAAGCAAATATATATACATAATACAACATTTACTCTATATATAACATTGGGTAGGGGGGGTTGGTTTGGGGTTTAAGCCTGCAGTGTTGCTTTTAATATTTAAAAGGTTGCATTTAAGTATACTTGTAACAAACCTGTATTGGAGACAATCTGTAATATATCCAATTGTCTTTGGAACTTTAATAACCATGAATAAATCCTCTGTTATCTTCATGTATTAAAAAGGGGGATGGGAGAATTTACAAAAGGTTGAGGATGAAAGGTGTATTATAGTACAAAATCGCACTTTATACTTTCAAAATTTATGTAAGTCATTAAAAGAAAATCGTCTGGTTTGATTTTTTTTCCTTTTTCGTGAAGTCATGGCACTGAACTATTGCGGCAAATGAGGCTTGAGAAATCGATCAGGCATGATAAAATTCAGCGATAAATATCAATGGTGGAGTTTGAAAAAAAAATTATGCACTTACAAAGATGTTAAAATGATTTAATAGAGAAAAACATCAAGAGTG